>NC_043704.1:85038191-85083161 GCF_006229205.1 Suricata suricatta | reverse complement strand
AGGCATATTACTTTATGTTTTGATTTGATCCTTGGCCATGACCTTTTCTTCTTTCCTTTGGAATGAATTCCTCTATCTTGGCATTTTGTCTAGGTCTCTGTCTTCTGTGTATTAGGAAAGCAGTTATATTTTTGGCTTCTGAGACTAATGGCTATAGTAAGAAGATGTCATATACTGTCCAGGGCTGATGCTTCAGCAAGTGTTTCTTAGGTATGTTATGTGCACTCTGCTGTTGTGTTTTGGCTGCTTTTTCCCTCATATCAGTCCTCTGCAGAGTTTCTCCTTGCCTGCAGTGGGGAGTGTTTCGACCTTGTCTGGTGTCTCCAAGTTTTAACTAGGTGTGTTTTGGTCGGCTTGTTAAAAGAGGCTAGATCCTATTTCTACTAGAACTGAAGCTTTGCAGCACTCTACACTCAGTAGACTTAGTGCACTTGGGCATTTGTGCTGGTCTTCTGTGCAAGAAGCCTGCTGCACAGGAGCCTTATTAGCACACTTACCCTAAATAAAAAAAAGCACCTGCAGGGTGCGGCAGGGTAGGGCTTGGTGTAAGCAGCTCAAGCCTCCACTGTGAGCCTGTGCTGATGGGCAAGGCAGAGGAAATGGTGTCAACCTACTCTTTTGCCCCTAGAGATGGGGGTTCATGCCCTTTGCTGTTGAGGAAGCTGTCACAGAACCAACAATCCCTCCTCGCATGTCCCAGGCATTCCTCAGATCCCGGCCTTCCTCTGATGTGTGCCTGAGCCATCTGCCCGTTTAGCGGCACAGTCCTCCCATGTTTTATTTCAGGCATGATATGAGTTTCAAAAGTCCAAATTTTAGGGACCCCATGTAGCAGGGACCTCCACTGATCTTCTGGGAGTGGTTCTCACCACACTGTGGCTGGTACTAGTTTGTTCCAGAAGGGCAGTTGCACAGACTTGCAGGGACTTGGAGCTTCTGGTAAAGTGCAGCAAAAAGCCAGTGTCCAGGTCAGCTGCTGTCTCTGCTCCTATGCTAATGAATTAGGCAGTGCAATGGCTCCTGCCAGCTCCTTTGTTCCTAGAGAGGCAGTGCTACCTCTCCCAAAGGCACTCCAAGAAGGGGAACTGTCTCTCTAGTGTGACCCAGGGGATCATCAGACCATGCTGTCCATTCCCAGGCCTCTGCTTGCCTTCACAGGAGCACTGCTGCGCCTGCCAGCCTCCACTCCAGTGATGGCATGGACTTCTAAAACGTGTCTTTGAGCGCCACTGCTTGTGAGAACTTGTGATCATCAGCCCCTCTCATTTTCCTAGTCAGTGGTTTTGGGAAGTGTTTTGCTTGTGTTGTTATGCCCAAGATTTCAATATCGTGTCCCAAAACCAGAGACCGCCAGGGAGACCGAGTCACGCATGCAAAAGCAAAGGGCATTTATTATTATGGGCTTAGGCTCGCCAGGGGCCTAAACAAGGGCTCACAGACTTTACCAGCGCAGTGGATCCATGCTGAGAGCCCCGAACAAAGGTGGGGTAGGGCTTTTAGGAGTTTGGGAAGGGGGAGTTACAGGAAATACAGTGATCCAATCATTATTAATCAATGTTATTAACAGCAGGTTTATCCATTTACAACATTTAGAGTGTTAACCAATTACAGAGTAGACCCAGGACCCTCAGGTAGGGTATAACTAGCCTTTTAGGCCTGCCCTTAGAAATGTTAAGGATGTTAGCTGGCCTTTCCTGATTGGGTGTTACCGGAGTGGTCCCTCCTGCCTTGGGCAACATGTGCCCTTCTATTGTCTAATGATTCTGAGAAACTGACACTTAGGCCCTCAAGGTCAGAGGGAAACTTGAAACCTGTCAGAATCAGTTTGGTTCAGACCTGCGTCCTTACAATGTAATCTCCTGCTGGTGATCAGGCTCTCTCCCCCTATGCAGCACTTGTGATTTCTTCCCCAAATTATGTCTCTTTACCTCCAACTTTCCACAATGTGGCCTTTTTCTCCCTCCTTCTAGTTGTACAGTTTGTTCTGTCAGTCCTCAGATTGATTTCTTGGGTGTTCAGAATGATTTGATATTTACCTAGCTATGTTCGAGGGATGAAGGGTAGGGTCTGCCATCTTAACTCCAATTTATATTTTAATAACAGGGCACACTTGTATCCTGGGTTATCTGTCTTCTTATTTTTTTACTTGATTCTTTTTCTTTGTAATCTGGAAATCTTCATTTTTAAAATAAGTTTATTTATTTATTTATTTTTGAGAGAGACAGAGAACAAGTGAGCAGAGAGGAGGGGCAGAGAGAGGGAGAGAGAATCCCAAACAGTCTCCATGCTGTCAAGTGTAGAGCCAGACATGGGGAGCAAATTTACAAACCATGAGATTGTGACCTGAGCCAAAATCATGAGTCAGGTGCTTAACTGACTGAGTTACCCAGGTGCCCCTGGAAATCTTCCTCATTAAAAAAATTTTTTTAAATGTTTATTTATTTTTGAGAGAGAGAGATAAAGCAGGGGAGGCATAGAGGGAGAGGGTTACAGAGGATCCAAAGCTGGCTCTGTGCTGACAGCCGAGAGCCCGATGATGGGCTCAAACCCAGGAACTGTGAGTTAATGACCTAAATTGAAGTTGGACGCTTAACCAACTGAGTCACCCAGGAGCCCCCAAAATCTTCCTCATTTTTAAAAGCTTTACCATCTGCTAGAGATTGCTAAATTTCTGATTTTTATATGCATATAAAGGTCAGCTGGAAGCCCTACTGGGCGGCGTTCATTGCCAAGGGCATTTCCCTGTGGCTGCAAAAACCTCTGCTCACCTTCACCTTCTTTTCCACTTAATTGCTGTTTTCTGCTGGGTTTCTCAACTTCATTGTTTATTGTTGCCCCTGAAATGCTGGCAGAAGACGTGTAACTCCTGAGTGAAAGACAAAGGATAGTTTATCAGTTACAGAAATAGCAATAACCAGAGTATCATCATTACCTTGTGCCATTTCCCCAAACCTCAGTTTCTACAAGGCGATATGACAAATAGTCAACACCTGCACAGATAGTGGGTTATATTATAAGAGAGGAATCCTGTGTTTAGGGAATCTAAATCTTTGTAGTAAGCTACAAACATATTTGTCCTTTGCCCCAAAGGGGGACATAGTCTTTGTAATATTGGGGGGCAGTAAACAAATATATCGTTTGCTGTGGAGAGAGAAACCATCTCCATCTTCCAAGATGTCCAAAACAACAGCAATCATTGCTTCTATTTGCAATAAAAAAACAACACAATCAGAACCAATCCCTTAAAGCATCAACTATCAAGGTTTATCTGATAAAGTGAGGTGACTTTCTTCTTAGGTTTCTATATTGTCCTTTCTAGTTAGCCTTAAAGCAGTTTTTGTTAATGATTTCACAGATTCTAAGTAGGCCTGCAAAGAGGAAGTCCTCGGCAACTTTACCATCCATAACCACTCTGGTCAGTGAGTTGAAGCTGATCTGAATACAGATCCAAAGTATCATTGATCATCTCAGGTCAAGTCAGGAACAGTTTTCTAACTGGATGACTGCCATTCTAGGAAAAACTGCTTGTAAGGTAAGCATAAATTATGAGCCAGTTATCCCTTTGGAAGCTCCTTAGAGCAATCTAGGGGACTCTTCCTTGGTTGGAGTGATTTCTTTTTTTTGTAGAGATTTCTTCAGTCATCTGAGGGCTACATGATCTATTAGTGACATTTCTTTAAATACTTAGGTGCAAGTGTCTGTGTCAGAGGAAGTTAATGTTTAGCTTCCACACAAGAGATTTAGTCCTAGGGACACACATGGTATCCCTGGAAAAATACTATTGTTTACAATTGTTCCTTCAGGTGGGAGAGTGGGGATGAAGGGTCCCCCAGAGGGATAGCTAGCTCTTTTTTGTGATAGGCCAACAATAGGCTTGGATATGCCACTTCCATGTGACATATGAAGCTTGTTTGGCCTTTTGCTCTGTGTTAGTCCTTAAGTGTAAGTTGACCCAACCTCAAAATGGGAATATCAGGTCAGAGAGTCAGACACGTTCAGTTCTGTTTTGACAAGCTCCTAGTGGCAAGCTAATAGTAGCTTTTCAGGAGTATACCTGGTGTCTGTGTCAAGGAGGCAGAGGGCCCAAAACCCCAGGAGACACATGTGCGTGCAGTCTGCCTCCCTTTGCTTGAGGCTCTAAGAAGCAAACTTAGGGACAGAGTCCTGTAGTTCAGTAGGTTCATCAGGGTAGTGGAGCTTCACAGGTAGAGAATATGTCCCAGCTGTTTTATTCCCGAATCTCAGTTTCTGGGTGGAGTGGAGTGACAAGTAAAGGATATTTTTCTTTTTCTAGGGCTCCCAGGTGAAGTGATAAGGATACAGAGAGTCAAGGCCTATATGGTGCTAGCTGCATAGGCCTCTTCTGGCTTAAGCCTTAAGTTAAAAGTGCAGAATAAATCATTGAACATCAGGGTGAAAGAAAATATGTGCACTCGGACCCAGTGCCTCAACTCGGGAGAAATAAGATGGTTTCATTGTCTGAAGTGTCTGTTATCTCTCTCTCCTACAGACACTAAGAAAAGAACCATCTCAGGAAAGCTCCTTCTTTGGAGTGTGAAATTATGCAACAGTTTTTTAAGTTTTTAGAAATATTTTAAATATCTATATTTGTATTTCCAGCAGAGAAATAACATTTCAAAAATGGCATTTAAATTTTTTTCTTTTTTTTTTTTTTTAACATTTATTCATTATTAAGAGAGAGAGATAGGGTGTGAGTGGGGGAGGGGCAGAGAGAGAGGGAGACACAGAATCTGAAGCAGGCTCCAGGCCCTGAGTTGTCAGCACAGAGCCCGACGTGGGGCTGGAACCTACGAGAGGTGAAATCCTGACCTGAGCCTGCTGGACGCTTAATTGACTGAGCCACCCAGGCGACCCTCAAAAATTGCATTTTGGAAATACATTAGTGAGTCGCTTATTTCTACTAGACCTTTTAATTTCTATTAAAATAGTATTTCAGTTATAAAAGTGCTTTCATCCTTCTTCATTTGAATTGCTCAGAAGTTTACTGGTGGATTATTTAAGTGGCTGTCAAAAAACATTTTTAGGATTATCAACCTTTCACCAGCCAAAAAGTACTCACAACCAGTTTCTGGACAACCAGTGTTATTGTCACATTATTCCCCATGTCACTCATGTCAGAGAGGGTTAGGTACCATCAGCAGCCTCCCTGCCCCAGCTTCACTTACTCCTTCTGCTGATGTCCGGTGAATCTATATCCTTAGCCATGGGTCTCATGAGAACCAGACGTTTATATCCAGCTACTTACCAGACATTTATAGCAGAGCAAATATCTCAAAAGTGGCATTAATAAAATAAAAAATAACATTTCTCCACCCCAAACCTGCTCCTTCTTTTTTTGCTTTTCCTTCTCAAAGGCATCATCCACTCCATTACCCACATCAGAAGTTGGGTGGTCAAAGTACTTCCATGTCCAAATTCATCAGTGATTCTTGCTAGCTCTGCCTCTTGATAATCTTTCCCTCTGTCCCTTCCTTGTTGTTTTTGTGGCTCTTCCTTAATTCACACTCTTACCTGAACTCTGTGATAAAGTGCCAGGATTGCCTGTCCCTATTCGGTTATCCACGTATTATCTATTATACCTGAGGGATCTTTCTAAATATATTTTTGATCATTTTATTCCCTACTTAATACTCTTCAGTGACTTCATATTAGCCAAAGGATTAGATTCCAGCTCTTAGCACAGAGTGACTGGCCCTTGTTCACCTTTCCAGGTTATGTTCTACTATGGTGCCTCATGTTGAACTTTTTCTGGTTAAGTCAGTATACAATTTGTTTGAAATGGAGTTTGACCTGTGAGAAGAGGATTCTAATGTATGTTTCTCCATTTTAAATGGAGTCATTTTTACTGTTTTTTTGTATGTATTTTTATGAAAAGTATTGCTAAGGTATAACAATTTAATAAATTTAAATCTATTATTTAAAATGAATATCTTTTAATAAAAATGGCAAAAATTGGGATTATCCTGCCTAAGAAATTAAAAATCTCAACCCTGAGGAAAGTTTAATGATTGAAGATAATTTGGTCTTATTGAAAGTATAAAACATGATTTGATAAGGATTTATAGAAGCAATTTATATAAAGAAATTTATAAAGTTTAGGTATGTTCTAGGATTTCTTAATTAGGACTTAACTAATTTAGGTGTCCCTTACAGTTAACTTAATAAAGTCTTAATTCCTAAGTTCATGTGGAATTTTATGTGGTTCAAATTTTCAAAGTATAATGTACCTTTCAGTTTTAAAAATTAACTCAGTTGATTCTTTCTTTCTTTCTTTCTTTTTTTAATAGTTTATTGTCAAATTTGTTTCCATATAACACCCAGTGCTTTCCCCACAAGTGCCCCCCACCATGACCATCACCCCCTCTCTCCCTCTCCCTCCCCCTTCAGTCCATGGTTTGTTTTCAGTATTTAGTAGTCTCCCTTCATCTGCGTCCCTCACTCTCCCCCACTCTCTTTTCCCCTTCCTCTCCCCATGGTCCCCTGTCAGGTCTCTCTTGTTAGACCTATGAATGCAAACATATGGTATCTATCTTTCTCTGCCTGACTTATTTCGCTTAGCATGACACCCTCGAGGTCCATCCACTTTGCTATAAATGGCCATATTTCGTTCTTCCTCATTGCCATGTAGTACCACATCTTCTTGATCCACTCATCAGGTGATGGTCATTTAGGCTCTTTCCATGTTTTGGCTATTGTTGACAGTGCTGCTATGAACATTGGGGTGCCTGTGCCCCTATGCATCAGCACTCCTGTATCCCTTGGGTAAATCCCTAGCAGTGCTATTACTAGGTCATAGAGGAGTTCTATTGATAGTTTTTTGAGGAACCTCCACACTGTTTTCCAGAGCGGCTGCACCAGTTTACATTCCCACCAACAGTGTAGGAGGGTGGCTGTCTCTCCACACCCTCACCAGCATCTATAGTCTTTTGATTTGTTCATTTTAGCGACTCTGACCAGTGTGAGGTGGTATCTCAGTGTGGTTTGGATTTGAATTTCCCTGATGATGAGTGACGCTGAGCATCGTTTCATGTGTCTGTTGGCCATCTGGATGTCTTCTTTGGAGAAGTGTCTATTCAGGTCTTCTGAAGAGACACTTCTTCAAAGAGGGCATCAGTTGATTCTTTAAAAATGTACTTGAATGTATGATACACTCACATGTTTCAAAATCAAAATATATAAAAAATTATTCAATGAAGTTCATGTGTTCAGCCTTGTGTACCCCTGCAGTTAGGATACCAGAAATATGTTTCCTATGTATCTTTCCAGATATACAAGTAAATACATATTCTTATTTTTATCCATTTCTAATGCAAATGGTGATATAATACATACATGGTGTTCTGCACCCTGGGTTGATATATTATATATTCACAGAAAATTCAAGAACTAAACTATAAATGGAGGATTTCATGGAAGTATTAGAGATTACTTGGATATGTGTTTTTAATATGCACTTATCTACTTAAGGATTATATGAGGCAAATATTGAATTTGAGGTTGGACTCTTCTAGCTCTGAGCAGGCTTCTAAGACTTTTCTCACCCACCAACTTGCTTATATTTCTTGAATAGAGATTAACCTAATATTAGTCTACAGATAAAATTGAAAACGTAAAACTACACCTAAGAACAGCAATTAATAACATAAATTTCTGGCATTAAATATGATTGACATTTATATTGCCTCTGATACTAAAGCTGTGGATATAATTAAGAATATTTACTATAATCATGTCAGGATAACTCTTTACAAAAGTAGGCCATAGTCACTCCGTCCTGCCCTTGCCACCCACCTCCATCATCCCACTGACTCCAAGCCTGTGGTACTGGCTGTTGGCCAGTAGCTGTGGCTACTACTTTGATGTAGAGGGGCCGCATTTGTTCACCCAGAAGTGCCCCAGGCACCCTCCTAGTCATCTGCCCTGTAGCAAGGATCTAGAATAGGCCATAGGAATCAATCCAGGGCAGAGAAGAGGGCTCCGGATTTGGCTCTTTAGAGAGTGGGTTCCAAAAGAAATAAAAGAACAAAAATAAATCCTAAAGAAAAAGAATCAGCAATCTGTTACTTTATACAATATAATTAGTTTATTTAAAATGCAGCATTCAAATAAATAAATAAATAAATAAATAAATAAATAAATAAATATAGATTCCAATAACAAATAAATTTAGAATTCAATGAAAAAAATAAAATGTGGGTTCAAGTTATGTCTCTGTCTCTTATTTGCTAGGTAACCTTGTCAATGCATTTAGCTTTTTTTTTTAATTGAAGTGTGTAAATTGACACACAGAACTTTAGTTTCAGGTGTTCAATGTAGTGATTTGATAAATTTATACATTATGAAATTTTTAAAATGTTTTGTAAGGCCCAGCATTTTCATATATATTTCATCTGCCAATATTTCATATGGCAGATAGTAGGGAATACCAAACATAAAATGTGAAAATACCTCATGACCAGCACAATGCCATTTGAATGCTTCAGCCGTCATGACTTCGCTGGGATTTCTGAGGAGGAGCAGGTTGTCCAAGTAGCTGTGTAAATGTATGCGTCCAACAGTGGGAGAAAAAGACATTTTCAGGAAAATCAGTCTGAGGGTTTGTCATTATAGTTCTGTTTTGAGGTTAGTGTTTGTTCTGTTTTTGTCCTTTAGTTTTTATCTTAGCTGTGTCGCGATCACTCTAGCAAACTTTTGGTTGTATTTTGGTGGCAAAATTACCTCAGTTAGTGGGTTTTGGCTTAGAATGGCCTTCTGGCAGGTACTCAGAAATGTTAGGTTGCTTCCAAAGGCTGCTCTCTCTGGAAGACATGAGGCAGCATGGCAACTTAGTCATGTGTGTTAAAGCTTCTCAAAGCTGAGTGAGCACTGGCATCGCCTGGAAGACTGTGAAAACACTGATGGCTGGGCCCCACCTCACTATTTCTGATTTATAGTATCTGGGGTGAAGGACCAAGAGTTTATATTTCTAATGGGATCCTAGGTGATGCTGATGCTAATGCTGATGGTTTAGAGACCACGTTTTAAGAATCACTGGTCCAAAACCTAGGGCAGGGTTTCTTAAGGTCCGTTTCAAAGAACTGCCTCGTTCAGAAACACCTGAGGCTTGGTAAGAATGCAGATCTTTGGTTTCCACCCCAACCTCAAGGAATCAGTCTCTGGTATTTGGGAGCTATAGTTTCCATCTCATAGGTGATTCTTATGCATCATTGTGTGAGAACCACTGACTTAGACACAATAATTCTCAACTCTGGTTGCACCTTAGAATTATGTGAAGAGTTAAAAAGCTACCAATACTCCCCTCCCCTCATCCTTAAATTCTATTTCATTATTATTATTTTTTTTAATGTTTTATTTATTTTTGATACAGAGAGAGACAGAGCATGAGAGGGGGAGGGGCAGAGAGAGAAGGAGACAGAACCGGAAGCAGGCTCCAGGCTCTGAGCCAGCTGTCAGCACAGAGCCCGATGCGGGGCTCGAACCCACGAACATGAGATCTGACCTGAGCCGAAGCCAGAGGTTTAACCGACTGAGCCACCCAGGCGCCCCCTTAAATTCTATTTCAAATGGCCTGGGGTGGGACCCTAGCACCAGGAGTTTTTAAAAAGCATCCTAGGTGATTTTTTAAAATGTTTATTTGAGAGAGCATGAGTGCCTGCAAGCAAGCATGAGTGGGGGAAAGGCAGAGAGAGGGAGAGAGAGAATCTCAAGCAGGCTCTGCGCTGAGCCCCAGTATGGGGCTTGATCCCACAATGGATCATGAGATCAAGACCTGGGATGAAGTCAAGAGTCAGATGCTTAACTGACTGTGCCACCCAGGTGCCCCACCATGGGTGATTCTAATGTGCAACCAGGGCTGTGGACAAGAAAGGCTGAGTTCATCATTTTGTGTCTTGGAGTGTTAAGAATCTGTGGGAACTGTCCTAGGTCTTCCCAGGATTCAACATTGTTGGGGGATGCAGCCCAAAGTGGTGGTAAACTTTATCTAAAGGCAAGACTGATAGTCAACAAGAACCACAGGGTAAGTTCAGAAGAACTTTGAGGAGAGGGCTTTATCTGTTTGTATCTATGTTTATAAGTGATATTGCAAGCTGTGAATATAATGTTACTTTGCTAATGATATTTTGCTTAGTCCAAGATTTAATTACAGGTATTTATCTTATTCTATATCAACTAGTGATGTGTCTGGTAGCTCTGTTTATATATATTAAGGGCTCTCATATGAAGATGCAGATTTGTTTTCTACAGTTGCAGAGGGAAGAGTTAGGTGGTCAGATTTCAGCTTAATATAACAGGAGAGCTGCATGGAGGAAGAAACTCAATCATTCAGGATGGACAGAGATGTTGGAGAAGGAAAAACAAACACAGGAAGTGATTGTATTTAACCCTTTAGTGACTAGCATTCTAAGTCCATGAGGATGTAGGGATCAGTAAGGGGTCAGGATATCTCTGACTAGATTCTCTTGAACTTTTTGGGATATTTAGAACCCTCTCTTAAAAACATACTGAACTTCTAGCTGCTTCCTTAGCCTTGGAGATCTGGAGCACTTCCTGAGGGTCTTGGGACATGAAGGAAGCAGGGGTAAGAGTGTGTATTGATTTGCAACTTCTCCAGACAGCATCTTGGAACCACTGTGGCATCTTGTCCCTGGCCAGATTTCACTAAAGCTCCAAATTTGGAGCTTGAAGCAGAGATTGTAGCATATGGCATTAATGAAGTTCTCTACCTCTTTATTTTGGAGGCAGTAGTCATGACCCAAAGGGTTATATGACACAAAGTTTAGATTTTGTGATCTGGGGAAGTCACTTGTAAGCTCTGCAACCTTGTCTTGCAACTGTGCCACCGGGTCACAGATTGATTGAGGCCTAGTGAAAGTGTGGAAATGAAGGGTCTGTGTAAACATGGGGCGCTCCTCAAGGACAGATGTTCCTGTGCCTAACAAATACTATTCCAGGTATGCATTTCAAGGTAGGTAGAGTTCAGAGCCATCCATAGAGGACAAGAGGGCTCTGCGTCTGTCACATCATTATTGAATCAGTGCAAAAAGTACGTAGTATTTTTCTCTCTTCAGTCTCTGGGGATTTTTTCCAGCATAGATTTTATACATTTGGTTTTGAGAAGAATCCACACAGTTCACCTGGCAACCCTGACCACAACATATGCAGTTTGTTTTTTTTCAATTCCAGCAAATGAATCAACATTTTTCAATGAATGTTTCTCCCTGCTTCATGTGTTTGCTCTAGCTGCACCCCCTTCTGCTGATTTCTCCACATCAGTGGACTTTTCCAGGCCTCTTTACACTGGCCCTTCACGCAGTCATTTAAAGTAGTTACTCGTGTCATTACTCTGCTCTCACAGCTATGGTAATAGCTCACTTGAAAGAGAGCCTGGTTACACTGAATTTTGTGCTTGCTTCCTCGTTCCTGGAATGACACCTCCACCCTCTCTTATCTCTGCTTCTGCTACTATTTATCTGAGCTTGCTTTCTGTTGGCAGGAGAGCAAGTGGAACACCAAAGGCCAAATGTTCCAGGTAGAGTCATTCTGTTTAGGATGATAATTTTTCAATCAATGGCCTACTATTTGTAAATATCATTGCAAAGAAAATTGAGACCATTAATTTTCTCTAAAACATCTTTTGTGTTCTAAAAACATTTTCCATTTCTTAGTGCTTTATAATTTTGATTGATTTTGATTGTTCATTTATAAGTTTCTTTTTCCTAAAGATAAATACAAAACCCTTGAGCATTTCCTTTTTTTCTCTTTGTTCAGGGAGTCTCTGAAGTAGTCACACTCACATATAAATGAATGAATACCTGAAAATGATTGTCCCAGGTACAAGGCCATTGGAATTTTCTTTTTCTCCCAACTGTCTCTACTTACTAGTACCTTCCCATCTACCACTATGGACTACAAAGCTAATTGTGGACCTTCCCTACCCTATGGGAGGCCAGCTCTTGCTTCTAGATCTAATGTTAATGCAATCTAGGGTAGGGCTTGGTGAGGGATAGAGGCTTGGTCAGCCTGACAGAAGCAAGAAAGAAAAATAGAGGAGGCACCTGATCTGCCCTTCCTGAGTACCTGCTGTTCTGGCCCTAGGAGTCTTATTCCGAGCCTCTCCTTCCACAAAGCTCTCTTCCTAGAAGCCGCTGCTCCAGCTCTTGCCATAGCAAGGGACAACTGGGGCTTTGAGGATCACTTTCTAGAGTAGAAGCTCTTCCTTCATTCACTGTATCCTACATGGCCTATCAATGACACCTAAGTAGGATATATCCTTATGGATTTAGGTCTCCATGGATGGTCATTGGGAAGTCCAGAGACCCACTGAAACTACATATAAGAATTTTTTTGAATGTTCATACATATATACAGTCTTGAGAATGTATGTTTTTCTGGGGAGAGAGTCCTTAGTTTTGTTAGATTCTCAGTGAGCTATGGGACCCAAAGATATTTTAAGAGGTCAAGAAATAGCCACTGATGTGGTAGTAGATACCCTGGAGGCAGTAGTTAGTACAAAAGCAGATATTTATTGAGAATTTAGTGTGCCAGCTACTGTTCTAGGCTCTTGGTACATCAGCAAACAGAAAACTATCTACAATCTTTATCTCATGAGGTTTACATTTCAGCTGGGATGAGGTGGGGGCCAAGGAAACAGATAGCAAACAGTCTGCACAACATATTCTGTACTTTATTAGACAGTAAGTGCCATGGGCAAATATAGCAGAGTAAGGGAGATCAAGGGATGTAGTGAGGGAAATGGTGCTATGATTTCAGGAGGACCTCACCAAGAAAGTGATATTTACTGAAATCTTGAAGAGGATATGGATATCTGATAGAAAAGTATGCCAGGCAGAGGGCACAGCTAGTGCAGTGACTCTAAGGTAGGAGTTAAGCTGGCATGTTCAGAATGGTGAAGTGGAGCAAGTGAGGAAGAGTGGCAGTGAGTCCGAGGGTAACAGGTGTGCGTGTGTATGTGTGTATGGGCACGCACATACATGCAAGAGGCATGGTCTTAGAGGTCTCTACGTGCATGACTTAGGGAAACCCTTGAAGAATTTTGAGCAGAAGAGAGATATAACCTGACTTAGGTTATAAGAGGATCACTTTGGCTGATGTGTTGAAGACTGTGGGGGACAAGGTCAGAACAGAGAAACCAGGTTGCCCTGCAGTCATCTAGGAGAGAGAGGACGATGGCATGGATTCGTGAGGTTGCAGCAGAATACTGGGAACTGGTCATATTTTTAGTTTATTTGGAGGTAGAGCAAACAAGATTTGCCAACAGTTCAGAGGTAGAATGTCAGAGAAAGAGAGGGTCAATGATGTCTGAAGGTGTTTGAGCAATTGAGATAGTAAAGTTCATGGGAAAAGCTAGGGCTTTTAAAGTCAGGACTTGGATCTCAGCTTTGCTACTTACTGGTTGTGTTATGATCTGGCTCCTGGGCAATTAACTTGGCCTTTCTGAGTCTCCGTGTTTTCATTTGCAGACCGGGGACAATCATCTCTATATCATAGGGGTGGTGTGAGGAATTACTATAATATGCCTTGTGTATAGTGCATTCAACAGATGCTAATCTCTTTCCCCAGTGTTCTTTTAGAAGGAAAGAAGGAAGAAGAGAGAGAGAGAGAGAGAGAGAGAGAGAGGATGTGGATGAGTTGTGGCCCCATCTTAGATGTTCTGTCAATAGGATCCTCTTTTGGCTCCTTGTTTAAATCTGTTGTATATTCTGAATAATCATCCTTTTATTGGCCTTATGTTTTCTTCTGTCCAGTGCATGGGGCTACTAACTAGGGGTTCAAATTAGATATTATTTTTATTCTTTAATACATTATTTTATTGTTGTTTACATTAAAATTCTGTTTCTTATAGCGAAGAAGGATTCTTTTCTGATGCTGTCCATTCTCTATGTGTACTGTCCACAAACACCTACCTAATAGGTTTTTTTGGATTTAATGATTAGGTTATTGGAGCACTGAACATTTTATGTTATACAGAAAAACTTGATGCATTGTTATATAGCTGTTTAAGAGTGATTTACTTATATATGGGGTGATTAGTGAAGGGTTTATGGATGGGTTGGGAAGGCATTATTATTTTTTCCATTTAAGATCATGAAATCTAGTCTACTACTATTTAATTAATTAGTTACCTAGCATACTTTCAGCAGTGGCTAAGTTTTGGATACTAAGAGATACTAGAATTAGAAGTTCAACCATTGAGGAAGGAGTGAGTTTGAACTATTTTGGTTATAAGGGTACATTTTGTTTCCTTAATTCAAAGGCCCTCACTCCCAGCCATTTTAATGTTTCTGAAATTAGAGTGTGTTTTGTAATCAATGTATACTTTTAACATGATAATATTTTTGGTAGTGTTTTTAATATATTTCGATAAATGGTACCTCTCATCTTTATCCCAATTCAGAACCAATTGCTTCTTAAATTCCACATATGAGTGAAATCATATGGTATTTATCTTTCTCTGACTGACTTATTTAATCTAAAGTAATACACTCTAGTTCCATTCACATTGTTGCAAATGACAAGATTGCATTCTTTTTGATCACTGAATAATATTTCATTATATTTATACACATATATATGTATGTGTATATATATGTATATATACACCGTATCTTCTTTAGCCATTCATCACAAATCGAGGGTTGCTGGAGGAGTGGTAGGTGGAAGATGGACTAGATGGGTGAAGGGTGCAAAGGAGGGTACTTGTTGGGATGAGCACCAGGTATTATATAAAAGTGATAAATGATTGGGTTCTACTCCTGAAACCAATATTACACTGTATGTTAACTAACTTGAATTTAAATAAATAAATTAAAAATAAATAAATAACAAGATCATGTTATCTTGAAAAAAAATTGAAAAGTAAGAAATGAAATATGCAAGTAGAGAGTGAATCTACTAGTTTTATAGGTGGTAGATTAGATGACATAGCTTACTTTGAGTACTGAAAGCAGTAACATTTTGCTAGGTCGATGTCTTCCCCTGATCTGGGTAGAGAGAAATGGGGACTGAGATCTCGTGCTCCATGGCTGTGCATAAATTAGCCTAAATAAGCTAAGAAATGTGATCCAATGGCTCTGGTCCTCCAACTGAGTAAGTCACACCACCCTTAGGGTGAGAAGTGAGACCTGGTCACAATCCGGGGCTGTCACAGTTTTTGCCTCTAGCATTGGCAGTCCCACAGAATCACTCTGAGTGTCCTTAAGAGAATATGATAGTAATTCCCTTCAGATGCGGAAATAGTTTAGTGCCTTCCAGATTCCCTAAAGTTAGCCAGTTTTTGGCGAAGAAGGGAGTTAGTGGCCTTAATAAGTCCTAATCTTTCATATTTTGAATGTCTAAAAGAAGATGGTATCTAAAGAGGCTCTGGGAGAGAAGGTGGGTATAGGGGAGTATTTGATTGTCTTCTCTGCCATTTTGAAAATTAGTCTCAGTGCTAAAACGTATTTATTAGGAAATCATAGTCTTTTGTATGTGTGTGTTTGGGGAGGGGGCAGTGGTTGAAGGGGTGATGGGGAAAATACAAAGATATTTTATTATTTTTTAAAATATAAAATGAAGTTGTAAATAGGTGTGGCCTTAATTATATTTAATAATTTTAATAATTTTTATTTTTTAAAAGTGGTGTTTTGAAAACAAAATTTAGAGAGGGTCATCTGGGTGACTCAGTTGGTTAAGCGTCTGACTTTGGCTCAAGTCATGATCTCACAGTTCATGAATTCAAGTCCTATGTCGGGCTCTGTGCTGACAGCTCAGAGCCTGGAGCCTGCTTTGAATTCTGCCTCTTTCTGCCCCTCCCCTGTTTGTGCTCCATCTCTTTCTCTCTCGAAAATGAATAAGCATTAAAAAAATTAAATAAATTTTAGAAAGAGAGAGAGAGAGCTTTCAAGTGGGGGAGAGGGCAGTGGGAGAGAGAGAGAGAGAGTGAGAGAGAGAGAGAGAGAGAGAGAGAGAGAGAGAATCTTAAGCAGGCTCCCCTCTTGGTGCAGAGCCCTGCACAGGGCTGGATACCACAACCCTGGGATCATGACCTGAGCCAAAATCAGGAGTCAGGTGCTAAACAACCTGAGCCACTCAGGCTCCCCTAATTCTTTTTAAAATAGGAAATAATACTCCAATAGTACAAAAAAGAATAAAAATAAGTCTTTGCTTATCCTTCAAAGTGCCCTTCTGAGAAGCAACCATTATTGCCAGGTTTTTATGAATGCTCCCAGAGATATTTATGCATAATAAATATTTTGTATAAATGATTAATGTTAAAGATGCTTTTAGAGAAATACATTGGATGGTCTTTATTAACCTTGTAGACATTTATAATATATGAACTTAGTATCAGCTCTACTATTTGGTACCTGACTATAGGAAAAAACCCTTTTTATTAGGCATACAATTATGAAAGTGATGACCTAAAATCTGTTAAAAAGAATCCAATATAATGGTTATTGAACATGGCATCAGTGAAAGCAGGGGCATCATTTGTACTAATGCATTTCAAAGTCTATGTTTCAGATTTGTTTTTCATATAGTGTCTCTGCGATACATGCTTCCATGGTTACCAGGTAATAGACATAATGGAAAGAAAAATGTATAGAAAACAGAAATGAATTGTTATTGCAGATTTCCTCTACAGAGGAACATCAAGTGTCACCACCATTTCCTTAGGGAAATTTGGAAACTCAAAGGTCCTGGATATAAAAGGCAGATACAGCTGATTGGGTAGCTGGTATTTTTCTATGTGTCCTTACCCACTTAGGAATTATACTGTCTTCTAAAAACTGAATTTAGAAAGTAAACAGTGAGTTAACATCTAAGTAATAACATTGGTACAATCACAAAGGTATACATTCTGGCAGAAGTGCTGTGAGAATGGGTTACAAAGGCCATTAAATTAAAACAAAAATTTAGACCCTGTTCTTAAGATTAAGTCAAGATGAAAGTTATACAACTCTGTACTTTAAATATTCTTAGGTTTCAGGGAAAAAAAAATATTTCCCAACTGTAACAACTAAAAGCAGGTGGGGTAAGAAGGCAGCCTGGAGAAATAGAAAACACTCTGCACTTGGAATAGATGTGAGTTGTTTTCCAGCTTTCCTTCCACAGGTATGGCTTTGATCTTGACCACTTACCATAACTCTGCAGATGTAAGGGTTTTTTTTATCTGTCAGACTGAGGTTCCAAATCCAACATTCTATCGTGTTAGGAAAGGATATCAAATAATTTATTCTTTCCTCATCTCATTAAAGTCTGTGAATTTTACATTGGGATTCTTGTCTGATAATTTAAATTATTTCATGTCTCTCAAAATACTTAACAGCTGGGTATTTTTACTAGTATTAGGTCTTATTTGGCAGCACAATCAGATAATCACAACTAATAGCAACTGAAAGCTTTTGGTGACCCACTGAAATCATGGCAATTATACATATTTCTTATATATTATATATATTCTTTATCTTTTTTACGTATTGCTTCTCTTATAAGCCACCCATGAACTGAGATTAAACAGATTTTAGGAATTAGTTTAGGAATAACTTATTATTGTTGAATATCTTTAAAAGATGATTTAACTATATTTAAAGAAATTTAGTGAGATATAACAAAATACAGAAAAAAGCACAAATCAAGAGTTTAGAGCTCAATGAATTATCATTAGGTGACCATGAACATGTAATTAACCAAGTTAAGAGCTGGAACATTATCAGTGCCCCAAAAGCTTTCCTCATGCCTCTTCCATAGACCTTTTGCTCTTTTAAACACGACTAAATTCCCTTAGGAGAACAAAACCCCATAGAGTAGTCTTGCTTGTTTTTGGACTTTATGTGAGTGCAGGCATATAGTATGTATTTTGTATCTAACTTTTTTCACTCAATATTATAACATTCATTCATGTTGTTTCATTTTCTTATAGTTGTTTCACTTTAGTAGCTATCTGATATTCTGTTGTATGAAACAACAATTATGCATGGATTCTACTATTAGTAGACATTAGAGTTGGTTTTAGTTTGAAGTTCTGAAGTATACTGCTGCTATATATTTTTGTATGTGTATTTGGTGTTTCTATTGCCCCAAATTCTGGATTTGAGATTGATAAGTCTTAAATTTTAGGTCTTCCTTTGAATGTGTAGATCTAGTCGTTTTAATTTGTATTCTCTAGGCACCTGGGTGACTCAGTTAAGCGTTCAACTTTGTCTCAGGTCATGATCTCACGGTTTGGTTTGTGAACTCAAGCCCCATATCAGGCTCTGTGCTGACAGCCCAGAACCTGGTGCCAGCTTTGGATTCTGTCTCCTCTCTCTCTGTCCCTCCCCCACCTCTCTCTCTCTCACAAAATTTAAAAAAAAGTAAAAAAAAATTTTTAAATTTTCATTCACTTGATTACTGGTAAGGTTAATGTATTAGTCAAGGTTGTCCAGAAAAACAGAATCAGTAGGGCATATATAATGAAATATATATATACATATATATATATATATATACTATTTATATTTGTAATATTTTTGTTTAAATATATCTAAACATCCATTTATTTTTATTTTTATTATATATAAATATATATTTTATTTATATTTATGTTTTATGAGGAATTGACTCATGTAATTGTGGAGGCTAAGTCCCACAATCTGTCATCTGTAAACTAGAGACCCAGGAAATCAGTGGTGTAATCAGTCTTATTCTGAAGGCCTGAGAACAGGCGTTTGTAAATCACAGTCTGAGGGCCAGAGAAGGTGAGAGGAAATGTTCTAACTAAAGCAAAGACGCAAGTAAAAAGGAGTAGATTTCTCCTTCCTCTTTCCTATTCAGGTCCTCCTGGGATTGGATCATGCCCACCCACTTTGGGGAGGGCAATCTTGTGAGCCCACCAATTCAAATGTTAATCTCATCCAAGGACACTATTACAGTCAAGCCCAGAAATAATGTTTCATTTGGGAATCCTGTAGCTGGTAAAGTTGATGTGCAAAATTAACAATCAAGTTAAATTAATTTTCAAAAGTTTATGGGCTATTTATATATTTATTTAATTTTGAATTAAACTTCTTTATAACTTGATACCATAAATAGCAGGTTCTCTGATACTTTCATTTAGTATACTAATATTGGATCTAAATGGTATTTTTCAAATGCTTCAATTGGTATTAGCCATCATTATTTTAAGATAAGTACTAAGTAAATAAGGTCATACATTTAAAAAAAATTATAGTCTTTTTTTGATTTTCATCTTTGTGAAGAACCTGGTCAAATTTCTTTCTAGTTTTCAGTTTCCTTTCATCAGTTTTATGTTTGGCAGATATCTTTCCCCATGACTTGACTTCTTACACTTGTGAGGGTTTTAATGAGTAGAAATTCTTAATTTTAATGTAGTATAATTTTTCAAATTTCCTTTTATTGTCAGTGCTTTTTGTAACATGTTTAAGAAATCTTCCTCTACCCCAAAGTCAGGAGTATACTACTGACCTATTAGTATTCTAATAGGTTAGTTTTAATCTATTAGTTTTAATGTTTATTTTCACATTTAGATCTTCAATCCACCCAATACAGAATCTTTTTCTGTAAAGTGTGACAAAGGGGTCAAATTGCATTTTTCCTCTATGTATAGTCAGTTGAACTTGCATAGTTTTTTGAAAAGTTGGTCATTTTACCCACTGCTGTAAATGTTCCATTTAGTATCATTCAAGTGTCCAAATATATATGGATCTATTTTTGTACTTTGCTCCTTTCATTACCTTTTCTATTGTATCATGTTCTATTCTGTTCTATAAATGTCTATACTTGTACTAATTCTACCCTGTCTGAATTAGTATAGCTTTACAATAAGTTACGTATGCCATCTGGTAGACTAAGTTTTCCCAGGTCAAGAGTTTTTTGATTACTTTGGCCATTTTTATTTCCATATGATTTTAAAATTAACATCATTTTCAACAAAATAAACTTAATATTTTGCATGGGCTTTTACTGAACTTATGAATGAATTTTGGGAGAAATGAAATTCTAACAATATTGGTTTTGAACATAGTATATCAATCCATGTATTTAGAGTTTCTTTAATTTCTCCCATTATAACTTAGGTTTTTCTTTTTGTTGTTGTTTATAGGTCTCATCTCAATTATCTTCTGTTAAATTGATTCCTAGGCACGGTTTTTGGTATTATTGCAAATAGTGTCTTTTTAAAAACTTCATATATTGTTTGTAATTAACATATATAAATAATTGATTTTTGTATATTTACTTTGTATCTGGCAATCTTATTTATGCAAACTCTGTAATTCATCTGTAGATTCTTTGTATTTTAGATGGGTACAACTATACTGTTTGTGAATAATGATTTTTTTTAAATACTATGTCTCATTTCTTTTGCTTATTTTTTTGTTCCATGTGTACTTGAAAAAATGTGTATTCTTTCATTTTTGCATTCATTGTTAAAATATATCAATTAGGTCAAATTTGTTAATTGTATTCTTCAAATCTTTTATATTCTAATTTAATGTCTGCGCCTTCTATCAACAACTGCTAGAAATGTGTTAAAATATCCCACTATTATTGTGGATTTGTCCATTTCTTCTTTTAATGTCAACTTTGGTTTGTCATATATATGCTAGGTATTATACATAAAATACATATATATTATCTTTATTAATATTTGCATTGAGGCCTAATTTATTGACTGGTTTACTGGTATAGTAGTATGTAAATGTTATAAGTTTTCTTTTGGCTAGTGTTTGCATGGTATCTGTATTTCCACAATTGTATTATTGTTTTAAAATTCTTATGTATAAGATGTCTCTTTTGTCAGGCAAATGTGATAACCACTACACTTAGAAACAAGATGTGTCTTTGTAAGCAGCAAATATTTGTGTTTTTTTTGAAGTCTAATATATTTTTTGTCTTTTAATTGAATGATTTAGTCCATTTATGTTTATTGTAATTGATATAGTTGGGCTTAATTTTTTGTTTTACTGTGTATTTTCTACTTGTACCATTTATTGCTAAATCCTTTTAACTTTTTTGTGCCTCCCTTTGTATTAAGTATTTTTTATGACTTTTTTCTTACTATCTTACTAGTTATATACTTTTTAACTTTTCTTTTACTTAGAAATATAAATATTATAATATGAATCTTTGATTTAAAGTCTAATTTAAATTTGTGCTTTTACCACTCTGGGACAATGCAAGGATTTTAGTATACTTTAACTCCATTGGCTTTTCTCAATTTACCCATTATTTTTACCTTTTTATTATTATTATTAATTATGTTTATACCTCTGAACTTCCTTCTGGGATTTATTTTCCCTACATAATACTTTTTAGTATATCTTTTTAAAAAAGTTTTCTGGCAATAACTTTGTTTTTATTTGTCTATTAATATCTTTATTCCACTTTCTTTATTAAAGGATGCTTTCCCTGGCTGTAAACTTTTTGGTTGGTAGCTAATATTCTCAATTTTCAGAAAGTTTGAAACAAAATTGGTTTGTTTAAGTTGTACCAGGGAGATTAAGGAAAGAAATTTGATTTAAAAAAACATTATTGACCATGATGAAGCTGCAGTATATTTTTTGGACTGCTAATTCCATGAGCTTTCCTAACAAAAAAAGGACTCTGTGACCTCATAATTTTGAGAAAACTTGCATCCTCTATTGATTTTTATTGAAAATTCATAGTGCGTTTTAGACCTTGAAGAAGGAGCTGTGATAAAACCCGTTTAGCTTTGTTAATTCAACATTCTCCAAAAATATTTGATCAGGACTCTCTTGTTATGGGCAATCTCTAATAAACATTTCAAGCACATGCTGATATGAAGCATGCATTTTAGGAGAGCCTCTTTAAGGGCCACATGGTCCCGAGATGCACGTTAAAATTTCTGTGTGAGATTTTGTCTTTTTAAGATTAGACTGTTCTCTGTCACCTGAAATGCTCTTAAAATCTATCGTTTCAATTTCTGGCTATGAATAAAGTGTTCATGGAACTCAATTTCATAATTATAGTCATAGAATAGAGCAATAAATGGAAATAGTTCCAGTACATGTGGTTAAAGCCTTTGTAAAGTGAGATTTGCACTGGGTTAGAGATATCCATAATCTGTGCAGAGAAGAGCATCCTGATAACCCTCTTGTCACTTTTTGTAAAATAAGGAAACAGGCAATTATTCCTTGCACTTTGAGGACATCAGAAATTCAGGAAGGGCATGGAGGAACAGTAGGTCAATCTTATCTTGAGATCTGGTGGGATTTATTTATAGAGCAGTATCTTGCATCTGATTTTTTTTTTTCAGGTACCTGTGACCTTTTCATTTACGTTCCTGTGAGAACAGGACATTTCCCCTATCATCTTCAAGCCCAGTTAGCATTAAGATCTGATATTAGAGATTGCTACTAAACATACCCAAAGTTGATGTATCCATCCGATCCCACAGAGGAAGCAGAGGCTGTCCTAGACAATATACATGGACAATGTTGCTAGTGACCTTGAATGATTAGAGGATCAAGGGAATGGTTTCTGGCAACTCACTTAGAAAAGAGCTGCTTTATATATCATCATGTGCCTGTGGGGCAGCCAGCAGCTTCCATTCTCTCTGCTTTCCTTGTGAATTTTCAAGGAACTCAAGAAGCAAACCCTGGTTGCAATCCCCTTCTTATCTTTGATGCTGCACACTTGCAGCTCTGACACACATTATATTATTAGTTCCTACTTTCTCAATTTTAATTAAAAACAGAAATGAATTATTTTAATCTACCATTTTTGAGAGTCAGCATTATTGCATGTGATTATCCACTGAAATGGGGTTGGCACAGGAAGTTAATGATATTTAAAATATTATCTCTACTATTTTAGTTTGCTCTCCCAGCAAATCTTAATTTAGTATAAAAATCTTCTCTTTACACATGATCCTAAGTAAATAGGCATTTATCCAGTGGATTGAGAATCTAAATGTTAACTTTTTAAGTGTTATTTAAACTGTTTCTATTATTAAAAACGCAGTGGTTCCTGGAATATATAACTGTATACTGTATAAAAATCCCAAATACAAATTACATAGTTTTAAAAAATTCAGTAACTTCTATAGGTAGAGTGACCATATGCTCCATTATTTTGCTGTGACAGTCCTGGTTTATCCTTACTGTCCTGAACCAATCACAAATTGTAACTTCTTTCACTTTCAAAAGTGTCTTGGTTTGGAGATTATATTATATTTCTATATATCTATCCATAAGCGAATTTAACCCAACTATAGAAATTATTAGAGAAAATTATTCATTTTGATATTTAAGGAAAATAGAAGATTTTGATTGATAAATGTCCTCTGGTAATTTTCTCAATGAGGTCAGTGGTTCTAGTTGTACATCAGAATCATACTTAAGTGACTCATAAATCAATTAAATAAAAATCTTCAGTATTTTTTTAAAGCTTCACAGGTAATTTCAACATGTAGACAAGGTTGAGAACCACTGGACTATATAGTTGGTGTATTTAACCTTACTCCCTTTTCAGGGTTATTCAAAGATGTTTTAAGTAAATTTATTAGCCAGCATGTCTAGCTAATGTTCTAGTTCATTAAGTTTGAAACTTGTTAAGAATATACTATAGACTAAATCAATTAATGCTTTTTGAAACAACCACCATCAGCAAATGGTCAAATAACTCACTGGCCACTTTAATTACAAACACCATTCTAATAATTTGGCAAGTTTTGGATTTCTTATTCTTTCTCCTGATGTAATAATTAGATACACTGTTGAATGTTGAATGTGTAGCTGGGAACTCAGCTTGTAAATAGCTGATGCAGCTGATTTTTATGTATAGATAAATGGCAGTTCTTGAGATGAGTGTTGTCTTGGGGGTTATTGGAGTCATTCATAAGAAGTTCAGGGGTACTTGGTTTAAAAATTTCCTGAGGGAAGTAAACAGTGATTTAACCTGGAAATGAACCTGAATATTCACCACAGTATAAGAGTTGCTGTCTTATAGAATAAGTTCCACACAATTGCAAAAAGGTTGGGGGTTTCTGACTATGGGGAACGAAATAGCATGGTGACTTTCGGTCAGGTATTTCCTACAAGATACATGAGACCTCTCCCTGGAGGAGACCCTGTAGTGAGTCGGGATGGGGTAGTTCTGTCTCTGTTTGGAGTCCAGACACACTTGCTAAATATTTCAGAAGTGAGAGTCTTCAATATTAAAAAAACATTCAAATGTTTTACTGTTTAAAAGTACTTTTATTAAATTTATGCTTACTTCATGGCCCCTGTAAATGACTACTTGTATCCTAAGTCTTTAAATTTTACTGCTTCATCTTCGTTTGGTTTAAGATTTCAGTCTTCTAAGGAACTCACACATTACATGAAGTTCAAACCAAAGGCAAATTGTTCTACAATTTTTAGAGTAGTTGATGTCCTAAAATAAAATTTTCTTTGAGTACTTAAAGGTGAAAATGTTTAGCTGTATTAAGATTGCATGAGTTAAAAAAGACATAGAGTAAGCATTTGAAAGATCTCAAAACTCAAGATAATATACTGTATGTTAGAAGGAGTTTATCTCAATTCAAATATGCTTTGAAAAAGGATAGATATGAAGCTCTTTGAAGAATTTATTTTAGCAAAAGACACTTTGGGAAGATCAGGTTTACCTAAAGCATATACAAATAAGCTGATTTTAGCCTCCTTCACATGTGACCTGCTATTCATATAATCAAATACAGAAGTCTAAAGATGACTTACTGGGCTCTGATATTTTGAAAATGACTATGTGCTGAGAAATCAGTATTCTAGGGCAGAAATTCTGAGTGTGGTCTTAGGACCTAGCAGCATCAGGATTACCGGGGAACTTACTTCAAATGCAAATTATTGATCCCCATGCAAGGCATAGTTAATCAGATCTCTGGAATGGCACCCAACAATCTGTGTTTTACCAAATCATCCAGATGATTCTTATATACCCCGAAATTTGAGATTTCTAGGAATTGAAGTTGAGGTTAATGACATAAGGATGAAATTGATTTGGTATATCTAGGTGATAGGAAAACTTGACTACTTTTACTGTGATTCTTTAAGAATTCATTAGTGGAATGCATTTGAAAGATTGTGCCTGTGGGTGATTATAATTGCTTATTGTTGTAGAATAATAGGGTGATTTTTGTGAGCAAATTTAAATGTAACTTGTGTGCATCTGCTTCACCTTGCTTCATTTCTTTTTTATTTCTCTCAGTGAATAAATGCCGTTCACATTTTAACAATAAATATCTAGCCAATAGCTAATCCTCTGAATATCTCTTTTGCTTCTACTTAAGCTATGTAGATATTTGTTATTTATTTTAACACATAGATTTATTGAATAGTTCATGTTTTTTACATGAACCCTTAAAAGACTGGGGTTAAGATTTCCTGTGATTTTTTTCTTTCTTTTATATCAGTTTTTCATAGACATAATAACACATAATAAATGGAAACTATACAGTGTCTAGCACATAGGAATCACTGAACAAAACAGACAAGGATTCCTGCCTTTGTGGATTTACTTCATAGCAAATATCGTATAATATAAATCCAATTTAGAAGCAACAGACAGAGGGAGAAGGGGAAATGGGTGATGAGCATTGAGGAGGGCACTTGTTGGGATGAGCACTGGGGGTTGTATGTAAGTGATGAATCACAGGAATCTACCCCCAAAACCAAGAGCACACTGTATGCACTGTATGATAGCCAATTTGACAATAAATTATATTAAAAAAATACATAAAAGCAACAGTCATAAGAAATACTTGAATTGATAGCCTTTTTCTATTATGATAGGGCCTTTCAGTATGAAAAAGTTTCCTTGTAACAGCCTTGGATTATTTATAGAGGTGACAACATGGTCAATGCTTTGTCTTTGATCGAAAATCTGAGTCTTTCAAGTGAGAGTTTCTATCTTTAGTCCTTGGTTCCATGTATACAGGAACCATCTTCTTTGGTTAGTGCTTTTAACTATGAGTTTGGCAGAGGTACACCAAAAAGGAGTCAAAAGGCTTGTAACAGAAATGCTACCCGACGCCAGCTATTTTCTGTTTCTCTGGTATACAGGTGTCAGGACCAGAGGGAGATGCTCAGGAAATATGTAGATGTACTCGATGCTGGGGTCTTAAGGGAGAATCTATGGTTCTTGGTAACTTCATCTTCTCAAGGATGGGTCCTTTGTCCATTCTTGAATTGTGATTTTCATGGTCTTTAAAATTCTTGCTTTCAAGGTGGATGAACCTCGAGGGTGTCATGCTAAGTGAAATAAGTCAGGCGGAGAAGGACAGAAACCATATGTTTGCACTCATAGGTCTATCAGGAGACCAGGAGAAACCTAATGGAGGACCAGGAGAAGGTGAAGGGGGTAAGAGAGTTGGGGAGAGAGAGGGACGTAAAACCTGAGAGACTATTGAATACTGAAAACGAACTGAGGGTTGAAGGGGGAGGGGGGAAAAGAGGTGGTGGTGATGGAGGAGGGCACTTGTGGGGAAGAGCACTGGGTGTTGTATGGAAACCAATCTGACAATAAACTATTTAAAAAAAATTCTTACTTTCATATTATGAAAGAAATTATGTGATTTTACCTTTATAGACTACTTGCTGCCCATCCTGGAGTCCTCTGTGATTGTTTGTCTACAATGGAGTGTCCAGTAAGGACCTTATAGTCTTTGTGGGTCCAGGAGGCCTCAGCTCATCTGTGTCTTTTCAAGCACCTTGAATAATCTTCCAAAGGTGGTTCACCATTGACTGCAAGATATGGGAGAATTCTTCCATTTTTACTGAGTTGAGATAATTGTTTCCATCAGTTTCAAATACTTTGGTTATACCCTCCCTCCCCCACAGTCCCATCATTAAGAACATTTATTGTGTACAGTGCTTTTGATCAGTATATTTATATGAAATAATTGTCTTCAGAAAGTTGAACAGAGACCTGTGAGGGTGAGGGCTGTACAGAGTGATTGTATAACTGGGTGAAGGGCCCCCCTGAGAAGGGCAGTGCCTGAGTGATCCTTTAGGGATGGCTGGAAGGAATTTCCTTTAACTGGGGTATCCCAAAGTAAAGGGAATTGTTTTCTAGCAGTATAGCCCACATGGGGGGACAGCTGGGTTAGCCTGTCCAGGGCAAGCCCTTAGACAACATCAAGTTCCTAGGACATGCAGGAAGCTAGGGGTAGGTAGGGCCTAACCAGCTGGGTGGGAGAGGCTCCTGCCACAGGTTTCCAGTGAAGTAATCCAACAAAGTGGGATCAAAAACCACAGGAATTAAGGATCCAATTAATTTTCCAGCTGGGTGTGTACATGGGGGGAAAGAGGCTCTCAATGACTCAAAGTGGTGAGCTCATATGTTCACATTTTACATGCTCTCCTAAATGGTCTTTTGGGTGTTGAATTTGGATAAATATCATCTGGCTAATGAGGATTTTGAGTTTTCACATACTGGACTTTCAGTAGTGGAGTCCTTGAACCCACAGGTGCCTGAACTTGGCTCCTTCCCATGGCAACTGCATGGACAGACCACTCCTTGACAGACCCATTTCCAGCTTCCTTTTGTATCCTTGGATAAGGGTGGCTAAGGATGGGTAGTGAGGACAATATAGAGTTATAATTCAGGGGGCTCCTAATGTCTGCCTCTGGGGAGGGGCAGGAGAGGGGATGCCTCCTTCAGCTTCCTCAGTCTTGAGCCATCAGAATTTTGGCTATTGGGCTCTTTCTTTCCGACCATGTCTGCTTTCTGCTGTTACTCTTTAAAGATGTTCACCTTCCTGCAAGAACCATGATTAGAGAGTAAAGTATTTTGTAATTAAGAGGGGATAGAATCCTTTACAACATGCCTATTGTTTGATTTGCAGATTCAACTTTTAAACATTTCCCTAGGAATGTATGTACAAACCTACAGGACTGTAATAATTGTTACTGTGTGGACATTCAAACATCATACAAGATGTTTCAAGCTTCAGACCAAAACTCATTATATATAAATGAAGTTAATATGGGGACTGTTTTCCAACTATTTGCCTAATAGTAAAACAAATCTGTAAATGACAAGGGATGCCTTGGGTAAAATAGTTTTGTTTTGTGCCCAGAAATTTTAGACAATATTGGATTATAAATTGAGTTTCTGTAAATTGTGTGCAGTTGTGACAGAGATTTTGAGCATTGCAGAATTGTGGGATATTTTTAGAGCTAGGTGTAAACTCAGAGATCACTTAAGTCAGTTGTCTTATTTTTCTTATTAGGAATGTTAGCTAAAATTTGTATGCTTTCAACTACTGGTAAGAAAATGACCCTAAAATGAACATATAGCTTATCATTCCACCTGTTAGAATAAGTTGAACACTTACTATTTATCAGATATCTTATTAGCTACTTTAAAATATTTTCTCTAATTATTCCTGTATAAACCAAGTTTTATTATCCCCATTTTACACACCAGCCTTGAACTACACTTGTCTGAGTATCTTTGGAAACAACTTTCCCTTCTTCTAAATGGTGTACTAAATTGGAATTATAAGAAGTCCTTACATAGAAGGGTCATAATTCAAAACTATTTGAATTCAGGATATGAAGTTCCTAAAAGGAGGAATGTTAGAAGTGGTAGTTCAATTCTCAGATTAGTTCACAAAACTCCGAATTCTCTCATCTGGGATCTGGCTGCATTTGTGCTCCTTTATAGTGAGAAACCACCCTGCTGCCACTCTAGTACTTGGTGAGAGAATTTTGTTTTGCATTTTGGTACTTGAGCAAATTGAATAAATTAGGGAATTATGAGATAGTAGAGGGAAATGCCTGTTCTTATTTCTTCATGTCTTCTATCTCATTGTTTTTTTGATACTAATATATAACTGGTATTCTCTTATGCTTATTTGCCACAATTAGGCAGGTGTGTTCATTTTTTTATCACAAATTGAACAGAGGATAGAGAAGGTAGGAAGAGGAAGATAAATTTATATGAAATAATGGGGCAAGAATTGGAAAAGAGTAGGGAAGGGAATTGTAAAAAGGTCACTGCTTGACAGAACTTGGAGAAATCGCCTTTAACAGTTGTGTAAGCTAGCCACCAGGTGGCGCCATCATCTAAGGACAGCTTAGTTGCTTTTCAGGATGAGCTGAAAGGTTACTCTGGGTGCGAGATTTGAGTGGAATAAGGAATAAAAAGGAAGGACCCAAAGCTTTCTTTTCATATGTAATATGTGAAAATCTTATGAAGTGAAGCTTACTGAATATTTAGTAAATCAGTGCGTGATGGCTTATCAACACGTACCTTTATTTCACCAACGTTGCTCAGTATTTTTCTTCCCTTTGAAAAGAGTTTCACCGTTTTTATTATCAATTTATGAGTAAGATTAACAGTTTATAGTTTAAATGTCTGTAATTCTTTTCATTGGATTGGGATATTTGTGCGATTTTATACCCAGCTTTTAAAAAGTGAAGTAGCTTCATATCCAGTGAATAAAGTCGGGGACACCATCCACAAAAATAGGCAAAAGAGAGCAGAACATATTAGCGCTCACAAGGGGAAGAAGATATAGTTCTCAAAACTTAGTTCAACCGGAAACCAGAGGAAAGTTTTAGAGATGAGATATAATTAAAAATGTAATTGTTGGTGGTGTCATATGCACTTTAAGCTGCAGAGACTCGGGAAAGACAGGAGAAGATGTTTGCAACTATTAACAGGCACACAGGTGTTCGTTTTCTAATGTGACAAAGGAGACTGGATAGATCTTGACTTTGGTTTGGAAAGAAAACCTAACTATCTCTTTGTTGGTCTGTAAACTTTTTGCATGTCAGAATATTTAAAACGTTTGTGCTTATTTTTCCTATAATTGATGTGAGACATATGAAAATACAATGTATATTAATTATTAATATAATTAATGTACATTAAGATATTTTTATTTATAATTTTGTGCTACAGAGTTTCAATCTGGGGAACTTAACTTTCTAGCATTAATCTAACACTGGATGGTGTTTTTCAAATCAATGGGTAAATAGCAATTATAGTTAGAAAATGATGACAAAGAACTTTCAACAAAGGAAATAAAAGCCGTACTTAGCATAAAGAACTAAGTTTGTAGCCACTTGCCCAAAGGATGAGCCGTCATTCAGTTTTCAGTTGATTGCAGAGTAGACCATCAATCAATAAAAGAAGGCCTTCCAAGGCAAGATAATACAACAGCAGGAAAAATATAATTTTGTGCCTCTAACCTCAGACCTCCTCCACATTAGTGGCAGTTCTTTAAAAACCAGCAAGTATTCTCATCGCCTTCCAACTAATGTATATTTTAAGAGTATTGTGAGGAAGAAAAATGTCACTGGGGAGGTGTGAAAGCTGTGTTTAAAGCTGACCTTCCTTCTGGGTCTCAGGGCCATATGTGCCCCTGTCTGTTGGACGTCTCCACTTATATGTTGCACACACATCTCAAACTTATTCTGTCTGAGACATTTCTTGCCACCAAGGACTTTTCCACCGAATGTTCTGGCTATATTGGTTTATTCTTCATTTCCTTGTTTAGACTGTGTTTCTCTCTTCTTTGTGACTTTGAATACTCCTTCTTTGTTCTCTGAACAATCAATACCCCACTCCTCCTGCCACCCCCACTGCACCCTAGCCTGCCCTGGAGCTTCAGTTTTCTAGGGTTACATGCTCCTGGGGTATCCTGTATTTCTCCCTTTACAACTCTTGTCTCACCATTCGCTTGTCAATACTACCCACTAGAATTTAAAATCATTGATGAGAGACCAGCTTATTTTATCTTCTACTATATCATCAGTCACTACCTTTGTTCTTGGCGTATCTTAAATCAATAATGCTTGTTGAATGAAAGAGAACTGAAGGTTCATATTTATGGCAAGGGATAGCATAAACAGCCTAGCAGATACAAAAGGCAGGTTGGATTAATTTTGCTGCGCCATCAGCTCCTTGTTGCTGATGGAGAAACAGGGTCGGGTGAGTGGGGACAGATGAGGAGTGAGAGGCAGGAGGTCATGGTGGTTGGAGGCAAATGAAATAGAAAACCAGCTTCTTCTGGGAGGGTGATGGAGCTCTCCCCAACGGCCCTACCCCGTGCTCTCTCCCTAGACCCTCCAGTTCTAATTATCACCAGCTGGAGCCCCTTAATCCTAACAGTTTACATATTACTGAAGCATCTGTGAGAATGTGGAGTGTAAGCTTCCGACAGCACAAAACCAAATAATTTTTTTTCTGATTTCTCTTGCTGTACCTTCTTTTGCCATTTACCTTTCAGAGTGGATTACTCTGAGGGATAGGAAGAATGGCACTGATCAGATTGTTAATTACAGATGTAAGAATCTACCTTCTTGTGTCTCATCCTAGGAACTGACCACATCTGGTCTCCTCCTGAATTGTATCAGATACAACATCATTACTTAATTTTACATTCCAAAAAGTTAAGGACAAAAGTCGTATATATGTGCATCCAGATGTCCATGTGTCTCTTTGTCCTCCCAAAGGAAACCAAAAAGGGGATTTATGAGGACCTAATTCATACTAAAGAAGTTTTATGAATTAGATAGTGTCCAGCTTACAGATTTGGACAATGGATATTTAAGACTTTGGAAGACATTAGAAATTGGTTGATTTGCCTATTGTCTTTGAACATATCAACGTGCTTGTGTGTTTGCCTAGCCCATTCTCTTACTCTCTCTACCTGGAGTGCCTCCCCACATCCTTCTTATAGGTAAATTCAATGTGGCTCGTAAAGCGTACCTCAGCCATTTCCCGAGCACATCATTCCTGTTCTCTGAAGACTTTTTGTTTTCCCTTTTTTGTTGTTATTGTTGCCATTGTGTCTTCCACTGCTTCTCATACTTTGTTTTCACGGTACCTTATGTCTCCTCAATCAGTTCTCTTCAGAGCCTCTCACCTCTTCCAGAAAACAGTCTGAGAATTCTACTCTACTGGGAAAGTTAGGCAGTGCTGACCTTCTACAGATGTATTATGTATGTCCAAGAGAACAAGAGCTTGGTCTACTTCCTTCCATATATATATATATATATATATATATATATTATATATATATATATATATATAATATATATACACACACATACACGCACACACACACACACACATATACACATATATAATTTTTTTAAGATAATTTTTTTAATTTATGAGAGAGGGAGACAGAGCGCAAGCAGGGGAGGGGCAGAGAGAGAGGGAGACACAGACTCTAAAGGAGGCTCCAGGCTCTGAGCTGTCAGCATAGAGCCCAATGCAGGGCTTGAACTCATGAACTGTGAGATCATGATCTGAACTGAAGTCAGATGCTTAACAGTTGTGCCACCTAGACACCCCTAAGATGTCATATATTGAGTACAATCTGTCACAGAGAGTGAATTTATGATGTTTCTTTCTGAGAGAAGAACATGCAAGCTACAAGATACAATGATTGTATCATTTTCCCACCCCCCCATCCCAACTTTATCTCCCATGGGATAACATACAGACATCCTAGGGGATATCTGAGCTGAGTCTTCAAAGACGGTAGGAGTTAGGGGCGTCTGCATGGTTCAGTTGGTTGAGCTTATGACTTCAGCTCAGGTCATGATCTGTGGTTCATGTACTCAAGCCCCATGTCAGTCTCTGTGCTGACAGCTCAGAGCCTGGAGCCTGCTTTGAGTTCTGTCTCCCTCTCTCTGTTTCTCCCCTCCTTGTGCTCTCTCTCTCTCTCTAAAAAACTAAATAAAACATTTTTTAAAAAGATGATAGGAGTTTACCAGGCCAAAAAGAACTTTCTTGGCAGAGGGGACAAGGTGCAGAAGACATACAGGTTATGAAAGAAGGCACAAAGTTTGCAGTATGAGGACAAAGGGCACTAGGAAGGACATGAGACAGCAACATAAGAATAATGGAAGTCGTTCTGGGATGCTTTTTATTTTATCTCATGGGAGATGAAGAATTATTCAATGGTTTTCAAACAAGGTAAGAGTCATAATCTTTATGTTTTCCACACTCTGCCCCCTCTACCAAGAAAGTTTTGTTTGGCCTGGTGAACTCCTTCCATCTTTGAGGACTCAGCTCAAATGTCCTCGTTTATGCTTTCTTGTCTCACATAGACAAGATTAGCTATTCTCTTTTCAAATACAGTCTTTACATCTACTTATTCCTGGTTAGAGGGAGTTTCAGTAAGCAAGACCTCCTTTTAAAATTTGCCTTTAAAAAAGTTGCTTGAAGCTTTTCTGTGTGGGAGGAGGCAGCATATAATCTTGGAATGATTATTTCTTTTCTGTGACGAATCACTCAAGAGACTGTTTTTTTAAAAATTGTTTTTAAGCTTATTTATTCATATTGAGAGAGACAGAAAGAGAAAGTAGGAGAGATGCAGAGAGAGAAAGAGAGAGAGAGAGAGAGAGAGAGAGAGAGAGAGAGAGAGAGAGAGAGAGAGAGAGAGAATCCTAAGCAGGCTCCCTACTATTAGCACCGAGTCTGATGAAGGGCTTTACCACACGAAACACAAGACCATGACCTGAGCCGAAGCCAAGAGCCGATGCTTAACCGACTGAGCCACCCATGTGCCCCAAGAGCCCTTTCTTAATTACATTTTGGGAGTTGACTTGTTAACCCCTGGGATGAATGGATCTGAATTTTTTCTGGAGAGAAACAGGACTTCTCTTCTTCCTTTCCTATACATTATGGTGTGTCTGTATTAGTAAACGAGTTTTACTTTGTTTAACTGGTAAGTACATTTTAGGAGTGAAATGATTCTCCTCTGTAGTAAGGTGGCAAAATTCTATCAAAAAATACTGCTGTGTGAAGGCTTTTCCCAAGTGCAAAGCCGTGATGTTAGCGCGTCATCCTGTTGTACCGTTCCCCCTGTAACTGTAGGTGTGTAGTTTGCATTGAACTGTTGGGTTCTATCTACTCTATTTACTGTGGAGATGCCATTGACTGCACATTTCTAGATTCCTCAGCTTCACACTTTATTGCTTTTTAAAAAAAATTTTTTAAATGTTTTATTTATTTTTGATACAGAGAGAGACGGAGCATGAGAGGGGGAGGGGCAGAGAGAGAAGGAGGCACAGAACCGGAAGCAGGCTCCAGGCTCTGAGCTGGCTGTCAGCACAGAGCCTGACGCCGGGCTCGAACCCACGAATGTGAGATCTGACCTGAGCCGAAGTCGGCGGCTTAACCGACTGAGCCACCCAGGCGCCCCTCACACTTTATTGCTTTTTGTCAAACAATTTGGGGTTTATAATCTATGTTGTACAATTTAGAACGAGATTGTGCATATATTGCTATTTATTTTCCATTTGAATTATAGTTATCCAGAATCATAAAAAGCACATTGATAAAGTAATACACAGAGGTTTTTTTTTTAATTAAAAAAATGTGGAAACTCAAATAGGAGTTATGAGACCTTGTGTTATAAATGGTGGCACCACCTTTTGAAAAATGAAAATGTTAATACTATAATTTTCTAGACCTCTCCCCATGCCCATCCAAAAAAGAGGGAAGAGCTGAGGAGGTGAAAAAAAACTGTTAATAAAATTGTAAATTCTGTAGATATAGGATAAGAAAGACAAAGGAATAAATTTATCTTAGGAGGAAGCTCTAGTTTCCATTTCACATTCAGACTAGTATCATTTACAGCAGCATCTACCTTATTGTGTAGCTAGCTGCCAAGGAATGTTATATTTCCCAAAAATGGTCAAATTAAATTATTGGGAGGCATTGCAAATGCATTTATGAATTTCATGGTGGTGGAAATTAAGTCATTTTTATACTCAACTCTTGAAACGATCTGGTGAGGAAGAAGAACTTGAACTGATTCACCTCCTGAAGGGTTTTCTATGGGTAAAGGGAAGAAAGGAAGGCATCCTGTGTCAGAAAACAAGGTATTTTATTAAAGTAGAGTTGGAAAGGAAAGAGTATTTTATGGGCAAGGGGTTGTAGAGACAGGAACTCAGTATTCTAACTGGGAGGAGAGCAGGTAACCAGTTTGACTGGGTTGGAGAGTTTTGGAATTTGAGAGTTTACCCACAGAAAGGGTAGTATGAGTTGGGGAAAGACTGTGAAATAACCTGAATATTACCATATAAACAGTTTTCACTTTAGGATATAAGGAAGCATTACTCTTGAAAGAAGGAGATGGTGTCTTATTAACTTTTTCTGTCCATTATATTTAATACAGTACTTGACACACTGCAGAGATTCAGTAATGTCTAAATTGAATGAGGGAAGACAAGTGGCTTCAGTGACTCATGAGTTTCTCTCTCCAGCCTAGATCTTTCCTTGGGGGTACAGATTCTGTGTTCAGGTGTCTTAACATCCACTTTGTTGATCCAGAGGTACTTGAAAATCACAGTGTTCCTCACTGATATCACAATTTCCAACCCAAACTTGATCTTCTTTAGTTTTCTCTATTTTACTGAATGATGCCACTCTATCTACTTAGATAAGTCGGAAAGCCAAGAGTCAGTCTTCACTTGACCTCTTATCCACCATACCCAACATATCAACAAGTCCAATTGATTTCTATATTTATCAACTTATATATTTCATCAATTTCTATTAATTTCAGTCTATTCTCAGTCTATTGATAGAGTATCATGTTGTCTGTTAATAGTGAAAATTTGACTTTTTTCCTTGCTGATTTGAATGCCTTTTATTTCTTTTTATCTCATTGTTGAGGCTAAGACTTCAAGTACTAGTTAAATAAACATGGTGAGAATGGACATCTCTGTCTTGTTCCTGACCTTAGAGGTACTGCTCTCAGGTTTTCCCCTTTGAGGATGCTATTAGTTGCAGGTCTTGTACATATGCCATGTATGATGTTGAGATATGTCCCCTCTACCCTTAGTTTGTTGAGGGTGTTACTCAAGAATGGATGCTGTATTTTGTCAAATGCTTTTTCTGTATCAGTTGGGAAGACCATATGGTTCATATCCTTTATTAATGTGGTGTGTCACACTGATTGTGAATCTACTTGGGTATTTTAGATTTACTTCAAAACTTCTACTCTTAGGTAATGTTGTGGTGCATATGACGTTTTTCTCTTGCTAGTTTATTTATATGGCATAAATTCCTCAAAATGGGGATACTAAGTTAAACATCAAAAGCCTCTTGAACTTAAAAAATTATTTTTAACATTTTTGTTTATTATTGAGAGACACAGAGAGAGAGTGCATGAGCATAGGAGGGGCAGAGAGGGGGGAAACACAGAATCTAAAGGAGGCTTCAGGTTCTGAGCTGTCAGCACAGAGGCCAGTGCAGGACTCGAACTCACAAACCATGAGATCATGACCTGAGCTGAAGTCAGAAACTTAACTGACTGAGCCACTCAGGCACCGCAAAAGCCTCTTGAACTCTTGATACATATTGGTTAACTGCTTTCCTAATATGTTATACTAATTATATATATCAAATGTATATGAATGAAAACAAATATAGTTGCACACTTACCATGTACAGTGTCCTGTTGTAGGTATTGTAAAGCAAATGATATCTTTGGGAGGGAAAGGAATGACATTATAAGGTTATGACTTGAAATTATACTATGGTTGGGAAAACAGAAATTCAAACAGGAAGCAAGTCTTTGGAGGATACAAAATTATAGTTTAAGTAATGTAGGCCGTTCAGGAGATGTTAAGAGAATATTGGAGTGGTGATGGTGGTGGTGGAAGATTGGACAATGGGAGTTCTTAAACATAAGGTTGAGGTAAGAGAGCTGCTGGAGAAGGAAATTGAGCCCTGGATTGATATCCTGGGGCTGCAGTAACCAAGTTCCACACACAACAGAAATATGTTGTCTCACAGTTTTGGAGGCCATAAGTCCAAAATGAGGATTGGGTGGTGTTGGTGTCTTCTGAGGGCTGTACGGGAGGATCTGTTCCATTTCTCTCTCCCAGCTCCTGGGAGCCTCTTTCTGGGATTCCTTGGCTTGTAGATGAAATTGTTCTTGTGTCTTGCTTTGCATTTTCTTCTCTTCACTCTGTCTCTGTGTCCAAATCTGCCCTTTTTATAAGGACATAGTCGTATTGGATCAGGTCCCACTCTAACAGCCTCACCTTAACTTGCTCATCTGCAAAGACTCTATTTCCCAATAAGATCGTGTTCACAGGTACTGAGGGGCTGTGTACACCAATATCCTTCAGAGAAATTCAGTTCAACCCATGGCAAACTCAAAATGCAAATCCGTAAACAGATAGGATAGATTAAGTGCCGTATAAAGCATGAGCTTTGAAGTCAGGCAGTGTTGGGTTTGAGTCCCAATTTGGCTATTTATTACTTCTGTGATCTTGAATAAGTTATTTGATGTCTCTGAGCTTCTTTTTGCCTCATCTTAAAATGGAATTAATTGTACTTATTTTGCAGTGTTATTATGAGGACTGGAGCTAATGGAAGTATTTTAACACAGTACCTGACACTTCATAAGTGTTTGAGAAATGATAGCTTAAAAAATATCACTCTTCAGAGATGGTGGGTTTCCCTGAAGCTAATGGGCCAGGGATTCATTCATTCTTTCATTCTTTCTTTTTTTAAAATTTCTTAAATGTTTATTTATTTGAGAGAGAGAGACAGAGCTTGAGCAGATGAAAGGTGGAGAGAGAGAGGGAGACACAGCATCTGAAGCAGGCTCCTCCTCTGAGCTGTTAGCACAGAGCCTGATGTGGGATTTGAACCCATGAAATGTGAGATCATGACTTGAGCTGAAACCAAGACTCAGATGCTTAACTAACTAAGTCACCCAGGTGCCAGGACCACATTGTAGTTTTCTTTTTACATTAAACTTTCAGTTGCTTCCTAGTAAATGTATTTTAAGTTTATGTATTTTCTTCAAAGTGCCTCCATGGTTGCACCCAGAGGTTTTAATAGATAGTGTTCTCATAATTGTTTATTTGTAAGTAGATTAATATTGGTGGCTTTAAAAAATACTTTTGTTGTAAACTTGCAGTATTGAGTTGTGCCTGAGTTAATGTGACCTATAAATTTAAACTTTAAGGGATTCATAGAGATTTTTTGTGATTTTACACATGACTATGTTTTTGGTATTCTTTCCAGTGCTGTTTGAAAGAAAAGGTATTCTCTGTATGTCTGATATTCAGTCTATATACATTAATAAAATAATTGTAGTAATAGTGTTATCCAATTTTTTGTAACTTCTTTATTTTTTTATCCTGTTATCCTGTCCTTTTCTGAGAGAGATGAGTGAAGGTTTTCTATTCAATTGTTGATTTTGTGGATACAATCCACATTTTTCTTTTGTAATAGCTTTTGCTTTATATTTTGATGGTATGCTATTTAGTCATGATGGTTCATGACTATAGTTATCTTCTTGAGGGAATTACAGCTTATATCACTACAAATCCTTCCTTGTTCCATTTCATGCTTTTTGACTTGAATTCTATTTTTTTTCTGATGCTAATAATACCACACATGCTTTCTTATACTGTGATTTGTCTAGCATGTATTTATCTATGCTTTACTTTTAACCTTTCTTCAGTAATTGTAAATAGCATATAGCTAGAAATTAAATCTTTAACTTTGCATTGATTCTTATTCTCACTACTTTGTTTTATGTTTTCATTTTATTGTACTTTATTAAGTGTGTATGCATAGTTTTCTTATGATTTTGCCCCCTACATTACATTATTTTCTGTTTCTTCTACCCTTTTGTGGCTTGAAAAACAGTTTCTGTTTTTGTTTTTTTTTTCTAAATTGCAGTATGGTTGACATGCAGTATTATATTTGTTTCAGTGACGACATTTATACACATTAAAAAGTGACTACCGTGATAAGTCTAATTACCATCTATCACCATACAAAGTTATTACAATATTATTGATCATATTCCCTATGTTGCACTTCACATCCTTGTGATTTATTTATTTTATAACTTGAAGTTTGTACCTCTTAATTCCCTTTACCTATTTCTCCCATCCCCTCACCACCCTGTGTTTATTTTTTATCTTAAAATTTTAAATGAACGTATTAAAGCATTTTCTATGTAAAAAAATTAATGGTTAAGTGTATTTGTAGTTCCTCACCATTTTTTAAAATTCCTTATAACAGGATATATTGTAATCATCTAAATTTTGTTTTCTAAGGTATTTATTTATCAGTGTTTTCATTTTAAATAGCCTTTGGTTTTTAAGAAGTTTTATATTTGTGGAAAAAATGTAAAAGATAATTCAGAGACGGGTGCCTGGGTGGCTCAGTCCTTTAAGCATCTGACTTTGGCTCAGGTCATGATTTCACAGTTTGAGTTTGAGCCCCATGTCGGGCTCTGTGCTGACAGCTCAGAGCCTGAAGTCTGCTTTGGATTCTGTGTCTCCCTCTTTCCCCCTTTTGCTGCCCCTCTCTCCCTCTAGCTCTCTCTTTCTCTCTCTCAAAATTAAGTAAACACTAGAAAAATTAAAAATCAAGGTAATAGAGAGTTTTTATATACCTTATGCCCAGTTTTGCCTATTATTAACATCTTATATTAGTGTGATAAATTTGTTACAATTAATGAACCAATTATTTAATAGGGTGGAACTTTATTCAAGTTTCCTTAGTTTTATTTTTAATCGAATATACTTTTTCCATTCCAGGATCCCATCCAAGGTGTCACATTACACCTTGTTGTCAAGTCTTCCCCTTCTCTTGGCTATGATAGTTTCTCAGACTTTTCCTTTTCTTTTCTATGACTGTATTAATTGCTTGTGCCTTCTATAGTAAATTATTCCAGAAACGTGATGGCTTACAACAATGAGAATGTGTTCTTTCACAGTTCTGGAGGCTAGATTTCCAAATCTAGCAGGACCATTCTCTCTCTGAGGCTCTGGGGGGAGCTCTACCTTGCCTTTCCCAGGGTTAGGTGACTGCCTGGCGTTCCTGGGCTTGTGGCTGCACCACCCATCTCTACCTTCATCTTCCCATGGTCTTCTGTGTGTGTGTCTCTGTTAGATCTCTCTTTGTATCTATCTTTAAGGCCACTTGTGATGGCACTTAAGGCTAATTCAGCCAATCCAACATAATCTATTCACTTCAAAATCATTAATCATATCTGCAATGACTCCTTTCACAAATAAGGTAATATTTACAAGTTTCAGAGATGAGAACCTAACATCTTCGAGTGGTCATTATTTAACTTACAAAATGACTTTGGAAGTTTTGAGTACTGGTCAGATATTTTATAGGACGGCCTCTATTGGACATTGTCTGATGTCTTTCTCATAATTAGACTGGGATTATGGATTTTTGGAAGGTAGGCCACAGAGGTAAAGTGCCATTTTCATCACATCACCTCAAGAGTACATAACATGGTTTAACATGGTTTATCACTGTAGATGTTGACCATAGTTTCTGTTAGAGGTGATATTTGTCAGATTTCTTCACTGTAAAGTTATTTTTTGGTTTCCACTGTCCATACTGAGCTGTTTGGAAGGCATTCACTTTGTACAGACCACACTTAAGGAGTTGAGAGTTAATCCACCCTTTCTTTGAGGGTGGATTATCTACATAAATTATTTGAAAGTCTAGAGGTGCCTGGGTGGATCGGTCAGTCAAGTGTCCAACTATTGATTTCGGTTCAGGTTATGATCTAACGTTTCATAAGTTCAAGCTCTGCACTGAGCTCTGCTCTGACAGCACTGAGCCTGCTTGGGATTCTCTCTCTCCCATTCTCTCTGCCCTTCCTCTTCTCACACTTGTGCTCTCTCTCTCTCAAAATAAACTTAAAACAAAAAAAGAAGAAAAAGAAAATCCTCTGCACAGATTTGTCTTATTTCTTCTGTTTACTTATTTAATAATTTATTTATATCAGTATGGACTCAAAGTTATTTATTTTATACTTTGGTTTATGATTTGAACTGCTTTATTTGTTTATTTACTCAAATTACTCCATGTTTGGCCACTGGGAGCTGGAAGTTCTCTCAGTTGGCTCTTGCCCGCCTTTGACATACCCCCCCCCCCCCCGCCCACCCCCGCCGCATTGGTGTAAGGTTTTTGTTTTTGTTTTACTTGAACTCTTCTTAACTTTTTGGCACATAAAATACTCTAGGCTCATCTGGTATATTTTCTATTCAAGTCCTATTTCTCCAAAAGTCCTGAATCCTTTTATTGAAGAATGGATTAGAGACAAGATCTGGGTGCTAGGTGTGCTCAGGCTACTAGAGTGTCATTTCTTTTAGGTTCTTTCAGTTGACAGAGTGAAGGAATATATGGGTATACAGTCACCCCGTAGAGGCACGTATCTGTAAATATTTCTATGTGTAGTGATCTGTGTTGATACTATGCTAAAGGTGAGTTCTCACTGATGTCTCCAGTTCTAATCCATTACCATCTGGATCATACGTGCCTGCTCCTCTTGCCCACCTGTGAATTCCCACTCTGACAGTGAGAAACCTGGTTCCTACTCTCCGCTACCCACTATTTAATTGTTAAATTCAAATATACATGTAATTGGGCTGAGGGTGGCTCAGTTGATTGATTGACACCTGATTTTGGGTCAGATCATGATCTCAGTTGTGGGATTGAGCCCTGTGTGGGGAGCTCTGTGCTGGCCTGGAGGCTGCTTGAAACAGTCTCTCTCCAAAAAAAAGAAAAAAAAAAAAAGAAAAAAGAAACTGTCTCTTTCTCTCCCTCTCCCTCTTTCCCTAACCCACTCGCATTCTCTCTCTCTACTATATATGTAATATACATATATACACATACACACAAATATACATACATGTAAAGGAGTATCAGGCTTGTTAATTCATTCCCCCATGGGAAACAATTTTATTAACTTGAATATAAGGCTTATGTATACTTCCTTTGCCTTTAGTCTTATAGATTCCACATATTTCCAGTCAGGTCAGTACCTTTTAACTGCCCCTTTCAGTGAAGTTTTTTCCATACATTTGTAATTAGGTCCTTTTGTCACAGTCTGCATTCCTTGGTAGATTTCCTTGATCTCCTAAGTAATTTGAAAATTTGAATAAATTAAAGTTCACTTTTTGCTTTGTAAAGTTCTATGGATTGGGACAATGCATTAATGTTACGTATCTACCATTACAGTGTGATACAGAATACTTTCTCTGCCCTCAAAGTCCCCCATGCTAAGATGATGCTAAGAATCATCTATCCAACTTTTCCACTCCCCTTAAGCCTCTGGCAACCACTGATCTTTTTACTCTCTATAATTTTGCCTTTCTCAGACTGTCATGTAAATTGAATCATACAACATGCAGTCTTTTAAGACTGGCTTCTTTCACATAGCAACAAACATTTAAGGTTTATCTTAGTCTTTTTTATTTCTGGCATTTTCTTTGATTCTCCCTTACTTTTCATCTTTCTACTTGTATTACCTATAGAGTCTTCTATTTTTATCTACTTCTTCTGTTAGAGCTCTTTACAATTTTTTTTAATGTTTTATTTATTTTTGAGAGAGAGAGAGAGAGAGAGAGATCATGAACAGGGAGTATGAGAGAGAGAGGGAGACACAGAATCCAAAGACAGGCTCCAGGCTCTGAGCTAGCTGTAAGCACAGAGCCCAAAATGGGTCTCAAACCCACGAACCGTGAGATCATGACCTGAAGCCGGTGTTCAACCAACTCAGCCACCCAGGCGCCCCAGCTCTTTACAAATTAGTCATAGCTATTTAAAGTTCCCTATGTGATAATTCTGAAATTTATGCAATATTAAATTTGGCTTTAATAGTCTTTAGACATTTTTTAGCTTCCTTTTTATTTAGTATGCCTGCCCTTTATTGTTGAACACTGGACACTATGTGTTCTATATATATGTACATACATACTGTATGGCTGACAGGAACTGAGGTAAATGGGCCTTTAGTGTGAGGTTTTATGTTACTCTGGCTGGGAGTTAGGTTGTATTTAGTTGCCTGTAGATGCCAGATGCTTCCGTTCTCTTAGTGTCCTTGTCCCACGTGCCCCGCCCTCCACCCCCACCTTGTTTACCTTAGGGTTTCCTTAAGAACTTTTTCTTAAACCAAATCCGTATCTTGCAGCTCCTTCCTTTCTAAGCCATTACTGTTATATTGAAGCCCCACTGGTGTGGTGGTAAGGTATGGGGAGAGAGGAAGCATTTTATAATCTTATAGTGAAATTTCAGTTTTTAATGGGCTGTTGTGGCTTTCTCAAGTGTTTCTTAGCTTCTTTTTCTCCCCCTTTAGGTGAGATGAGAAAGTGAGAGGGGGTTGAGTTGGGGAATTGTCCTTTCCCTAGGTCAGATGAGGCTCTGGTAAAGTGTTTTTTCTTAGAGAGTAGACCTTTTTATGGAGAATGCTCTTGGTTCTTTCATAACATTTACATTTCCTCTCTCTCGCTACCACAAATGCAAGGGAAGTTTTCTTGAATCTTCACCTTGAGAACTTGGCAGGATTCTTTGGGGTAAAACCCATGAGAGTGTTGGGGTCTCCCTAAGTTTGGGTTCCCAGCAGTTCCTCACTATTGAGCTAGTCCACATTTAGCCTCATAAAATTAGCATTTACTTAGTCCTACATTTATGGCTCCAGGGGCTTCTGTAGAAAAATAATCTGATCACAACTGTGATTGAGTGTCATGTTGATATTATAAAATCCTGTGAGCTGTGATTGGCTATGATTTCAGGGTGGTAGTTTGCCCTGTGACCTGAATTTTCTCACGAGCACAAGAAATACAATTGATTTTTGGGTTGCTCAGTTTTTTCTTATTTTTTATTTTTAAAAGATCTTATTATTATTTTTCTTAAGTAGGCTTCTTGCCCATTGTGGGGCTTAAACTCATGACCCCGATATCAGTGTCGTATGCTCTACTAACTGAGCCAGCCAGTCACTCCTGCTCAGGATTTTTCTTATTGTATGCATAGGAGTGACTACTTGTAAGTTCTTTACATGTTGGAGCTGAAACCAGAGGTTATATTATTATTTTTAATTTAGCATTTTACCCCCTCCCATTTTAAGAAACACTGCAAAAACTTAACGTTTACCACTTACCGGGCACTGGACTAAATATTTATGTATTAACCAAATTAATTTTTATGAACTTGTGATGTAGATATTAGAAATCATCCTATTTTGCAGAGGAAGAAACTGAAGCACAAAGAGGTTAAGGACTTGCCCAAGGTCACATAGCTGGTAAATAGGGATTTAGTATTCAAAATTTAGGCATTCAGGCTCCAGAATCTATATTCTTAGACATGGCACAGTACTGAATCCTTTCTTACTAATTGCATTGTTTTGCTAAATTACATCACCAAGGAAAGTTTCTGTGGGGAGAGGGTTTATTGGTAGTATTGAAATTTTTACATGAATAATAATGTCTGTTTTTCTTTCCTGCCTATAGAATGGAATCCTTTCCCCTTACAACTTGGTACATGTTGCTTCATCAGCTCATTGTTTTCTAAATTTTGGTTTTGAAGATGAAAAGTCTGATGCCAATCTAGTTTTTATTCTTTTGCAGAATATTTTTCTTTCTCTGGGAGCTTCTAGATTTTTCTAATTATCCTTAAAGTTTAGAAATTGCATGATGTGTCACCTCCTCCTCCCATTCTTCTGCTTTGCATTTGTTGGGTCTTTTTGGATCTCAAGAATCAAATCTTTCTTTTTTTTTTTTTAAGTAGTTTATTGTCAAATTAGTTTCCATACAACACCCAGTGCTCTTCCCCACAAGTGCCTTCCTCCATCACCACCACCTCTTCCCCCCCCCCTTCAACCCTCAGTTCATTTTCAATATTCAATAGTCTCTCAAGTTTTGCATCCCTCTCTCTCCCCAACTCTCTTTCCCTCTTCCCCTCTCCCTAGTCCTCCATTAGGTTTCTCCTGGTCTCCTGTTAGACCTATGAGTGCAAACATATGGTATCTGTCCTTCTCTGCCTGGCTTACTTCACTCAGCATGACACCCTCAAGGTCCATCCACTTTCCTACAAATGGCCATATGTCATTCCCTCTCATTGCCATGTAGTACTCCATCATGAATATATACCACATCTTCTTGATCCATTCGTCAGGTGATGGACATTTAG
>NC_043704.1:85008447-85038091 GCF_006229205.1 Suricata suricatta | reverse complement strand
TTTATGTCTTCTGCCCATTTCTTCATTGGGTTATTTGTTTTTTGGGTGTGGAGTTTGGTGACATGATACTCTACATGGAAAACCTGGCAGACTCCACCAGAAGCCTTCTAGAACTGATCAATGAATTCAGTAAAGTTGCAGGATATGAAATCAATGTACAGGAATCAGTTGCATTCCTATACACCAAAATGAAGCAGCGGAAAGAGAAATCAAGAAACTGATCCCATTCACGATTGCATGAAAAACCATAAAATACCTAGGAGTAAACCTAACCAAGGATGTAAAAGACCTATATGATGAAAACTATAGAAAACTTATGAAAGAGATCGAAGAAGACACCAAGAAATTGAAAAACATTCCCTGTTCATGGATCAGAAGAATAAACATTGTGAAAATGTCATTACTACCCAAAGCAATCTACACATTCAATGAAATCCCCATCAAAATTGCACCAACATTCTTTTCAAAGCTAGAACAAACTATCCTTAAATTCATATGGAACCACAAAAGACCCTGAATAGCTAAAGTAATATTGAAGAAGAAACCCAAAATGGGAGGCATCCCAATCCCAGACGTAAGCATGGGATTACAAAGCTGTCATCGTCAAGACAGTATGGTATTGGCACAAAAACAGACACATAGACCAAAGGAATAGAATAGAGAACCCAGAACTGGGCCCACAAATGTACGGTCAATTAATTTTTGACAAAGCAGGAAAGAGTATCTGATGGAAAAAAGACTGCCTCTTTAGCAGGTGGTGCTGGGAGAACTGGACAGCAACGTGCAGAAGAATGAAACTAGACCACTTTCTTACACTATACAGAAAAATAAACTCAAAATGGCTGAAGGACCTGAATGTGAGACAGGAAACCATCAAAACCCTCGAGGAGAAAGTAGGAAACAACCTCCTTGACCTCAACCGCAGCAATTTCCTACTCAACACATCCCCAAAGGCAAGGGAAATGAAAGCAAAACTGAACTCTTGGGACCTCATCAAGATAAAAAGTTTCTGCACTGCAAAGGAAACAATCAAGAAAACTAATAGGCAACTGACAGAATGGGAAAAGATAGTTGCAAATGACATATCAGATAAAGGGCTAGTATCTAAAATCTACAAGGAACTCACCAAACTCCACACCCCAAAAAAATCAAATCTTTCTTCAAAGAAATTCTCCTTTTTATTTCTTTGATTATCCACCATCTACTCCATTTAATTCTACTGCACTTTCAATTAGATGGCTATTGTATCTTTAGATCTTTGTTCAGTCTCTTATTTTTTTTTTATATATAACTTCTTTATCATTCTCTTTTAATTTATTCTCTGGACACATGAATAAATTTCTCAGTTGCCTTTTTTCTGATCTCACATCCTTTGTGTCTTTAGCAGTTTCTTAGAACTTCTTGTCCCTTCTTGTTTCCATTGTTTAATTGGTTTGCTTTTATTTTTCTCCGTTGTATTCACATTTTTGTGGAATTTTGGGAGAGAATAGTTATTTGATCATTTTTGTCTGGGGATCTTAAAGGGGTGTTAGAATATTGTAAAGACTTTGGAATGTATTATGAACTGTTGTGGTCACTATAATGATGTTCTAATGATATTTTTGAGCATTGGTTGGTGAATTATGTTTGCATTGCCAACTTAAGAATGGTTGTACATTATTCAATCCTATGGATATACCATAACAGATCATGTTCTATGTCAATTATATAACCTTATTAAAAAATATAGACAAAAGGATCTAGGAGAGATAATGAGAATGCTTTCTGGAGAGGAAATTACATGTCACGTTTATGTGCACAAATTCAGTGATGCCCCAAATCAAGTTAGATGGGATTACTAAATCCTGTTGTTGGGGGAGGTGTGTGTGTGACATACACAGCATCTGTCACACATACATCTTAATGACACAGAGTGAAAGAGGTAAATGTTAGTATGTTCAGGGGGCATCCAATGATACCATGAACAACTTTGAGGCCCAGTAATTCCAGGTGGTTTTAGAAGAGGTTCATAGACTGAATATTTGAATCTCCCCAGGATTTTTATGTTGAAACCTAATCCCCAGTGTGATGGTATTTGGAGATGGGGCCTTTGGGGAGTGATTAGGTCATGAAGGAGGAGCCCTTATATATGGGATTAGAGCTCTTATGAAGGAGGCTCCTGCCCCAGAGAGTTCGTAGGATGAGGATATAGAGAAGAAAAGACAACTGTTTATGAATCAGGAAGTAGGCTCTCAGCAGACACCAGATCTGTTGGCACCTAATCTTGGGCTTTTAATCTCCAGTATTATGAGAAATAAATCTCTGTTGTTTATAAGCCACCCAGTCTGTAGTATTTTGTTACAGGAGCCCAAATGCACTAACATGGGCAGTTTGTGTGTTTGGTGGGAGTATAGTTATCTGATCCATCAAGTAATTTATTAAAGAGCTCTTTCTTGATTAGATATGTTGTATCCCCCTTGCACTTTCTTGAAGCAGTTGACATAGGGAACTGCATTCTGGCATCAGGAAGGGTCTATAGAGTTAGATACATGGCACTTAATTTTGGTTGTTATCTATTTACCTATAAAATATTGGGGAAGCCCTGTTTGCCTCACTCCATTCATTGAAACTACACACACACATGCATGAATGAGGACTACAGTATGAGGGTCAGTAATATGCCAAGGACTATGAATTAAATGCAACATAGTATTCCAGCCTTTGAAATTCTAAGAATTTGAGGAAAAAGATAAGCAAACACACAAATTGCAATGAAATATTGTAAGTGAGATATTTATAATATATAATAATAGATAAACAAACATACAAATTGCGATGAAATAGTGAGATATATAATATAATATACATATTATATATGCTATATATAAATATTGTGGTATATATATGTATATATATGTATGTGTGTATATATAATAGAGTAACTCTCCCTGGGAAAGTAACTTTTGAACTGGATCTTATAGATTGAGTGGGCATCTAGAAGATGAATAAAGGGTAGGGATGTGCAGGTCATGCCCCAGATGCCTCCATTTGCCCCCCTAAATTTATTTGCCACCTAGCTCTGTCTTGTTATGTACCCTAAGGGGTTGTCCCTTAGCATCTATATCATTCAGGATCTGCTCTGGCTTCCATTTGGATTCAGCCAATTGGAGAGAATAGCAGGAGGGTAGAGGGTAAGAGCAGAAAGAGGTTGGAGTGTTTCTCTTTCTGCTCCCTCCTCGCTTTGCTGCTCCCTCCTCACTTTCTTCTGCCAGTGGCTAGTCTCTGTACCTCTGTGTTTGGGAAGATAGCAGGTGGCCAATGGCAGTGTCAAGCACAGAGTGAACTGGGAAGACGCAGGATCAAAGAGACTAAAGAGCAGCAACTATTGTGATAGTTCACACAAAAGATGAGGAAGGTCTTTGTTAAGGCAATAGAGGTGGACTGGAGATAAGAGGGTACATTGAGAGATCTTTCTGGGGTAGGATACTATGAGATTTAATGATCTGTTAATATAGGGAGTGAGAGAGATGAATGTTACAAGTTTTATCATTTGGTGATGCCAAAGTGGTTGGTGACAGGAATATGAGGGTGAGGAATAGAGGAGGAAGGAGGGAAGATAATAAGGAGATTGACTCAGTTTAGGTCTTTGTTGCCAGAAGGACATTGGGTTGTGCCTACATATTTCCTTGTATTTCTTAAGGAATTTTATTTTATTTTTTTAATGTTTATTTTTTGACAGAGAGAGAGACAGAGACAGAGACAGAGACAGAGAATGAACAGGGCAGGGGCAGAGAAAGAAGGAGACACAATCTGAAGCAGACTCCAGGCTTTGAGCTGTCAGCACAGAGCCTGAAGTGGGGCCTGAATCCAGGAACCATGAGATCATGACCTGAGCCCTAGTCAGATGCTTAACTGAGTGAGCCACCCAGGCACCACTATTAAGGAATTTTCAGTTGTTATGATTAGTATTTTTAAAACCTTGTATGTCACACACTTTTTGCCTGGGGGATTATGAGATGGGAGCTTTTAGCCATGAAAGAGTTCATCTGTGACACTCAAATAATTTATTGATAATAGGATGAAGGAAACTTGGAGCCAGTGCTTTAAAAATGTTAAGGAAATGAAGTATTTTTGATGAATATGAAAGAGTGGAGAAGATTCCAGGTCTTGAGAATGAGTGTAAAAATAAGGAAGTTCTGTTGTCTAATTTTTTCTTTTAAATTTGGCATTATTCCTGCTAAAATTTATTTTCAAAGAGTAACTTTGTCAACCACTATTGAAGTCAATTTCCAAGGCTATAGTGAGAAGGATGATTTTTCTGTCTTTCATTACCCAGAGCTTGTCCTTCCAGGGCTGTGATTATTTCAAGGTGAAAGGTGAGAAGAAATGCTCCTTACCGTTCATTCAGCTGGGATGTCAGTACTGGTAATCTCTCCCGCTATGGTATTTGAGCCTGTTGGCTCTCAAAGGATTTACTCTTTTGCACAAAGAGAGAGCAGAATGGTGGTGTCAAAGATAAAAAGAAATGAGATTTAGAAAAAGTGGATTTCTGTGTCCACAAAATAGCTTTTTATTCAGGGAAGCTTTAATGGGAATTAGTAGTATTGTTTCACATAAAGGGCTCGATTAACACAGTGTGATGAAAGGTAGATGTATTTAGAGTTTAAAAATTTATACTTCTCTGTGACATCATTTGTTGAATTAAAAAATCAAGGATTAGTATAAGGCTATTTCTTATGTTATTATTAAAACACTTCCATTTTACATTTATAAACATACACATAGATTTCTTTTAAATATTATATCTGGAAGGACCCTTTTATGTGTAAGAGGTGGCAGAAAAGACCAGGTCAATCCAGACACTGGGAAACTAGAAGTAACTTCCTTTCTGTAATTTCAGTCAAGGGCCAAATCTCCTTGTTTGACTACAACTTCTGAAAGTAATGGCAGTAGACAAGATTTGGGAGATCATTTCACATTTGTGGAAAAGTTACAATGAATAAGAAGATACAATACCACCTGTCTAGGAGTTTACTGACTTAAAGTGAAGCAATGGCCATAGAAATAAAGATTTTATTTTAATTGTAACTGCTTAGGATGTTAGGGATGAGACTTCAGAGATCCCAACCAACCCATTTATTTTACAAATGAAAAAAATGAGGCCTGGAGAAGTTAAATAACCTGCCCAAAGCCCCATAGCTAGTCCGTGTCAAAGCTGAGATAACTCACTTTAAGCCCAGTGCATTTTCTGGGGGCCCCACATATCTCACTTTGAGCACAACAGAGCGAAAGTGAGGACTATGGTAAGAAGAAATATGCTAGTACTTTTTTTTCCCACTAAAGCCTTTGGGCTTTTATTATTATTATTATTATTACTGTTTTAAAGAGAGAGAGAGTCTGAGCAAGAGAGAAGGGCAGAGGGAGAGAAAGAATGTTAAGCAGGCTCCACACTCAGCCTGGAGCCTAACGTGGGGCGACTCCCAGTTAATCGACTGACTGACCCACAAGGTCCCCGAGCCTCTGGGCTTTTAACGATTAGTACTCATATTTACTATTTTCTCATATGGGGTTTTCTATTTCAGCATGGAAGTTATAGTCAGAATACCAGATGAGTGGGGTGATATGCTCGTCAGAAGCTTGGGTTTATTACTTTGTGGGATTTGGGGCAGTCGCAGCTTCTCTGGACTTAGGTTCCTTAGCTAACACTTGCTTTTTTACATCATTGGTATTATTCTGTTGGGGTTATAATATTGGCCACCCACCATCCCTTTCTATTAAGTTATTTTTGAGATAGCAGCCTGATTTCTTTTTGGATTTACTCTTCCTCTTAGTGAGACTACCATCCAAGGTATCCTGCGTTTGGCTAACCAAAGGGTAGACCTGTCTGTGATTCCCGAAAAACACATCCATTATTAGTTCCTACTAGTTGGATGCCTCTTGTTTCTTCCCAGATGAATGGATGTTTCTTCTCCATCCTTCCTTTCATGTCATTGAATTACTCAGAATCTTTCTATTTCAGTTTTCTTCCTAAGTTAGCTAGATTTAGTTTCTGTTGTTTACAACCTTGATTGGTATATCCACAGACTTATCATGAGGCTAAAAGAAAAAGTAAGCCTTTAATAAGGTGGATATTATTATTACACATGTATATTGATCCTATTAATACTTTCATTCCTCAGTGTTTTCTAAATTACATATTTAGAGGTCCTGACGTGCAGTCTTTTTGGTGTTACATGTCTCATTTAACTGGGTATAGCACAAGCATTTGGAGTCTGAGAGTTTTGGGCCAGAAAGTAAGTACCCTCATCTTAATATTTAAGGTTCAAGAGCAAGTAGAATCTTAATTCTTTAGGAAGGGAAGGAATGTAAAAACAAAATGTGCAAAAGGTCGCTCAGACTGCCACAAAAAAACCTTGAAAGGTGAAGGCCAGATGTGTCTATAAGTAAGGGCTCCTTTTTCTCATTTCAGGCAATGTCAAGCCTGGACCTGGAGCACAGGTGCTTCACGTTTGTGCTGCTCATGTCCAAGGAAGACTATGCCTTGTATTCCTCCCAAATTCCCACGTCATTACCTCTCTAAGAAAATGAAGCACTAAATAAGAAATATTATTCAGCTCTGGGGCTGTTCAGAGTGACCCTTCCAAAATGATACTGTGACTTGTTCAGCTCATGAGATTTCTGAAAAACCCATTATATACACCATGATCATTTTGAAGGGACATCTTTTGTATAAATACACATAAGAGTAGTTTTCAAACTTTAGCTGAGATATGTGGGGCCCCCAGAAAATGCACTGGGCCTAAAGTGAGTTATCTCAGCTTTGCCACGGACTAGCTATGGGACTTTGGACAGGTTATTTAACTGGATTCGGGAATCACAGACAGGTCTACCCTTTGGTTAGCCAAAGGCAGGATACCTTGGATGGTCGTCTCACTAAGAGGAAGAGTAAATCCCCAAGGAGCTTATTAAAAATGTAGATTTGAGGGTCTCATTGCTGGAATTTTGGATTCAGTTGGTCTAGGGTAAAGTCCAAGAATCTGTATTTCTAATAGTGCTGCTAATGGGGGTTCATGCTTGAGAATGTTGATCTAAGGTAATAATTAAAAAACTTAATATGCTGATCACTTACATTTTAGATAACATGACCTTGAAGGTAGGAAGGGGGTTAAATTGGGTTGTAACAGCAGGAATGCAAAGAAAAAGAAATAATTAATCATCAGCTATTACCAAAACAGAATTTTCAAGCATGCAAGATTGACAGACTTGAAAATGAGAGCTGGTTAATAAAGAAAAGGGTTCTGTAAACTCCTTTAATCTCCTCCTTCAGTATAAGAGGCAAACCAATGAACCTGATCTAACAGTTCTATTTTGCTGTTTTGATCATAGTGTTTTAAATATGGACGGTCTCAGTAAAGAGGAAAGAAGAAAATGGGAAAAACTGGTCTTTTCTATCCTCCTGGATAAAGGGTTGAAAAACCAACTATGAGATATGTGTGTCTAGGCTAAAGTGTCATGGAGAGAGGTCGTGGATGGAGGGACTCCGGCCCTAATTCCCATTGCAGTCTGGGAGGAGATAACCTCAGCAGCCTGTGTGCAGACATGTCGAAGTTACCGTGATGGCTCACCGTAGTTGGATGGAGACGGGATCTGAGTTTGGGTGTCTTGAGTCTCCCTCAGTTGTCATGTAGTGTGGAGACAATCCAGAAGTTCAGTTGTGCTCCATGGAGGGATAGGGAATGTAGCTGAAGGTGCTGATGGTGGGCTTATCCAAAGGGTCTTTTCTTGTGATGAGGACAAAGTCCACAGCCAATAGCTCAAGTGTGGACACCTAGATGAGAAGCAAACTGGTAGTTCCAGTCTATCTTAGGAAAGACTATAACCCTAGTGAGAGCTGGGGTTTGGCCCAGTTCAGCAAGGGGTGCCCAGTGCCCAAAGAGAACACTGCTCCAGCCCAGAGGGCTGCTGCTGTAGCCCTTAGCAGCAGCAGCAGCAGCAGCAGATGCCCAGGTATGTATGACATTGATCCTGTCTAACCAGTCAGAATCCATGGGGCAGCCAGACCAGGCATTCTGCTGTAGAGATTAACACTGGCTCAAAGAATAGCTTATGCATAAGAGAACCTCATTTCCTTTCCAATGCTCCCAGGCCACCTTTCTCTCTCACATGCCTATCTGCTTTCTTAAATAGGAATGGGAGGTCTCAGAACTTTGAAACACTGAGATTTACCTGAGTCTTTTAAGCAGAGGCTGAGTTAAATTATTGGTTTTAACTGAGGTTATCAGATAGGACTACTGTTTTCTCCACCCTGCCTCCCCCCAACCTCCTACTAGTTACAGAGAAATAAAAGATGCTTTTTTTTTTTTTGTAATGCTGAAGGTGTAATTGTTAGCCTGTGTAAAATCCAAAAATATTAGGCATTGTTGCATAAGGAGACTCAAAGACCATCTGCAGGATTTTCTTTCTCTTAGGGCCATTTTATCCTGTATTGACTGTATTTTTAGGCAGGCTTTGACAAGTAGTGGTAAAGAAGGTCACCAACAGTTCATTGCTTAGTGATATGCTAGAGTTCTGATCAACCCTCCCAACAGGACTGTGGCCCTGCAGGGTCACATGCTGTTTTTTATGATAGGAGGGGTGGGACTATGTAATTAACATCCTCACCTGGTGAGAGAGGAGCCTTTTCTGAAAGGAAAAAAAATGCTGGACTAACACTGTAAGAAATGTTGTCTAGGACTTAATTTTGGCAGTAGGCACTGTTGTGATCACGATTCTGCCTGATTCCTAGGAGGAAATGGGCTATGACAAATTATGAAAGTGACCCAGTGTCATTTGCATATATGCTCTTGAAATGTGAAATCTGTGAAAGGCTTATTAACGGAGTTTGAGGAACCAGAATCCTCCCCACATATGTGAAATTACATAATTTTGAGTGCAAAAATCACCTATGTTAGGAAAATGGTTGAGGCAGAATGCCACTAGCTCAATTTGAGAGTCTGTTAGGTCCTCTGCCCCTTTCGCCATGTGGTTAACTAATTTATCCTTTATGACTTAATGCAACACTTCCTCCAAGAAGTCCTCTCAGTGCTGGCATAAGTGCCTTTCCATGGCTCCCATAATATTCCTACAAGTATCACCATATAATTTTTTGTACAAACTGGGACATATTTGAGATTGAAATTATTAATATCCATTATAAAATCATGCTAAAGTAATAGGCATAAACTGGAATTGTTTCTGGCAATAGAATAGGAATAAATTAGAAATGTCTCCGGCAATGGGATGTGTGGTCCTCCTTTCTGTAGATGCCCTGCTATAGTAATTGCTTACTTGTCTGTCTTTCCAACCAGCTCGTGAGCCATTTGATGATGCAGATTATTTCTTATCCCAAAGGCTCAGCACAGTGCTTGAATAATACCTTTTAATGTTGAACAAAGAAACTTCCCAAATCCTTAAGAGCTGGCAGATTTACTTAGTCTCCCCAGATCTAGAGTGTTAGTACATGTGATCATTTTCTTTCTCCTGTTTGTTCTTGAATGTTGGCACAGATACTTTCTTTATTAAAGGAAGACCTTTAATATAGAATGCAGATGAGGCCAATTTCATGATTCTACTTTGTGAGGTCTGAACCACCAGCAAAAGAGAATCAGACTGTTTCTACTAGTGTTTGGATCCAGTAACTAAACCCTTCCTTTAGCTTTATTTGAAAATTCTTGTTTCATATATATCACACTATAAACCAACAGCCTAAACATAGTAATAGCTTAATTTAGTTTGCTTTTTTATGGTAGGTTTGTATATAAATGCATTTCAAAATATAATCTTCTAAACTCGCAGATATTCATAATCATTTAGAAATGATAAAAAAAGTTGTCAAATACTTGTAATTATAGAAATTGTCACTCAAATTACAGGAAGCTTAGAAAAGCTTTATTGCTATTTAGTTTTGTTTGAATGCTCCTGAGTGTGCTATTGAGAGCTTTGATAAATCAAGAGGACTGAAAATGGAAATGGTCATAGTGTTTAAGTTATGTTGCACTTAAACCCATTTAATTAACTATTTTCACAAACATGGTGTTCTTTTGTAAGAAGCATTAAAAAATCATTTTCTTCTGTGTTTTCCTTTACAAAACAAAACAAAAAAATATCCCTGCATGGTTTTGTATTTCTTATTCTTTGGTTTTCTTCCAATGCATGTATGTAATTATACGTTCATGTTGTCATGGTGATACGGGGCTAGAATTGTGAGACTGTTGTAATCACTTCCCTAAGCCTGAAACCCGCTGTCCAGCCCAGCTAAGTCAGCAGTGTAATAGTAGATGGCCAATGTATTTTTTGCTGTGAATTAATGTGTTGTTAGGATACTCTTTCTTTATGAGGCATAATTGACATGTAACATTATATTAGTTTTAAGTGTAGAGCATAATGATTCGCTGTTTATATACATTGTGCTACAATCACCACAATACATCCAGTTACCATTCGTAACCATATAGAGTTACAATTTCTTTTCTTGTGATGAGTTTTTAAAATTTGCTATTATGGCAAGTTTCAAGTATGCCACACAGTATTATTGACTGCTAGTCGCAGGCTGTACATTAAATCCTCATGACATTTATTTTATAACTGGAAGTTTTGTACATCTTGACTTTCTTCACCCATTTTGTCTATTTTCCCTCTAGCAATCAATAATCTCTTCTATCTTTGAGCTTTCTTTTGTTTTTTATATTCCACATATTAGTGAAATCAAAGGTTATTTGTCTGTCTGACTTATTTCATTTAGCATAATACCATCAGGGTCCATCCATGTTGTCACAAATGGCAAGATTTCATTCTTTTTTTATGGTTGAGTATTATTCCATTGTGTATATGTGCACATGTATTTGGGGTGCATATACATTTTTGAATTAGTGTTACCATTTTCTTTGGCTAAATAGCCAGAAGTGGAATTGCTGTGGTCATAGGGTAGTTCTATTTTTAACTTTCTGAGGAAACTCCATACTACTTTCCATAGTGGCTACATCAATTTATATTCTCACTAGTAGTGCACATAGATTCTCTCTTCTTCACATTATTACCAGCATTCATTATTTCTTGTTTTTTTGATCCCAGCCATTCTAACAGGTGAGAGGGGATATATCACTGTGGTTTTAATTTGCATTTCCCTGACGATTAGTGGTGTTGAGCATATTTTCATGTGCATGTTGGTCATAGGTATGCCTTTTTACAAAAAAGGTCTATTCAGATCTTCTGCCTATTTTTAAATTAGATGTATTTCTGCTATTGAGTTATAGGAATTGGAAAAATATTTTGGATATTAACCTCTTAGTGTATATATGATTTGTAAATGTTTCCTCCCATTTAGTAGGTTGCCTTTTCATTTTATTGATTATTTCCTTTGATATGCAGAAGATTTTAATTTTAATGTAGTCTCAAGTACCTACTTTTGCTTTTGTTGCCTTTGCTTTTGGAGTCAGATCCAAAAAGCTATTGACAAGATTAATGCTTATGTTTTCTTCTAAGAGTTTTGTGGTTTCAGGTCTTATATTCAAATCTTTAATTCATTTTGAATTAATTTTTGTATGTTGTGTAAGATACTAGTTTTATCCTTTTGCATGTGGTTGTCTCGTTTTCCCAGAACCATTTATTGAAGAGACTGTCATTTCCCCATACTATATTCTTGGATCCTTTTTTGTGAATCAATTGGACATATATGTGTGTGTTTATTTCTGGGATCTCCATTCTATTACACTGATCTGTGTGTCTGTTTTTATGTCAATACTATACTATTTTGATTGCTATAGCTTTGTGTAACAGTTTGAAGTCAGGGAGCATGATGCTTCCAACTTTGTTCTTTCTGAAGATGGTTTTGCTGTTTGAGGTCTTATGTGATTCCATACAAATTTTAGGATTTTTTGTTCTATTCCTATGAAAAATATTATTGGAATTTTTATGGAATCTGTGGGTTGCTTTGGGTAATGTAGAGATTTTAACAATATTTATTCTTCCAATGCATGAATATGGAATATCTTTGCATTTATTTGTGTCTTTTACAGTTTCTTTAGTCAATGTCTTATAATGCTTATATGCAGGTCTTTAAACTCCTTGGTTAAGTTTATGCCTAGGTATTTTATTCTTTTTTAATGCAATTGTAAATGAGATTTGTTTTCTTAATTCCTCTGTTAGTTCCTTGTTAGTATGTAAAAATGCAATTTTTGCATATTGATTTTGTTTTGTACACTGCAAATTTACTGCATTTATTTGTTTGTTAGTTCTAACAGTTTTTTGGTGGAGTCCTTAGGGTTTTCTATATATAATCATTTCATCTGCAAATAGTGACAGTTTTACTTCTTGCTTTCCAGTTGGATGTCTTTTATTTCTTTTTCTGGCAATCGCTCTTCCAATACTATGTTGAATAAAAGTGATTAGAGTGGGGGTCCCTGGGTGGCTCAGTCGATTGAGTGTCCTACTTTGGCTCAGGTCATGATCTCATGGTTTATGAGTTTGAGCCCTGCATGGGCTCCAAAGTGGGCTCCCTGCTGACAGCAACAAGCCTGATGCAGGGCTCAAACTCATAAACCATGAAATCATGATCTGAGCCGAAGTTGGATGCTCAACTGACTGAGCCACCTGGGCACACTTGAGGTGTTGTTTTTAGTTTCTTTATATGTTTTGGATAGTAGCCCTTTATAAAATGTGTCATTTGCAAATATCTTCCTCTGTTCAGTAGGTTACCTTTTAGTTTTATTGGTTTTTTCCTTTGCTGTGCAGAAGCTTTTTATGTTGACATGGTCCTGATAGTTTATTTTTGTTTTTGTTTCCCTTGCCTTGGGAGAAATATCTAGCAAAACGTTGCTGTGGTCGATGGCAGAGAAATTATTGCCAGTATTTTCTTCTAGGATTTTTATGGTTTCATATTTGACATTTAGGCCTTTGATCCATTTTTAGTTTATTTTTGTGTATGGTGTGAAAAACTGGTCCAGTTTCATTCTTGCATATATCAGTTCAGTTTTCCCAATATTATTTGTTGAAGAGACTGCTTTATCCCATTGCATATCCCATTGCCTCCTTTGTTGAGGCTTAATTGATCATATAAGTGTGGCTTTATTTCTGGACTTTCTATTCTATTTCATTGAGCTATGTGTCTGTTTTTGTGCCAGTACCACACAGTTTTGATTACTAGAGTTTTGTAATATATCTTGAAATCTGGGATTGTGATACCTCCAGTTTTGTCTTTTTTTTTTTTTTTTTTTTAAATATTGCTTTGGCTATTTGGGGTCTTTTGTGGTTCCATACTAATTTTAGGATTATTGGTTCGAGTTCTGTGCCAAATGCTGTTGGTATTTTAATAGGCATTGCATTAGATTGCTTTAGGGAGTATAGACATTTTAACAATATTTGTTTTTCCAATCCATGAGCATGGAATGTCTTTTCATTTGGTTGTGTCATCTTCAAATTCTTTCATCAATGTTTTATAGTTTTCTGAGTATAGGTCTTTTACCTCTTTGGTTAAGTTTATTCCTAGACATTTTATTATTTTTGGTGCAATTGTAAATGGAATTGTTTTCTTAATTTCTCTTTCTGCTGCTTCACTGTTACTGTATAGAGATGCAACATTTTTTTTTGGTACATTGACTTTGTATCCTTTGACCTTATTGAATTCATTTATCATTTCTAATAGTGTTTTGGTGAAGTGTTTGGGTTTTCTATATATAGTATCATGTCATTGGCAAATAATGAAAATATTACTTCATCCTTTCCAATGATTTCCTTTTCTGTTTTGATTTCTGTGGCTAGGACTTCTAGTACTAAGTTGAATAAAAAGCCATGAGAGTGAACATCCTTGTCTTTTTCCTGATCTTTGGAGAAAAGCTGTCAGTTTTTCCTCATTGAATATGATGTTTGCCATGGTTAAAGACTCTTTTCCCCTTGCTGCTTTCATGATTCTTTCCTTGCCTGACTATTTTGTGAATTTGACTATGATATGCCTTGTTGATGGTCAGTTTTTGTTGGATCTAACAGGAGTCCTCTGTGCTTCCTGGATTTTGATGTCTGTGTCTTTCCCCAGGTTAGGAAAGTTTTCCACTATGATTTGCTTACATAACCCTTCTATCCATTTTTCTCTCTCTTCATTTTCTGGGACCTCTATGATGCTGATGTTGTTCCTTTTCAATGAGTCACTGATTTCTCTAATTCTTAAATCGTGCTCTTTTGACTTAGTCTCTTTCTTTTTTTCTGCTTCATTATTCTCCATAAGTTTGTCCTCTGTATCGCTGATTTGCTTCTCTGTCTCATCCATCCTTGTCATGGCATCCTTTCAAGATCACAACTCAGTTACAGCATTTTAAATTTCATCCTGACTAGATTTTACTTCTTTTATCTCCACAGAAAAGGATTCTAATCATTTTCAACCCTAGCTGGTATTCTTATTATCATGATTCTAAATTCTGGTTCAGACATCTTGCTTGTATCTGTGTTGACTAAGTCTCTGGCTGTCATTTCTTCCTGCTCTTTCTTTTGGAGTGAATTCCTTCATTTCATCATTTTGAAGGAATAAAAGGAATTAATAAGATAAAAAAATTAAAATTATTAAACTAAGAAAAACACACACACATAAAAATCATAGAAATGATGCTAGATCCTAGGTGTGTTTTGGTCTGGTTGTTGAAAGAAGCTTGACAGAGTAGAAAAAAAAGGGAAAGATAAGAAAAAAGGAAAAAAGAAAAAAAGAAAATTTGAAAAACTGAATACAGTGAATAGAATAAAATGAAATGATGGAAATAAAATAGAATTTGAAAAATTCACAAAAGAATAAAAAATATAGTAGAAAAAATTAAAGAAAAATATTTTTAATAAAATTGAAAATAAAAATAATTTTTTTCTTTCTGTATTCAAGAATAAGAAAAGAAAAAGAAAACAATTGTAAATGGACCAGCAAACAGACTGAAATATGATTGAAATTACTTCATTTTCCCTTAGAAATCAAACTGTGAAACACTTTATAGTCCATAAACTAAGCAGGTGGAGAGACTTTTGTTTCTGAACAGAGAGGTTGGCCCAGGTGGGCAGGGCTTGGTGTAATGGCTCTGTTGTTTACTAGATGGCACCGCTTAGCTTACTGGGGTGGATCGTTGTCACACTTGTAGGTGTTTATGCACATATGTGCGAGGGGTGAAAATGACATCACCCAGCTATACAGTCTCTAGTATTGGAACTCTGTGCTCCCTGCCCAGCAGTCACGCACCCCTCCTTTGTCTCTAATTTCCACCTACTCCCTACTTTTACACTGTCCATGACCAAGCTGTCATGTTGCCAGGAGGCACCTCCAACCTGAGTTTTATCTCAGATGCAGCTGTGTTTCCCAATCCCTCATTTCTGAGGGACTGCAGCTTTGACTCACTCAGACCTTCTGGGGGTGGGTCTCATGGAGCAATGGCTAGGTGCTGGCCACACCCACGGATGTTCCAGGGACCGTGCTACTGCTGATGCCCAGATACTGTGGCTGGGTGCCAGCCTGCCCAAGAAAAAGCTCAAGTGATCGTGTAGCAGCAGCATCTCAGGAATTAAGGTCAGTCACAGAACACATCTGGCAGCAGGCTTCCTCCTTATCGCCCTTTTTCCAGCACCAGCGAATATGGTTGTTCTCTGGGGCCTGCTGGGACCTTTGGCTGTTGGGTGGTCGCACACTCTCTACCAAATGCCCTCCCAGCAGGGGAACCACCTCTCCTGAACCTCATTCTGCTCCTGGGGATTCACCCTTCTCATCAGAGCACTGCCAGGTATCAAGCTGTGGAGTTTCAGACTCTGCACTCGCCCTGTTTATAGAGTCTTAGTGGAATTTAAACCCTCTCCTTTCTCCTTTCTCCCTTTTTTGTTCAGTCCCTTCGGCTGTTTCCACTTTTCCACTTTCTCTCCAGCTGCTTTTGGTGGGGGGTACTTTTCCCATACTCTCTCTCCATCTCCCTCCTTTCTCTGCAAGCAAAAACAGCTCCCTGACCTCTGCATTGTTCTCCCCCAGTTCACCTCTCTGAACTGTTTACCTGCTGAGTTCTGTGGTTCAGGTTGTGCAGATTATTGTGTTAATCCTCAAATCAGTTTTCTAGGTATACAGGATGGTTTAGTGTTGATATGGCTGTATTTCAGAGACAAGAGACACAAAAAAACCTTCCATGCTGTGCTACCATCTTGGCTTCCTCTGATGTTCACTATGGATTTTTCATATAAGGTCTTTATTATGTTGAGGCATGTTCTCTCTAAACTCACATTGTTGGTTTTCATTATGAAAAAATGTGGTACTTTGTCAAATGCTTTTCCTGAATCTATTATGATGATCTTATGGTTCTTATTCTTTCTCTTAATGATGTATTGTATTATGTTGATTGATTTGCAAATATTGAACCAACCTTGCATCTCAGGAATAACTCCCACTTGAACATAGGGAATGATTTTCTAAAAAGTATTGTTAGATTTGATTTGCTAATACTTAGTTGAGGATTTTTGCATGTGTGTTCATCAAAGACAGTGGCCTGTGGTTCTCTTTTTTTGTAGTGTCTTTATAGGTTTTGGTGTCAAGGTCGTGCTGTTCTCATACAGTGAATTTGGAAATTTTCCTTTCTCTTCTATTTTTGGAATAATTCAAGAAGAATAGGTATTAACTCTTCTTTAAATGTTTGATAGAATTAGCCTGTGAAGCTATCTAGTCCTGGACCTTTATTGGTAGTTTGTTTACTGATTCAGTTTACTGATGGTAATTGGTCTGTTCACATTTTCTATTTGTTTCTGCTTCTGTTATGTGTTTCTAGGAGTTCATACATTTCTTGTATGTTCTCCAGTTTGTTGGCATATAATTTTTTACAGTATTCTCTTACAAATCTTTATATTTCTGTGATGTTGGTTGTTAATTTTCCCTCTTTAGTTTCTGATTTTGTTTATTTTATTCCTTTCTCGCTCATGCCTCTCTCTATCTCTCCTCCCCCTCCCCCTTTTTTGATGAGTCTGGACAGAGTTGATCAATTTTGTTGGTCTTTTCAAAAAAGCAGCACCTGGTTTCATTGATCTGTTCTATTTATTTTTACTTCATATATCATTTATTTCTGTTCTAATCTTTATTTTGTTCTTTTATTCAGTTGCTCTGGGGTTTTGTCCATCTTTTTTCTAGCTTCTTTGGGTGTAAAGGTAGGTTTTAATTTGAGATTTTTCTTGTTTCTTGAGGTAGGCCTGTATTGCTATAAACTTCCCTCTTAGAACCACTTTTTCTGTATCCCAGAATTTCTGGACCATGGTGTTTTTCATTCTCATTTGTTTCCTTGTAATTTTTGATTTCTTGGTCAAACCATTCATTATTTAGTAGCACTATTTAACCTCCAATCTTTCCATAATTTTTTTTTGTGGTTGAATTCTAGTTTGATAGTGTTGTTGTCAGAAAAGATGCATGGTCTGATGTCAGTCTTTTTTAATTTGTTGAGGTTTGTTTGTGGCCTAATATGTGATCTGTTGTGGAGAATGTTTTGTGTGAACTTGTAAAGAATGTGTGTTCTGCTGTTTTAGGATGGAATGTTTTAAATATATCTGTTAAATCTCTGTGATCCAATGTATCATTCAAAGCCACTGTTTCCTGTTGATTTTCTGTTTGGATGATTTGCCCATTGATACGTGTGGTGTTAAACTTAACTACTATTATTGTATTAGTATAGATTAGTTCCTTTATGTTTGTTATTGACTGTTTTATGTATTTAGTTGAGTCTATGTTGGGTGCATAAATATTTACAATTGTTATATGTTCTTGTTGGATTTTCCCCTTATTACTATATAGTATCCTTCTTTATTTCCTGTTACAGTTTGCTTTAAAGTCCATCTTGTTTGATATAACTGTTGCGATCCTGGCTTTCTTTCCCACCCATTTGCATGATGAATATTTTTCCATCCTCTCACTTTCAATCTTCATGAATCTTTAGGTCTGAAATGTAGGCAGTATATAGATGGATCTTTTTTTTTAAATCCACTCTGTCTCCCTATGTCTTTTGAGTGGAGCATTTAGGACGTTTACATTCAACAGAATTATTGATAGGTATGTATTTATTGCTATTTTGTTACTTGTTTTGTGGTTGTTTTTGTAGGTTTTCTCTGTTGGGATCACTCTCTGGCTGATATGTGTGGTTATTTTCCCCTCACTCGAGGACATGTCACCTTGGCCTTTCCTGTTGGGGCTGCTTGCGTACTGCCAGGCTTGTGGCTCCACTTTGAATGGGCTCTGGTCAAGAAAATGTTGGAGGAGCTGGGGTGCACAGTGTTTACAAGATCTGCATACCAGGGGAGTGGTCTGGCACCCACTGCAGCAGTACAGGGGCCCTGCAAAGTATATGGTGCAGGAGGCACAGTATTGGCAAGCTTTGCTGATCTTCTGAGGGAGAGGCAAGCATGACTGAAAGGGTGGATCCCCCAGAGTCCAGGAGGTGGGTTTGGTATAAGCAAGTTAGGTAGTGAATGTCAGCCATCCTCCCCCTCCCCAGTTTCTGTATGGTTGTGTATTTATGCTGGGGGGCAGGGGAGGGAAATGGCACCTGCCAGCTCCCTTGTTTCTGGAGAAGTCTTCCAGGGATCCCTGCCCCTTGGGACATGCTCTGAGGTTAGTAAATAAATTCCCCTCATGTATGCCACAAGCTTTTCTCAAAGAGCTGCTTCTATAATGTATCTGTGTAGGCTGTTTGTTGTGCTATGTCTTTAAGGGTGAGGACTCAGCTTCCTATTGCTCTCTAGGCTCTCCCAGAACCCAGGTTGATTTTTAAAGAAGACTTTAAGTCTTTAAGTCCTAGTGGTTGTAAGAACTCACAAAATTTGGCCCCTCTAGTTTTCAAAGCCCAAATTATGTGGAGTCATTTTCCCTGTGTGGGATCCCTAGTGTGATAATTTATTTCTCTTCCCTTTCCACTCCAATGGCTCTCTCCTGCCACAATCCATGGGTCTGTTTAGCTCCCTACAGAGTCCCCACTCTTTCCACCCTCTTGATGGAAGACCTCTTGGCCTCTTCTCTACCTTTAGTTGTGGAGTTTGTTCTGCCAATCTTCGGGTTATTTTTCTGTTTATTTACATTGATGTGAGTGTTATCTAGTTGTATCCCTGAGACATGGTGAGCTTAGGGTTCTCTTACTGTGTCATCTTCCCTTTAGCTAGCTGTCTTTCTTCTCTGATCTTTATTTTTTCCTTTCTTCTACTAACTTTGGGCTTTGTTTATTCTTCTCTTTCTACTTCACTTAGGTGTAAAGTTAAATTGAGTTTTTTGTTTGTTTTTGAGGTAGGCCTGTATCACTATGAACTTCCCTTTTAGAGCTGCTTTTGCTGCATCCCATTGCTTTTGGTATGTTGTATTTTCATTTTCATTTGTCTCAATGCTTTTGATTTCTCCTTTAATTTCTGCATTGACTCATTGCTTTGTTCAGTATACGATTGGTTGTTTAATCTTCATGTGTTTGTGACTTTTCCAGTTTTCTCCAGATTTTTGGTTTCATAAATAGTGGTTAGAAAAGATGCTTGATACAGGGTGCCTGAGTGGCTTAGTTGGTTGAGTGTCCACCTTCAGCACCAGATATGATCTCATGGCTCATGAGTTTAAGGCCCGTGTCAGGCTCTGTGCTGACAGCTCAGAGCCTGAGCCTGCTTTGGATTTTGTGTCTCCCTCTCTGCTCCTCCTCACTCACACTCTGTGTCTCTTTCTCAAAAATAAATAAACATTTTAAAACTTTTTAAAAATTAAAAAAGAAAAAAAAGAAAAGATGCTTGATATGATTTCAGTTTTCTTCAACTTATTAAGATTTGTTTTGTGGCCTAAGGAGTGACCTATCAAGAATATTTTATGTGCACTTGAGAATATTGCGTATTCTGCTGCTTTTGGATGGAATGTTCTGTATATATATCTATTAAGTCCATCTAGAGTAATGTGTCATTTAAGGCCAATCTTTCCAATGTATCCATTGATATGATTGCAGTATTAAAGTCCCTTGGTAGTGTATTGCTGTCAGTTTTTCTTTTTTCAACTGTTAATATTTGCTTTATGTAATTAGGTGCATCTATGTTGGGTATATGTTGGGTATATAAGTATTTACAAATGTTCTACCTTCTGATAATATATCCCTTCCTCATTATGTAATGCCAGTCTTTGTCTTTTGTCATAGACTTTGTTTTAAAGTGTATTTTGTCTGATGTAAGTATAGCTACCCCAGGTATAGTTTAGTTTCCATTTGCATGAAACATCTTTTGCCATCTCTTTACTTTCAGTCTGTGTGTGTCATTATATCTAAAATGATTTTCATGTAGGCAGCATATAGGTGAGTCTTGTTATTTTAATCCATTCAGCCTTTCTGTGTAGTTTGATTGGGTACTTTAGTCCATTTACATTGAAATTAATTGTTGATAGGTATGTATTCCTTGCCATTTTGTAAATTGTTTTCTGACAAGTAATTTCTTTCTGTTTTCTTTTGCTCTGTTCCCTTGTGGTTTGATGCCATTTTTTGGGTAATGCTTAGATTGCTTTCTCATTATTCTTCATGTATCTTCTGTAGACTTTTGCTTTATTGTCACCACCAGGATAACATATAACAATTTAAATACATAACCATCTATTTTAAGATGATAGCAAGTTAAGTTTGAACACATTCTAATACTCTACCTTTTTACTCCTTCTAAATTTTATGTTTCTGATGTCATATTGTACATCTTTTTTATCTCTCTTAGCTAATTATAGTAGCTATAGTTATTTTCACTACTTTTGTCTTTTAACCGTTATACTAGCTTTATAAGTGATTAATCCATTGCCTTTCCTATATATTTACCTTTACCAGTGACATTTTTGCTTTCATATGTTTTCTCATTCCTAATTAGTGCTCTTTCCTTTCAGCTTAAACAATTTCCTTTAACATTTCCTCTAAGGCCAGTTTAGTGTTAATGAATTTCTTTAGCTTTTGCTTGTCTGAAAAGAGTCTTGTTTCTTCCTTCAATTCTGAATGCTAACCTTGTCAGATAGAGTATTCTTGGTTGGTTTTTTTTTTCCTTTCAGTACTTTATATATATCATACCACCCTTTCTGGCTTTTAAAGTTTTTACTGAACATTCTGCTCATGGTCTTATGGGAGTTTTCTTGTATGGAATAAGTTGTTTTTCTCTTGCTTCTTTTCTTTTAAGATTCTCTCTTTAACATTTTAATTATAATGTATCTTGGTATGGATCATTTCTGGTTCCTCTTATTTAGAACTCTCCGGCCTCCCTAGATCTGAATGTCTGTCTCTTTCCCCATATTAGGGAAGTTTTCAGCCAGTATTCTTCAAGTAAGTTTTCTGCCCTTTTCTCTCTCTTCTCCTTCTGAGACCCCTATAATGCAAATGTTATTCTGCTTAGTGTAGTCCCATTGGTCCCTTAAGCTATCTTCGCTTTTTAAAATATTTTCTTTTTGCTTCTTTGTTTGGGTGAGTTCCACTGCCCTGTTTTTCATATCATTGATCCTTTCTTCTGCTTCATCTAGTCTGCTATTGAATCACTCTAGTATATTTTCAGTTCAGTTATTTTTTTCTTCAGCTCTGTGACTTCTGTTTGGTACTTTCTCATATTTTCTGTCTCTGTTGAAGCATGCCATATGTTCATCTATTCTTCTCCTGAGTTCAGTTAGTATCTTTTACAACCATTATTTTGAACTCTTTATCAGGTAAATTACTTATCTTCATTTTGTTAAAGTTTTACTGAGTTTTTATCTTGTTCTTTCACTTGGAACATATTTCTGTTTCCTTATTTTGCCTGACTCTCTTTGTTTCTCTGTATTAGGTGAAAGAGCTACCTCTCCAGTCTTGCACTGTCCATATAAAAGAGATGAACCCTATCATTCAACTTTGCCATAGTTCACCTTTGTGATTGTCCAAGCAGGCTGATTTTATTCTTTATAGGTCCAGTAGTCTAGTGTATGTCAAGACCTTTCAGTGTTCTAAAGGGAGGGATCTCAGTCAGCCCCTAGGTTCAAGCTGATTGAAAGCCTGATTCTCAGGCAGCAGCTTTTAAAGTGTACAAATGTATATAGCCTTGCAAAGAGAGTTGCAAAAATTAGAGCTCCATATGAGTGTATAAACCTGTCTCTGGGAGGTACTGACAAACTACTGTGGGCCGAGGAAGAGCATACAAGTGGCTTCTCCCACCCTATGTTTCATGAGAGCACCTCTGTATCTTCTAGATATGTGGCAAATCTGAAGCCTGCCCCTCAGACTGAAACTACGTGATAGAAAATATGTCAATTTCACAGGAAGACTGGAAATTTGTTTCAGTCTGCTGTCTGCAGTGCCTTACGGGTGGTAGTCTACCAAGAATGGACTCTTCAATTGTTTTAATCCTGTGGTGCTTAGAAACAGAAGCCCCCTACTCCCTGGACCATTAGAACTTAGTAATCAAGAGTTGTTTCCTGTGTGGGCTGTGCATGCCCACCAGCTAAAGTGGGGTAGAAGGAGAGCACAGGGCTGGGCTACACTCGCCAGCTAAAGCAGGGCAGTGGGAGAGTGCAGAGCTGCAGCATGGCATTTGGCTATAGCTTTTGTGAGGCAGCCTGAAAGTGCAGGATTAGGGCATATCCACCAGCTTTATCAGGTAATGTTAGAATATTCTCTTTTTTATACTTTCATGATTTGATAAACTCTTCTTTCCTCTTCATTATTTTTAATTAAAAAATTTTTTTAACGTTTTTATTTATTATTGAAAGACAGAGACAGAGCATGAGCAGAGAGAGGGGGAGACACAGAATCTGAAAGAGCTCTGAGCTGTCAGCACAGAGCACAATGCGGGGCTTGAACTCACAAACTGCGAGATCATGACCTGAGCCAAAGTTGTATGCTTAACCGACTGAGCTACCCAGGTGCCCCTATAAGTTTAAACTTTTAATTCCAGAATAATTAACATACAGTTTTATATTAGTTTCAAGTACAATATGGCAATTCAACAATGCTATATACATTACTCTGTGCTCATCATGATAAATGTACTCTTAATCCCCTTTTCCTATTTTATACATTTCCCCCCACCTCCTCTCTGTTAAACATCAGTTTACCAGACTCTATTGTTAAGAGTCTGTTCTTTTGGTTTGTCTCTTCTTTTCTTTGCTCATTCATTTTATTTCTTAAATTCTACACATGAGTGAAAACTCATGATATTTATCTTTTTCTCACTGGCTTATTTCACGTAGCATTATACCCTCTAGATCCATCCATGTTTTTGCAAATGGCAAGATCTCATTAATTTTTATAGCAGAATGATACTGCATTGTACAAATATACCACATTTTTATCCATTCATCTATCAACGGACACTTAAGCTGCTTCCATAGTTTGGCTATCGTAAATAATGCTGTAATAAATGTAGGGGTGTGTATATCTTTTCAAATGAGTGTTTTCATATTCTTTGGGTAAATACCCCATAGTGGAATTACTGAATGATATGGTAATTCTATTTTTAATTTTTTGAGGAACTTCCTTACTGTTTTCCATGTGGCTGCCCTTTATTTTAAAACTTTTTATTTTTTAATGTTTATTTATTTTTGAGAGAGAGACAGAATCTGAGCTGTCAGCACAGAGCCCAATGCGGGGCTCAAACTCACAAACCTTGGGAATGTGACCTGAGCGGAATGAGGTCTAATGCTTAACCAACCCAGTCACCCAGCCACCCCTGGATATTCTTAAAAATATTTCTTTAACTATCAGAATTCAATCTAAAATGCCACTTTGTATTATAGAGTTTAAAAATTTAGTCCTTCAGGTTTTTATGTTTCAGTTTCATGGTGATCATCAGGCTTTTCAAAATCGTATTGTCAGATTGTAACTTCCTTCCCAGCTTACCTGTTTTTTCCCTTCTAAGCATATAGTTTCTGCTAAAAGAGAATATTTTTTAAATTTATAAAAATAAAACATGGGCATTTAAAATATTTTAAAAATATATAAATCCATTAAATATAAGCTTTCTACCTTTTAACCCTCCCAATTAATACTTCATGATAAATGCCATTTAATAGCTGTGAATTTCCTTCTAGCATTTTTCTTTTCACCATAAACTGGATCATACTTTACATAGTTAGTAACTTTAATTTTTCCACTCAACATTTCACTGACATTTTATGATGTCAGTGCATATTGATCTACTTTATAACTTTTAACATCTGTATCGTGTTTTAGTGTATGTACAGCATATCTTTATAAGTCCCTTAGTGCCTGGTTTTTGTACAATTTCCTACTTTTCCAATAATAAAGTATAATATCATGGATAAAAATTGGGTTAATGTCTTTTTGGACTTTCATGTATGTTTTTGTGGGAAACATTCTTATTCATCTTTACCTCCCAGCTCTATCATACCAATTTGTCTCAATATGCTTCAGTGTGCTGAAGAGACACGCCCATATAGAACCTCAGAATGTGACCTTTATTTTAAAACTTTTTATTTTTTAATGTTTATTTATTTTTGAGAGAGAGACAGAATCTGAGGCAGGCTCCCGGCTCTGAGCTGTCAGCACAGAGCCCAACATGGGGCTTGAACTCACAATTTGTGAGATTATGACCTGAGCTGAAAGTCAGATGCTCAACTGACTGAGCCATCCAGGTGCCCCTTATTTTTTTTTTACTTGAGATATTCTTTTTTTAAAGTTTATTTATTTATTTTTTGAGAGACAGTGTGTGTGTGTGTGCGCATGTGCACAAACAAGCAAAAGCTAGAGAGAGAATCCCAAGCTGGTCTGCACTGTCAGCAAGGAGTGTGGCAGAGCCTGAACTCCTGAACTGTGGGACCATGACCTGAGCCAAAATCAAGAGTGGGATGGTGCTTAACCAACTGAGCCACCCAGGTGCCCTGTGACCTTATTTTGAATAAGGGTATTTACAGAAATAATTAAATTAAAGATTTCAAGATGAGATCATCGTGGATTTAGGGTGGACCAATGACTGTTGTCCTTATAAGAGAAAGGAAAGGGAGTTTTTATACAAAGACCCAGAGGAGAGAAGGCCATGTGAAGACCGAGGCAGAGATTAGAGTGATATGTTTACAATCCAAGAAACTCCAGAAATTGTTGGTGGTCACCAGAAGCTAGGAAAGAGGCATGGAACAAATTTTCCCTCAGAGCTTCCAGAAAGAACCAACTGTGCTGATATCAGACTCATGGGTTCCAGAACTGTGAAAGAATATATTTCTATTGTTTAAGCTACCAAGTTTGTAGTAATTTGTTACAGCATCCCTAGGAAACTACTACAGTGTACCCATCACTTCTTTATATTTTTTCATAGTTTTCCTGGCTTTGGAAAAAGTCTGATCTTCCTCACAGAGTCCCCACCCCCCTCACCAGCGTCTTTTGTGCCCTTTCCTCACCTGGTTTGCTGCCTCCTCAAGCTATTTCAGGAATCTTGCCCATGTAAAGATTGTTTGTATTTTTTCAATGTATTCTCTCTTACAGAACATTCCCAGTCAGCAATAAGCCCTCCACGACTCCCAACCTTAAAGTAACCTTTATATTGACTGAACTTAGCATCTTTTTTGGGGGAAGCCCTTATGCCTTTCTACTACCTATGATAAATGTATGTGTACTTAGCATTCTAATTAGATTTTGATCTTCCAGGACTCAGTCTATGTCTTATCCATTTCTCTATTCTATGTGGGACCTGTTGTGGACTAAATGTATCATCCAGAAATTTATATGTTGAAGCCCCAGCTCCCAAGGTGATACTATTTGGAGGTGAGGCTTCTAGGAGGTAATTAAGCTTAGATGAGGTCATGAAGGTGGGTCCTCTATGATAAGCTTAGTGCCCTGTTAAGAAGAGGAAGAATCATAAGAGTTCTCTTTCTCTCCGTGTACAACACTGAAGAAAAGCCATTGAACATACCAACAAACCAAGAAGGAGCTGTTTACAAGCCAGGAAGAGAGCCTTAACTAACAAGTGAATCTGCCAGCAGCTTAATTTTGGACTTCCCAGCCTCCCAATTCTAAGAAATGAATGTCTATTGTTTAAGTCATCAGGTTAGAGTATTTTGTTATAACAGCTCGACCATACTCAGACAGGGCCTGATTTAGTGTCTGGAACACTGCGGATGGTTAAAATATAATTGTTTTTGTTGAATATATGCCTAACCAACTGCCTGACTAAATGAGTCAAGTAGTGTCAATATTCTCTGCAAATGTCTCTTATTAGTAATATTTGTAGTCTTTAAGTCTTTGACTTCTTATTTAATATAAAAATTCTAAATTATAACTATAATACAGAAAAGTGCATAAAAATATGCAGTTCCATGAACGATTAAAAATCGAGCACCTGTGTAAACGGTCACCGAGGCCAAGAAAGAACATCCCAGCACTCTAAAGAAAACTGAGTTGTTTGCTAATTAGAGCTCTTTCCTCACTCCAGAAGTAACAACTACCCTGACTTTTGTCAAAATTTTGTGTATGTTTTCATCAGAATTCTTTGATTTGTGTGTCTCTTATTATGCATGTTATTGAACTTTGTATAAATGAAATCATTCTGAATTATTTTGTGTCTGACTTCTTTTGTCCAACATAGTGTTTGTGAAATTCACCAATGTGGTTGAATGTAGGTGCATTGTATTCTCTCATATGACTATACCATGGTTTATTTTTCCATTCAACTATTAGTGGAAATTTGGGTTGTTTCTTTGTTTCTAATTGGAGTTTACAGTTAACACATATGCTGTGAATGTCCTTGTGCATCCCTCCTGGTGTACATATTTTCCTTCAGGGTATATACCCCAAATAAAAATATTGAATAAGTATCTTCATCCTCAGTTGAAAACCTAAACAATCTTCTGAAGTTGTACTAGTTTATACTCCCACCAGAAGTATATAAGAATTATTTTTGCTCTATATTCTCACCAAGATTTTATATTATCAAACTTTTAAATTGTAGCCAATCTGGTGGATGTTACATGAGGTATATTGTGGTTTAAATTTGTATTTCTCTGATCACTAATGAGATTGAGTATGTTTTCATATAGTTATTGAATATTTGGAAACCTTTTATAAATTGAGGTATTTTTTCATCATTATCTATTTGATGTATGTCATACTGACTTACAAGATTCTATGAGTGTGTGTGTGTTTTAGTACACACATTATGTGTATATAAATTTGTTTGTAGATATTTGGTCATGTGTTGTCCTTTGACATATTTATTTTTTTAACAAGATTGAAACCCCTTTAAATCATACTTTTGATTTCCTAATTTTCAGCATATAAGATTCAAACAAAACTATATAAACAAAGTTAAGTAAAAAACAAAACAAAACATAGTCCTATATGGAGTGAAGAGTGTGGAGCTTAGCAAATTCCAACTCCAAAAAACATCAACAAATCTTGATAAATTTCAAAAACAACCATATAAAAAACCCAGAAATTCACCAAAGGCATACACAAAATTTGAGAAGTTTATTCTAGAACAACTACTGACCATTACATAAGAAAAGTAGGAGTTTTGGCACTTTAACCTGGGGTTACTCTTGGTTCCACCTCTCTCCCCAGTTCCATCAGTGTGGCAGCTCTACCAGGATGGGACATAGTGTGAGAACTGGCAGCTTTGCTGATGGAAGAGGCTGACCTGATTTTGTACAGTGTACACAGAAACCTCATGTACTAGGCATTATCAGAAATAGTAGTCATCTCAGTGGCAAATTAACAGGGAAAGCCAACATGCCAGATAATCTGAGGTTGTGATCCTGGTTTGGGCAAGAAGCACATTAGCAGACTAGCCAGAAATTTACCAGTGACATTCAGGGAATGAGGCAGCCGTGGATGGCTTTATTAAGCCGCCCTATAGAGTTGGTATAATAGAAGCCTATGAGTATGCACAAACCTGTATACTCACTCAAGAAAAACTAGAGATGACCTTATTTACCCATTATGTCCCTACCTGAATATGACATCTTATGCATGTACAGAGGAGAAATAGATAGCTCTGTAAAAGCAAAAAGACTTGTAAATTGTGAACTTGAATACATCCCTAAATTAAAACACAGATGCCCTGGCAAAAGGTAGAAACCTTATTAGCTCAGAGTGTTTAAACATAACCTTTGAGCAATCATTGGCTAACTACTAAATTATGTTTATGCAGGGCAACTTTTAGAAAGTCAGGTTTAAATATAGAAACAAAACTTAAAAATAAAAACTAAATAGAGACATAGTGGCCCTATACTATAGAAAAGACACAAGTAGTCCAGGTGAGTCACAGAACAGAGAAGCAAAACTCAGCAAGACCAACAACAACTCATGGGAAGAAGGATAAAAATCCAGACATGCTATAATGTATTTTCTAAAATATTTGGTTTTTAAAAAAAATATTATGATATGAAACAAAACAGAAGAGTGTGATCCACTTTTCAAAGGAAAGTGTAATAATGATCATGCTTTCAATATTCACACTCTTAATAACTAATCAGAGAATCTCAGTAAAAACAGACGTGACCAAAAAGAACTAAACAGGAATTATGTCATTGAAAAGTAAAGTAACTGAAATGAAAAATTTACTAAAGGGGAATGAACATAATGTCTGAGCTGGCAGAAAAGGGAAGAAAACTTGAAGATATATCAATGAAAAATTTTCAATATGATGAAGAGAAAGGAATCAAGAAAGATGAGCAGATCAGAGATTTGTGGGATTAAGCATATGTGTAATGGAAGTTCCAGGAAGAAAGGAGAGAGCTAAGGGAGTAGAAAAATACTTAAAGAAATGGTGGACAAATTCTTTCCAAATTTGAACAATAAAAAATAACTTACGGCTCACTCCACGTGGATCCAGAAAGTCTGTGAGCCCGAATTTAGGCTGGCTGGGCCTAAATTCGTAATAAAGCCCTTTGCTTTTGCATGCATGATTCGGTCTCCCAGGTAATCTCTGGTTTTAGGGGGCGATATTAAAATCTGGGTACAACATGTGGGGGCTCGTCCAGGATATCCCCCTCCCCTCCGAGCCCCTGGGACCCCGACACGTTGGGCCTAGTCGCCGGCGGTCTGGCCGGGACCTTCAGCAGTACCAGAGTCAGGCTAAGCAGCTCTTCTGCAAATTGAACGAACAGTCCCCTACCAGATGGACCTTGGAAGCTGGCGCCATGACTTTCCGCTACATTATTGAGCAGGTGTTTGTTATTTGGTTTTGTGTGAAGCTGCCTTTCCTAAGAAATTGGCTTTTGCCTACCTAGAAGATTTGCACTCTGAGTTTGATGAGCAGCATGGGAAGAAGGTGCCCACTGTGTCTCGGCCCTATTCCTTTATTGAGTTTGATACCTACATTCAGAAAACCAAGAAGCTTTACATTGACAGCCGTGCTCGGAGAAACCTAGGTTCCATCAACACCGAGTTGCAAGATGTGCAGAGGATCATGGTGGCTAATATTGAAGAAGTATTACAGCGGGGAGAAGCACTCTCAGCATTGGATTCAAAGGCTAACAATTTGTCCAGTCTGTCCAAGAAATACCGCCAGGACGCGAAGTACTTGAACATGCGCTCCACTTACGCCAAACTTGCAGCAGTAGCTGTATTTTTCATCATGTTAATAGTGTATGTGCGATTCTGGTGGCTGTGAGGTAGTGAATCCGGTCACTGGCAAGGGTGAACCTAGAACCCGGCAGGTGTATGTTTTCAGGAAGCTGAGCTCACAGAGATGTGTATTA
>NC_043704.1:84984755-85008347 GCF_006229205.1 Suricata suricatta | reverse complement strand
CTGCTTTAGGGTTAAACAAATTATATTAAGACGCCTTGATACTATATTATAGCACTCCTTGATTAAGAAGCGAAAGTATTTTCTGTCACTTACTCCTTAAAAGACTTACATTTAGTTTGGGACATTCTTAATTTTATTTTGCAGCAGCATCTGGTGTATATTAATATGAGAGTGACTCTAAATACGGACAGCCGGAGCCCTGGCTGAATGGGAAGGAAGGCCAGCTCGTCACTGCAGCTTCTCCCGCCCCCTTTTACTTTCTCCACTATCGTTTCCTCCCTCTCATTTCCTCCTACTGACATTTCAAAAAGTCCTGCACCCAATAGTTTCACATCCCATAAGCATCCTCTCAGGATATTCTCAGATTTCAAGGTGGAAAATGTTCAGCTGTGTAGTTCAATTTAAATTTTTACAGAGCAACTACTCAAATGACTAGATACATTCATCTGAGAAACTCTCTGAGAACACCTGGTACCTGCTTCAGTTTATGTAAAGTCTCTAAGAATGTTCTAGAGATAGATAACTCATTTACAATGGCTTCTATTAACAAATAAAAGTACCTATGATTTTTCTCTTTAAAAAAAAATAATTTACATATCTTGGAAGTTCAGTGAAATCCCCAAGTAGGATAAACAGAATGATTGTCACACCTAGACATCATAGCCAAACCTGAAACTCAAAAACAAAGAAAAAATCTTGAAATCAATAAGAGAAAAATCATGTGCAGAAAAACAACAATATGATTAACAACTGACTTCTCAGAAACAGTGGAGGCCAGAAGACAGTGGGATGACAAATTTAAAGTGCTGGGGGAAAAATTGTCAACTAAGAATTCTATATTCAGCCAAAAATTCTTTCAAAAATAAAGTGAATAAAAACATTTCCAGGTAAACAAAGACAGAGAATTCACTACTGGAAGACCTGCCTTAGAAATACTAGGGGCGCCTGAGTGGCTCAGTTGGTTAAGTGTCTGGCTTTGGCTCCAGTCATGATCTCATTGTTTGTGGGTTCGAGCCCCGAGTCGGGGCCTCTGCCCCTCCCCTGCTCATGCTGTCTCTCTCTGTCTCTCAAAAATAAATTAAAGAAAAAAAAAGAAATACTAAAGGAAATCCTTTAGGCTGAAAAAGGATTACACCAGGTAATAATTTTTAAAAACTATGACTAATATACTAAGGGCTAATACAAGCAGAGAGTTGGAAATTCTAAGAAAGAACCAAAAATGATACTATAAAGATCAAAAACACTGTAATATAATTAAAGAATACCATTAATAGGTTCGTCAATAAATTGGACATGACTGAGGAAAGAATCTGTGAGCTTGAGGATATGGCAATAGACTCATCCAGAACTGAAAAGCCAAGAGAAAAAGGACTAAAAAAACCCAACAGAATATTCAAGAACTGTACACAACTATAAAAGGTGTAAATATATGTAAAGGGAATGCCAGTAGGAGAAAAAAGAGAGAAAGAAACAGAAGCAGTATTTGGAGTGATAATGTCTGAGAATTATCCCAAATTAACGTATGACACCAAGAAGCTCAGAGAACACTGGGCAGGATAAACATCCAAAGAAAATTATACCTAGAAATATATTCAAACTACAGGAAATCAAAGATTCCTGAAAGAAGCCAGAGAGGGGAATAAAATCTTGCCTATATTAGAATTACATCTGATTTCTACTCAGAAACCATGGAAGCAAGAAGAAAGTGGAGTGAATATTTAAAGCGTTGAGAGAAAAATTGCGCAGCCAGAATTTTGTACCCTGAAAAAATATCCTAAAAAATGAAGGAGAAATAGACTTTTTTTCAGACAAAAATTGAGGGAATTTTCTCCCTTAGTACTGACGTATAAGAAATTTAAAAGGAGTTCTTCAGAGAGAAAGAAAATGATGTAGATCACAAACTTGGTTCTACATAAAACAGAGCTTCAGAGAATGAAAAGCAAGATAAAATAAAATTTAAAAATCTTCTTATTATAAATTGATCTAATTGGTAATTGTTCCAAATAGTAATAGCAACATTTCTATACTATAGTGGTTATCATGTTCATCTGACAAAGTAATAGTAGCAACACTATATTTGATTATGTATGCTTAAATAAAAATATGTTTATATATGTGTGTGTGTTTATGAATGCATATGTATAAGTGAGTGACAGCAATAATACAAGGCACAGAAGGGAAGAATTAGGAATATTTTGTTATTACAGAATACTTACACTACTTGTGAAATGGCATAGTGTTATTTGAAAGTGGATTTGGATTAGTTGTAAATTTACACAGCAAGCTCTAAGGCAACCAACCACTAAAATAGTAAAAAAAAAAAAAAAGTCTAATTGATATGCTAAGAAATTAGATAAATTGAATAATATAAAATAATCTGTTAAAATGACAAAAGGCAGAACAAGTGTGGAAGACAAAAATAGGAACAAAGAACAAGGGCAGCAAAAAACTAACAAGTATGGCAGTAGTGATCCAAGTATATTGATATCTACCTTAGACATCAAAGTTCTAAATACACTATTTAAAAACACAGATTGTTAGAATTGATCTAAAAACAAGAACAAACAATAATGCCCCTCTAAATATAAATACACGTATAAATTAAAAGTGAAGGGATGGAGAATGATATACCATGCTAACAGTAATCAAAAGAGCAGGAATAGGTATATTAATCTCGGACTGAGCAGAGTTCAAAGCAAGGGAAGTTATCAAGGAAAAAGAATGGCATTGCATAATGATACAGGACAATAGTCCAAGAAGACATAACAGTCCTTAGTGTCTATATACCCAACAACAGAGGGTCTGAATATGTGAGGGAAAACTTGATAGAACTTCACAGAGAAAGAGATGAATCTGCTATCACTGTTGGAGATTTTTAACATTCCTCTATCAGAAATGGACGGATACAGCAGGCAGAAAATTAATAAGGAAGTAGATGAACTCAACAACATCATCATTCAACTGGATATAATGGACATCTATAGATTATCTCATCTAAGAACTGCAGAATACATATACTTCTCAATCTTACATGGAACCTTCACCAAGACAGACCACATTCTGGGCTATAAAATACCCCTGAACAAATTTAAAAGTATAGAAATCATACAATGTTTGGTCTTAGATCATAATAGAATTAAACAAGAAATCCATAACAGAAAGATAGCTGGAAAATATCAAAATACTTGGAGGTTAAACAATACACTTTTAAATAACACATGGGTCCAAGAAGAAATCTTAAGAAATGGGAAGCAAAAATTTGAAAACACAACTTATCAGAATGTGTGGGATGCAGCAAAAACAGTTCTTAGAGGGAAGTTTATAGCATTGGATGCATATATTAGAAAAGAAGAAAGATCTAAAATGAATCATCTAACCGTCCCTCTTAGGAAACTAGAAAAATAGAAAATTAAACACAAAGTAAGCAGGAGAAAAAAATTATAAGGTATTAAGGAAGAGATCAGTGGAATTGAAAACAGGAAATTAAAGAGAAAATCAAAGAAACTAAAAGCTGGGTCTTTGAAAAGATCAGTAAAATTGATAGGCCTCTAGGCAGGCTGGCTAAGAAAGAAAAAAGGGACACAAATTACTAATATCAGAAGTGAAGATGGGTCATCACTACAGATACCATAGACACTAAAAAGATAAAAAAAGAATTCTCTGAACAACTCTATATCCACAAATTTGATAAATTAATTGGACAGTTTCTTGAAAAACACAATTTGCCAAGACTCACACAAGAATAAATAGAAAATCTAACTAGGCCAATAGCTATTAAAGAAATTGAATCAATAATTAATAACCTTCCAAAACAGAAAGCACCAGGCCCAGGTGGGTTCACTGGTGAATTCTACCAAACAAGCAGAAATTATGCCAGTTCTCTCCATTATCTTTCAGAAGATAGAAGCATAGAGAATACTTCCTAACTTAGTCTCTAAGGTCAGCATTGTCCCAATACAAAAACAAAATGATATTGAAAGAAAAAAATACAGGGTAATATCTTTCATAAATATGGATGCAAAAAATCCTCAACAAAATATTAGCAAATCTAATTTAACAAGGTATAAATAGAATTATATGCCAAAAGTGGGATTTATTCCCAGGTATGCAAGACTGCTTCAATACTGGAAAATCAGTTAATGTACTCTCTCACATCAATAAGCTAAAGATGAAAAAAATCACATGATCATATCAATGAATGTAGAAAAAGCAGTTTGCAAAATCCAACACCCATTAAGGATAGAAATTCTCAGAAAACTAGGAGTAAAGGGAGACTTTTCAACTTGATAAAGGATATTTACAAAATATCTACAGCTAACACCATACTTAATAATGGGAAACTTGAAATTTTTCACTTAGAAAGGAGAAAAGGCAAGGATGTCCCCTCTCGCCATTGCTTTTTAACATCATACTCATACTAGCTAATATGACAAGGAACGTAAACAAAAGGTATTCTGAGTTGGAAGGAAGAACTCGCACTGTCATTATTTATAGAGGACATCATCTATATAGAAAATCTGAAAGAATCAACAAAAAAAAATCCCTGGAACTAATAATAATATAGAGAAGTTGTAGGATACATGGTTAATATAAAAAAGTCAATTGCAAGATTTCATTCTTTTTGATGGCTGAGTAATATTCTATTGTCCATTCATCAGTCTGGCTGTTTCCATAGTTTGCCTATTATAGGTAATGCTACTATAAACATTGGGGTGCACATATTCCTTTGGATTAGTATTTTTGTATCCTTTGGGTAAATACCTAGTGATGCAATTATTGGATCATACTGTAGTTCTTTTTTTTTTCACTTTTTGAGGAATCTCCACACTGTTTTCCAGAGTGGCTGCAGCAGTTTGCATTCTCACCAGCGGTGCAGGAGGATTTCCCTTTCTCCAAATCTTTGCCATCACCTCTTGTTTCTTGTGTTGTTGATGTTAGCCGTTTTGACAGGTGTGAAGTGATATCACATTATAATTTTGATTTGTACTTCCCTGATAATGAGTGATGTTGAGCATATTTTTATGTGTCTGTTGGCCATCTGTATGTCTTCTTTAAATGACTATTCAAAAAAAATAAATAATGACTATTCATATCTTCTGCCCATTTTTAACTGAATTGTTAATTTTTTGGGTGTTGGGTTTTGCAATGACATAGATGGAGCTAAAGAGTATTATGCTAAGTCAAATAAGTCAGCCAGAGAAAGACAGATACCATATGATTTTACTCATAAGAGAATTCAAAAACAAAATAAATGAGCCAAGGGGGGAAAAGAAAAGAGAAAGGAAAACCAAGAAACAGACTCTTAACTCTTAATAAACTGGTGGTTCTCAGAGGGGAGGCAAGTAGGGGGTGGGTTAAGTGGGTGTTAGGGATTATTGGGGGCACTTTGTGATGAAAGCTGCTGTTGTATGGAGGTGTAGAATCACTCTATTGTACACCTGGAACTAATATTACACTGAACGTTAACTAACTAGAATTGAATAAAAACTTAAAAAAATCAATTGTTTTCTTGTATGCCAGCAATGACCAAGTGAAATTTGATATTAAAAACAAATTACCATCTGGGCATGTGGGTGGCTTAGTCAGTTGAGCATCCAACTCTTGATTTCAGCTCAGGTCACGATCCCAGGGTTGTGGGATCAAGCCCTGTGTTGGGCTCCAACTTTAGCATGGAGTCTGCTTAGGATTCTCTTTCCCTCTGCTTTTCTCCTCCACTTGCATGCTCTCTCTCTTAAAAAATTTTACATTAGGACTCAGAAATAAAATACTTATACATAAATCTAAGAAAATATATACAAGATCTATCTGAGGAAAACAATAAAAATTCTGATGAAAGAAATGAAGGAGATAAATAAATTGAGAGATATTCCATGTTTATGAATAGGGACATTCAATATTTTCAAGATTAGTTATTTCCACTTTATCTATAAATTCAGTGCAATCCCAATAAAATTCCCAGAAACTTACTTTTTGGATATCAAAACACTGATTCCAAAGTTTATATGGAGAGGCAAAAATCTCAGAATAACTTACTTATTATTGAGGTAAAAAAACAGAGTCAGAGAACTGACACCACTTGACTTCAAGATTTACAATAAAATTACAATAATCAAGTCAGTCTCCAGAGTTTTGGTGAAAGAACAGATAAATAGATCAGTGGAACAGAATAGAGTCCACAAATAGTCCCACATAAATCTAGTCAATTGATGTTTGAGAGAGGACCAAAGACAATACAATGGATTGGGGATGGTCTTCCCAACAAATGGTGCTGGAAGAATTGACACACACACAGGAAAAAAAAATTTAGACACAGATCTTAGACTTTTTGCAAAAATCAACTCAAAATGGATCATAGACCTAAACTCCTAAACTATAAAACTCTTAGAAAATAATATGGGATAAAACCTTTATGACCTTGGGTAGGCAATGATTTTTTAGTACAATACCAAAGACAAGATCCATGAAAGAAACAATTGATAACCTAGACTTCATTAAAATTAAAAACTCCTGCTCTAAAAAAGACAATGTCAAGAGAATGAAAAGTCAAGCCACAGACTTGAAGAAAATATTTGCAAAAACATCTAATAAAGAACTTTTATTGGGGCACCTGGGTGGCTCAGTTGGTTAAGTGTCTGACTTTTGATCTCACCTCAGGTCATGATTTCACAGTTCATGAGTTTGAGCCCCACATTTGACTCTGCACTGACAGTGTGGAGCCTGTTTGGGATTTTCTCCCCCTTTCTCTCTGCTCCCCCCACCTTGTCTGTGCGTGAGCACACACACTCTGTCTCTCTCTCTCTTTCAAAATAAAATAAACTTTTATAAAAAGAACTTTTATCGAAAATATATAAAGAATACTTAAAACTCTACAATAGAGAAGTGAACAACTCCATTAAAAAATAGACAAAACACATGAATAGACACTTCACTAAAGAAAATATGCAGATGGCAAGTAAGCATTTGAATAGATTGTCAGCATCATATATCATCAGGGAATTGCAAATTAAAGCAACAGTGAACTACCACTATACACCTATAAGAATGGACAAAATGAAAAACATTGACAACACCAAATGATGGCGAGTATGTTGAGCAACAGGAACTCTTACTTATTTCTAGTGGGAATTCAGAATGTTAAAACCACTTTGGAAGACAGTTTTGCAGTTTCTCTAAATATACTCTCACTATCTAATTCAGCAATCATGCTCCTTTGTATTTACCCAAAAGAACTGAAAACATGTTCACATAAAAACCTGCACAGACATGTTTATAGTAGTTTTAATCATATTTGCCAGCACTTGGAAGGAACTAAGACTACACTAAATGTGGAAAGATTAAATACTCCAACCCAAAACAGAGAGTATTAAACTGGATTTAAAAAATCCAAGATCCAATTATATACTATTTATAAAACACATACTTTAGATTCAAAGCTACAAATTGTTTGAAGTTAAATGCTTGGAAATCACAAGGGTGTTAGAGAGGCTATATGAAGATCAGAGAAAATGGGCTTTAGAATAAAAAAGACCAGAAGAGCATTTCATTCAATAAAGGGTCAACTTATTAAAAAGATATACCTATAAATATATATACACCTAAAATAGAACCCTATAACAAATGAAGGAAAAACTGACAGAATTAACAATAATAGCTGGAGCTTCAATGTCTTGTTCTCAACAACTGACATAATAAGTAGGCTGACAAATCAACAAGGAAGTAGAATATTTTAACAACAAGTTTATTAACCAACTTGACCAGATTGACATTTATAGTCAATAGCTATATGGAACATTCTTTGAGATAGACCTTATACTAGTCAATAAGTCTCAATGTACTTTAAAAGCTGTTTTTTTTAATGTTTTATTTATTTTTGATACAGAGAGAGACAGAGTTTGAGAGGGGGAGGGGCAGAGAGAGGAGGAGACACAGAACCGGAAGCAGGCTCCAGGCTCTGAGCTAGTTGTCAGCACAGAGCCCTACGCGGGGCTTGAACCCACAAACTTGAGATCTGACCTGAGCCGAAGTCGGAGGCTTAACAGACTGAGCCACCCAGGCGCCCCTCAATGTACTTTAAAAGGATTAAAATTATACAAGATGTTTTCTTAACCATAACAGAATTAAATTAAAAACCAACAATTTAAGGAAATTTGACTCTCCAAGTTTTGAAATTTGAAGTGTTTTAAAATAAATTATGAAATGTTGCTAAACAGTTTGTGTGTCAAATGAAAAAATCACAAGAGAAATCAGAAACTATTTTGAACTAAATGAAAAAATTAACAATATATCAAAATTTATGGTCTGTAGCTAAAGCAGGGCTTAAAGGGCAATTTATGTCAGTAAAAGGCTTTATTAGCAAAGTAGAAAACGTTTTAATGATAACATTAGATTCTATTTTAAGAAACTGGAAAAAAAAGTAAAAACTAAGGAGAGGAGAAAGAAAGAAGTAATAAAGATTATAGCAGAAATCAATAACATTGAAGACAGGAAAACAATGGAGAAAATTCAATGAAAGCAAAATTTGCTTTTTTGAAAAAAGCAACAAAATTGAGAAAACTTTAGCTAGCATAACCCTTTCCTCCCTTTGCAAAAATTTGAAAAGAGCTAAATTACCAAAATCAGAAATGTAAGAGGAGACACCACTATTGACCTCGCAGATATTGAAAACCAATTTTATGCTAACAAATTAGACAATATAGATTAAAAGGAAAAAAAGTCCTTGAAAGAAGCAAATTACTAAAACTGACTATAAAAGAAAAGAAAATGTAAATGGACCTATAACAAATATAGAAATTAAATTTTAAATCTATCCACAGAGGAAAGCTCAGACCTAAATAGCTTCATTGGTATATTTTATTCAGTATTTAAGGAAGAAATTATATAAATCTTCCAGAAACTCTTCCAGAAAACAGAAAAAGAGGAAACATTTCCCACCTCATTCTACAAGGCCATTAATACACTGATTTCAAATCCAAAGATATCACAAGAAAACTATAAACTGATATCTTTCATAAATATAGGTTAAAAAATCCCCAACAAAATACTAGCAAGCCACATCCAGAAACTTATCAAAAAGATTATATCCCATGATCAAATGGAATTTATCCTAAGAATGCAAGATTTACTTAACATATGAAAACGAATGAATGTAACACACTGTCTTAAGAGAATAAAGGAAAAGAATTACATGGTCATTTCGACAGATGAAAAACAGGGCATTTGACAAATCAAAGACTCCTTATAATTAAAGCTTTAACAAACCAGGAATAGAAGGGAAGATCCTCCACCTGATAAACTATCTACATAAAGAAACCTCATACTTAAATCATACTTAATGGTAAAAGATGGAGTGCTTTCCTCTACAACTTTGGGAATAAGGCAAGGATGTTAACTTTTTTTCCTAAAAATTAAAAGAGTATATTTATTTTGAGAGAGAAAGAGCATGAGCAGGGGAGGGGCAGAGGAGAGAACAAAAGAGAATTCCAAGCAGACTCCATGCTCAGTGCAGAGCCTGAAGTGGGGCTTGATCTCATGACTCTGATATCATGACCTGAGCTGAAATCAAGAGTTGGACCCTCAACTGACTGAGTCAGCCAGGTACCCAGGATGTTTACTTTTATCACTTCTATTCAGCATTGTACTGGATGTTTTAGCCAGAGTAATAAAAAAAAAAAAAAGGAAAGAAAGAAAGAGAGAGGGAAAGGAAAGAAAGGAGAGAGGAGGGAAGAATGGAGGGGAAGGATGGAGGGAGGGAGGCAGGGAGATAAAGAAGGCAAGGAAGAAGGGAAGGAAAGGAAGAAAGAAAAAGTGGAGAGAGATGTAGGGAGGGAGAGGGGGAGAGAGAGGAGAAAGGGAAGAAAAGAATAATAAAAGACAGACAAATTAAAAGGAAAAAACAAGAAATACATTTTCTATATTTGAAAAGGTATGATATCTTAAGGAATTCATGCACAAAAAAAGCCCTAGAATAATAATATGCAGTGTTGTTGAATACAAGACCAATATACAAGTGTCTCTTGTATTTCTCTTTAAATTAATCTGTAGATTCAAAATCCTAGGAAGCATTTTTTTGCAGAAATTTGACATGCTAATCTGAAAATTTATATGGAAATGCAAAGGATGTCAAATAGCCACAATAATTTTGAAACTGAACAAAGTAAATGTAGACTTAAATTTCTTGCTGTCAAAATTTGCTATAATGCTACTATAACCAAGACAATGTGGCACGGACATAAGTGTAGACATATACCTCAAAGGGACAGGATTGAGAGTCAAAAACCAAATCCTTGTATTTATGGCTAGTTGATTATGGACAAAGGCACCAAGGCGATTCAATGGGGGAGAGGACTTTTTAACAAATGTTGGTAGGAAAATTGGATATCAATATACACAAAAATTAATTTTAAAAGGATTTGGTTCTAAATGTAAAGGTTAAAATTATAAAACTTCTAGGGGAAAATATTTGTGAATTTTGGTGACGAAAATAGCTTAAATACCAATAATGGTGACCAATAAAACAATAAACTGATAGACTTTACTATTTACTTTACTATTTACTATTTACAGTTTTTCATGTTTACTAACATGAAAAACTGATAGACTTTACTAACATGAAAAACTTTTGCACTTCAGGAGACAGTAAGAAAATGAAAAGATGAACTACAAAATGGAGAAATATTTTCAAATCATGTATCTTATAAAGGATTTGTATCCAGAATATACAAAGAAATCTTAAAACTCAATCATAAAATACAGCAACTCAATTAAAACACAATGTTTGAATAAATCACTAAAGAAGATATACAAGTCTTTAATAAACATGAAAAAGGTACTCAACATCATTAGCCGTTAGGAAAATGCAGACTGAAACCAAAATGAGGTATCTCTTTACACTGGCTAGAATGGCTATTAAAAAACCCCACAGTCACCAGTGTGAAGTCTGGGTGCTGTAACTTTGAGTCTAAGCCTGGAACAGCAGGGAACTTTCCCAAGTAGGCATGTGCCCACAACTTTCCAGCAGCCCCGGGAAGCAGCAAGAAAGATTCCAGCTGCAAGCTGATCAGGTGCTGCTCTCTATCTATCCACCATCTTCACTGCATGTATTCCATTTTATTTTTATCTGTTAATCTGATTGGCATAAATTATTGTTGTATCATTTTGCATTTTTATGATTCCTAGAGGGGTCTGAGCATCTTATATGAGTGCTGACAACACCAAATCATTGCTATTTCTTTTATTGACTTTTTGATTCCTGCCTTAATCTCTTCTCTCTGGAAACAGTTGTCCGTGCTGTGTAATGCAAGCATGGCTTCCTTGAAGCTCAGTTGAAGACATAATATAGACTAACTGAGGTTTCTGAGACCAATTCCAAATATGTGGAGAAATGTTCTAACTAATCTGAGGGATCTAATTTCTACCCCTGGGCTAATTACCTCAGGTACTCAGGGTCGGTTCATTCAGGGCCACAGCCTGGATAGCTTCTCTGATAAGGAGGGATGGAACAGTGAGAAAATGATGGTAGAAGAAATTAGTGCCAGCTCTAGTATATTTTACAGCAGGGATAAATCCTCAAGTTAATTCCAGTGATGGAAGTTTGCTTTGTTCTCCACAGTAGTCACCAGTTCTTATCCAAAAGTGGCGAGTCATGTGGCTTGTACTTAACCAATAGGTAATTAGAAATCTTTATGTTTTTGAGAAGGGGAAGGATATTTGTAAGATGGTATTTTGGAAATTTTATTCTGACGTTATGTTACATGCAAAGAGGAAGGGAAAAAGTGAAGGAGGAAGACTAAACTGGAAAGATGTTCTAACAACAACCACAAGTTGAAGAGCAATTAACATGTAGAAAACAACAAGAACAACAAAAAATAAAAAACCCACAGTAACGTGTCAACAAGGATGTGAAGATACTGATAGGAATGTGAATTTGTACAGCCATTTTGTAAAGACAGTCTGGTACTTTCTTATAAAGTTAAACAGAAGTTTACCATATAACTTGAACAATTTCATTTCATAGAATCTACTCAAGAGATGTGAAAACATATGTCCACATAAAAATGTGTACACGAAATTTTTGTAACAGCATTACTTATAATAGTCAAACATTGGAACAATCCATCAACTGATGAATGGATAAATACAATGTATTTCTACACAATGGGATATTATTTAGGCATAAAAGGCAACGAAGTACTGCTATATGCTGCAACATGAGTGGACCTGAAGAAGATCGTGTTAAGTGATAGAAGCTAGGCACAAAAGACCATGTGGTGTATAATTTTATTTATATGAACATTTTAGGAAAGGATAAAATATAGAAACAAAGCAAATCAGTGGTTGTGTGGAGATGAGAGTGGGAGAGAGGGCATAAGGGAACCCTTTGAAGTAATGAAAATATTTGTGGTGATGGTTGCATAATTCTGTAAATTTATTAAAAATCATTGAATTGACACTTACAATTTTATGATATGTAAATTGTGCTCAACAGTGCATTTAAACATTGCTAAGGACTTGAAACATAGAGGAACAGCTTTTTCAAGTTCCTTGAATTTCTTAGGTCTAAAAATAACACTGAAATTCCATATGTTTGTGGTTTGAAGGCAGGTAGCAATGCTAAGAAATGCATTGTGTATGTGATCTGCAAACTGGGTGCGGGTGTGTTACAGAGCAAAGAAGGCGTTATAAGGGCTCATTATAAGTGCCCTCCTTAATAACCATCCTCCATGTAGCCCATTCCTCACCCACCTCCATCAACCCTCAGTTTGTTCTCTATAGTTATTAGACTCTTATGGTTTGCTCCCTCTCCTTTTTCTTTCTTTCCCTATGTTCATTTGTTGTTTCTTAAATTCCACATATGAGTAAAATTCTGATGATAATTGTCTTTCTCTGAGTTATTTCACTTAGTATAATACACTCCAGCTCCATCCATGTAGTTGGAAATGGCAAAATTTTATTCTTTTTGATGATGGAGTAGTATTCCATTATATATATATTCTCCCATTCCATTGATTGCCTTTTAATTTTATTGATTGTTTCCTTTGTGGTAAAGAAGGTTTTTATCTTGATGAATTCCTAATAGTTCATGTTTCCTTTTGTTTCCCTTACCTTCAGAGAGATGTCTAGTAGAAGTTGCTATGGCTGAGGCCCAAGATTTTGCTGCTGCCTGTCTTCTTTTGCCTTCTTCTTTGATGGTTTCCTGTCTCACATTTAGGTCTTTCAACCATTTTGAATTTATTTTTGTGTATGGTGTAAGAAAGTGGTCCAGGTTCATTCTTCTTCATGTTGCTATTCAGTTTTCCCCACACAATTTGTTGAAGAGATTGTCTTTTTTCCATTGGATATTCTTTATGTTTTGTTGAAGATTAGTTGACCATATAGCTGTGGTTCAATTTCTGGGTTTTCTATTCTGTTCCATTGATTTATGTGTCTGTTTTTGTGCCAGTATCATCCTTTCTTGATGATTACAGCTTTATAATCTAGCTTGAAGTCCAGAATCGTGATGCCTCCAGCTTTTGCTTTTCACTTTTAAGATTGCTTGGACCACTAGGTATTTATCGAAAGGATACAAAAATGCTGATTCAGAGGAACACATGCACTCCAATGTTTATAGCAGCACTATCAACAATAGCCATTTTATGGAAAGAGCCCAAATATCCATCAACTGAAAAATGGATAAAGAAGATGTGGTTTATGTATACATGGTGGAATATTACTTGGCAATCAAAAAGAATGAAATCTTGCCATTTGCAACAATGTGAATGGATCTAGAATGTATTATGCTAAGTGAAATAAGTCAGTTAGAGAAAGATAGATATCATATGATTTCACTCATATGTGGAATTTAAGAAACAAAACAGATGAACATAAAGGAAAGGAAGGAAAAATAAGATAAAAAAAAAAGAAAGGGAGGCAAAACATAAGAGACTCTTGAATACATAAAGCAGACTGAGCATTGCTGGAGCGGTGGTGGATGGGGGATGGGCTAAATGGATGGTGGGCATTGAGGAGGGCACTTGTTAGGATTAGCACTGGATCAGGGAGGAGCCAAGTGGGCAGAACAACATGGAAGGCTTTTTTCTGTCTTGCCTACATGAAATGCAGCCAGATCAGCACTGAGCCATCCTGCGTACCTAGGATGAGCACTGGATATTATATGTAAGTGATAAATCACTGAATTCTAGTCCTGAAACCATTATTACACTATCTGTTAACTAACGTGGACTTAAATAGAATTTAAAAAGAAAAACTGCTTTGGCTATTTGAGGTCTTTTGTGGTTCCATACACATTTTAGGATTGTTTGTTCTAGCTCTGTGAAAAATACTGGTGGTATCCTGATAGGGATTGCATTAAATGTATAGATTGCTTTGAGTGGTATAGATCTTTTAAAAATATTTGTTCTTCTAATCCATGAGCATGGAATATCTTTCCATTTCTTTATGTCCTTTTCTCTTTTTAAAAAATAATTTATTTTTAAATTTACATCCAAGTTAGTTAGCATATAGTGAAACAATGATTTTAGGAGTAGATTCCTTAATGCCCCATTTAGCCCATCCCCCCCTCCCACAATCCCTCCAGCAACCCTCTGTTTGTTCTCCATATTAAGGAGTCTCTAAGATTTTGTCTTCCTCCCTGTTTTTATAGTATTTTTGCTTCTCTTTCTTTATGTTCATTTGTTTTGTATCTTAAAGTCCTCATATAAGTGAAGTCATATGATATTTGTATTTCTCTGACTGACAAATTTCACTTAGCATAATACCCTCTATTTCCATCCATGTAGTTGCAAATGGCAAGATTTCATTCTTTTTGATTGCCGAGTAATACTCCATTTGTGTGTGTGTGTGTGTGTGTGTGTGTGTGTGTGTATACATATATACATATATACATAAATACATATATATATCACATCTTCTTTATCCATTCATCCATTGATGGACATTGGGGCTCTTTCCATTCTTTGGCTATTGTTGATATTGTTGTAATAAACATTGGTGTGCATGTGCCCCTTTGAAACAGCATACCTGTATCCTTTGGGTAAATACCTACTAGTGCAATTGCTGGGTCATAAGGTAGTTCTATTTTTAATTTTTTAAGGAACCTTTATCCTGTTTTCCAGAGTGGCTGCACCAGTTTGCTTTCCCACCAGCAGTGCAAAAGGACAAGGTTGGCCCAGTTGGGTGGGCCTTAGTGTAATGGCTCCATTAGATGGCGTTGCTTAACTTACTGGGGTATATTGTTGTGGTGCCTGCAGGTGTGTATGCGCATGTGGGGGAGAGGTGAACATGGCGTCACCCAGTCACCCAGTCTCTAATATCTGAACTCTGTTTTCCAGACCAGTAGTCACGTACCCCTTCTTTGTCTCCAGCTTCAGTCCACTGCCCCCTTTTACACTGTCCGTGACTTGCCATGCGATCCCTCCCTCCTGCGATTTATCTCAGATGCGTCTGTGTTTCCCACTCCCTCACTTCTGAGGGACTGCAACTTTGACCGCTCAGACCTTCTGGGGGAGGGTTTCACTGAGTAACGGCCGGTGCCTGCCTACTGTCGGGAACATTCATGGGACCGTGCTGCTGCTGTTGCCCAGACACTGCAGCTGGGTGCCAGCCCACCTCAGAAAAAGTTCACGGGATCTGTTGGGATTATGGTAAATCATAACACACATCTGGCGCCAAGCTTCCACCTTATCGTCTTTGTTCCAAAACCAGCAAATGTGGTTGTTCTCTAGGGTCCGCTGGACCTTTGCCTGCAGGATGGGCGCACAACCTCTACCAAATGTCCTCTCACCAGGGGAACTACTTCTCCTGGGGTGGCCCGAAGACCCCTCAGCCTCGCTCTCTGCTCCTGGGGACTCTCCCTTCCCACCAGAAGACCGCCAGGTAGGTATCGTGCTACAGACTTTCAGACTCTGCACTCCTCCTGTTTATAGAGTCTTAATGAAATTTAAGTCCTCTTCTTTCTCTTTTCTCCCTTTTTTGGTTCAATCCCTTGCATACTCTTTCTTTTGTCTCCAGCTGCTTTCTTGCACGGGGGATACTTTACTGTATCTCCCCCCCCCCCCGCCATCTCTGTCCTCTCTTCACAAGCCAAACAGCTCCCTGCCCTCTGCGGCTTCTCTTTCTCCCGGTTCACCTCTCCACGCTCTGTACCTGCTGAGTTTTGTGGTTCAGGTTGTGCAGATTTTTCTGTTAATCCTGAAATCAGTTTTCTAGGTGTGCAGCTTGGTTTAGTATTGATCTGGCTGTACTTCAGTGATGAGAGATGCAAAAAAACAAAACAAAACAAAACAAAACAAAACAAAACCTTCCATGCTGCTCAGTCATCTTGGCTCTTCTCTTTATGTTCTTTTCAATTTCTTTCATAAGTGTTCTATAGTTTTCAGGTACAGATCTTTTATCTCTTTGGTTAGGTTTATTCCCAAGTATCTTATGGTTTTTGGTGCAATTGTAAATGGGGTTGATTTCTTGGTTTCTCTTTTTGCTGCTTCCTTATTGGTGTATAGCAATGCAATAGATTTCGGTGTATTGATTTTGTATCCTGGATTTTACTGAATTCTTGTATCACTTCTAGAATTTTTTTTCAAAGAAGAGTTAATGCATATTCTTCTCAAACTTTTCCAAAAAATAGAAACAGAAGGAAAACTTCCAAATTTATTTTATGTGGCCAGCATTACATAGATTCCAAAACCGACAAAGACCCCACTACAAAGGAGAATTACAGACCCATATCCCTAATGAACATGGAAGCCAAAATTCTCAACAAGATACTAGCACATTGAATCCAAAGGTACACTAAAAGAATTATTCCCCATGATCAAGTGGGATTTATTCCTGGGCCATAGGGATGGTTCAATATTCACAAATCAATCAAAGTGGTACACCCCATTAATAAGAGGAAGGGTAAGAACCATATGGACCTCTCAATAGATGCAGAAAAAGCATTTGACAAAGTCCAGGATCCATTCTTGATAAAAACCTTCAACAAGGTAGGGATAGAGGGCACATTCTTCATTATCATGAAGGCAATATATGAACAACTCACAGCTTATATCACCTGTTTAAAAACCGAGAGCTTTTCCTCTAGAGTCAGGAGCAAGACAGGGACGTCCACTCTCACCATCATTATTCATCATATTATTGGACGTCCTTATCTCAGCAATCAGATAACAACAACAACAAAATAAATAAAAAGCATCCAAATCAGCAAGAAATAAGTGCAAACGTTCACTATTTGCAGACATGATTCTCTATGTAGAAAACCTTAAAAAAACTCCACCTAAATTAATTTTTAAAAATAGACAGTGTTTGAAGCATTTTTAGGTTTACATGAAATTGGAGAAAAAGTACAGGTAGTTCCCATATTCATTTGAGTGGATACCAAAGAGCCAGTTGTTGGCTTGTATAAACAATTTTTAAAAAATGTTATTTCCAGTATAGTTAACATACAGTATTATATTAGTTTCAGGTGTCTGATACAGTATTGAACAATTCTATAGATTACTCAGTGCTCATCTTGATAAATGTTCTATTAATCTCCTTTACCTATTTTACCACCCCCCCAACCTTCCCTCTGGGAACCATAGTTTGTTCTCTATAGTCTGTTTTTTGGTTTATATTTTTTCCCCCTTGTTCATTTTTGTTGTTGTTGTTGTTGTTTCTTAAATTCCACATAGGATTTTAAGAGTGAAATCACATGGTATTTGTCTTTCTCTGACTAACTTATTTCACTTTACATTGCATCCTCTTGATCCATTCATGTTGTTGAAAATGACAAGATAAATGGCTGAGTAAGATTCCATTGTACAAATATACCACATCTTTATCCCCCTCATCTGTTGACGGATACTTGGGCTGCTTGCATAATTTGGGTATTGTCAATAATGCTACAATAAATATAGGGGTGCCTGTATCTTATCAAATTAATATTTTCATATTCTTTGGGTGAATACCCAGTAGTGGATTGCCTGAATCATGAGGTAATTCTATTTTTAATTTTTTGAGGAACTTCCCTACTGTCTCTCACAGTGGCTGCACCAGTTTGCATTCCCACCAACAGTGCACAAATATTTCTTTTTCTCTGCATGCTCACCAGCACTCGTTGTTTCTTGTGTTTTTTATTTTATTTTTAAAAAAATGTTTATTTATTTTGAGGGGAAAATGAGAGGGGGAGGAGCAGGGATCAAGGGAGAGAGAGACAATCCCAAGCAGCCTTTGTACTGCCAGCACAGAGCTCAGTGTGGGGCTCAAACTCACAAAACATGAGACATTGACCTGAGCCAAAATCCAGAGTCAGACACTTAACCCACAGCCACACTGGCACCCTTGTGATTTTGATTTTAGCCAATCTGCAGGTGTGAGGTAATATTTCATTGTGGTTTTGATTTACATTTCCCTGATAATGAGTGATTTTGAACATCTTTTCATATGTTTCTTGGCCATCTGGATATCTTCTTGGGAGCAATGTCTGTTCATGTTTTCTGCCCATTTTTTAATTGCATTTTTTTTGCTATTGAGTTTTAGAAATTCTTTATATTTTGAATACCAACCCTTTATTGGCTATGTCATTTGCAAATATCTTCTCCCATTCAGTAGGTTGTCTTTTAGCTTTGTTGATTGTTCATTGTGTGGAAGTTTTTATTTTGATGTAGTCCCAACAGTTTTTTTGTTTTGTTTTGTTTTGTTTGTTTTGTTTTGTTTTTGTTTCCCTTGCCTCTGGAGACATATCTAGCAAAATGTTATCATGGTCAATGTCAGAAATTACTGCCTCTGCTGTCTTCTAGAATTTTTATGGTTTCAGGTTTGACCTTTAGATCTTTGATCCATTTTGAGTTTATTTTTGTGTATGGTGTGAGAAAGTGGTCCAGTTTCATTCTTTTGCGTGTATCTGTCCAGTTTCTCTAACACCATTTGTTGAAGAGACTGTTTGTTTCCCATTGCATATTCTTGTTTGCTTTGTCAAAGATTAATTGACCATATAAGTCTTTGTTTATTTCTGGGCTTTCTATTCAGTTCCATTGGTCACAGTACCATACTGTTTTGATTACTAGAGCTTTGTAGTACATCTCGAAGTCTGTGATTGTGATACCTCCAGTTTTGTCCTTTTTTTTGAGACTGTTTTGTCTATTTGGGGTCTTTTGTGTTTCCATACTAAGTTAATATTATTTATTCTGGTTCTGTGAAAATTGTGTGATATTTTGATAAGGATTGCATTAAGTCTGTAGATTACTTTGGGTAGTATAGACATTTTAATAATATTTGTTTTTCCAGCTTATGAGCATGGAATATCTTTCCCTTTATTTGTGTCATCTTCAATTCCTTTCATCAGTGTTTTATCGTCTTCAGAGTACAGGTGTTCCATCTTCTAGGTTAAGTTTATTTCTAAGTATTTTATTGTTTGTGATTTGTAAATGGATTGTTTTCATACTTTCCCTTTCTGTTGCTTCACTGTTAGTGTATAGAAATGCAACAGATTTCTGTACATTGATTTGTATATCCTATGTCCTTACTGAATTCATACCATTTCTAGTAGTTTTTTGGTAGAGTCTTTAGGGTTTTCTATATATAATATCATGTCATCTGCAAATAATGAAAGTTTTACGTCTTCCTTACCAGTTATTTCTCTCTCTCTTTTTTTTTTTTTGTTCTTATTACTGTGGCTAGGACTTCCAGAACTATTTTGAATAGAAGTGGTGAGAATAAACATCCTTGTCTTGTTCCTGATCTTAGGGGAAATGTTTTAAGTGGTTTACCATTGACCATGATGTTCACTGTGGATTTTTCATATATGGCCTTTGTGATGTTGAGGTATGTTCCTTTTAAACCTACATTGTTGAAGTTTTTTTTTTTTTAATCATGAATAGATGTTGTACTTTGTCAAATGTTTTTTCTGCGTCTACTGAAATAATCTTGTTTTTTAAATCCTTTCTCTTATTGATGTGATGTATCATGTTGAACAATTGTCTTTAAGAAAATGTTTTTAATGTTTATTTATCTTTGAGAGAGAGAAACAGATTGCAAGCAGGGGAGGAGCAGAGAGAGAAGGGGACAGAGAATCCAAAGCAGGTTTCAGTCTCTGAGCTGTCAGCACATAGCCTGATGTGGGACTTGAACCCACAAACTGTGAGACCATGACCTGAGCTGAAGTTGGACACTTAACTGGACTGAGCCACTCACACATCCCGAACAATTGTCTTTTAAATGAAGGATAGTATGTTACCATTATTGCAGAAAATATGTTTGGGTTTAGGAGGGAAGGATGCTCAGTAAACTTTGAAGATTTAGTTTTAACGTACATCCATGAAAGAAACAAGGTTAATGCTTAGGAAGGGCTATAATAGTATGCACAATTAAATAGATGTAGATTGTTTTTATCAATTCCAGCCATTAGAATCTTTTAAACTAAAGGTTTGTAAACATTTTTTCATTAAAATAGAATTAACATGTTTACTTAGTAAAGTAACAATAGTCTTTCCCAATTCTCTAACTTATCAGCAATTATTAGCAGATTGTATATCCTTTCTGTCATTTTAATGCAGAGACAAAGATATATATGATGTATGTGTGTATTTACTATAAGCACGGCTTTTATCATACAGTATATAGTAGTCTACTTCCTTTTTTTACTTGATTTATTTTGCACGACCTTCACGTCACTATAAAGAGATTCACCTCATTTTAAATGTTCAACAATAGCCAGATAAGTGAAAAAAAGAGATAAAGACTTCATTCTAAGTTTGATAAGCAAAATCAGAAATTATTAACAGGGTCTTATTTTTTTGTTTGTTGAATCGTCTAATTTTTCTGTTTCCCCTGCTGGAATTGGAGTTCCATCCAGAGCTCCATGGAGTTGCTCTTTTGTTTAATGTTGTATCTGTAGCATCTAAATGATAAGTACAGCACCTAACACTTAGTGAGTGCTTGCCTTTTGTGTTTCATGTGTTTTCTCTGCTTACATGCTTAAAACAACTCTATGAAGTAGATGCTATCACTATCCCCATTTTATAAGTTAGACGACTAAGACACAGAGAAGTGGGGTTACTTGTCCCCCACCACACACTGTTAAGAGGTGGAGCTGTGCTTTCCGCTGAGGCAGTCTGATTGGTCCGATGCTTTAAACCACTGGGCTAGACACTGAGCTAGAGTACAAGGTCAAGAAGAGACATGCCTGGATCCAAAGAAGAAAAGTCTATATTTCCTTCAGATTTTGTACTTCTGGCTAGATGCGGAAACAGGACACAACTTTGGATCGTTGCTCTTGTGGGAGGAGCGAGTACTTTTCTGGGTATGTGAGTGTATACATCTGGATGGCTGTGTTGTAATAGGTGTGCGTGGTCTGGCAGAGAGTGCAGTGGACTTTTGTGGTTTTTATCTGTCCAGCACACCTTCCTTTCTTCTTTTGGTAGTAGATTGAAGATTCTTCTTCCCTGCTCCAATCAGAGCAAGCTGTCATTCTTGCTTATGCGGGCCTATGAGAGGATTTTTCCTGGGATTCTAATAGAGTAGAAAAGAGAAACCCTCTCTCTCTTTTTCTGCATAAGTGTATTAGAGGCACATCAACCTAGAATTCCATAAAGACAGCAAAGATTTCTTTTTTCAAGATTGATTGAACACAGGTTATGGAATAAAATTAGATACAATTAATAGAATTGATTTGAGGAAAAATTTTTGTGCCTTAAACAACAGTAATTATGCTGACTTTAATTTCTAGCATAATTTAAAGTATCAGGAAAAACCCTTAATCCTTATAGAAGGGAGGCAGAGGAAGTATTATATACACCGAGCAAGATTCACCATTCTGGCCTTAGACGATCAGAGTGATGTGGCCACAAGTGAGGAAATGCTGGCAGCCACAAGGTCCTGCTGGCATCTCTGGAGGAAACGCAGCGAGGCCAACAACTTGTTTTGGGTCCAGTGATACTGATTTCATATTTCTGGCCTCCAGAACTGCAGGGAATAAATTTTTCTGTTGTTTTGAGTCACTGAATTTGTAGTAGTTTGGACAGTAGCCGTAGAAAACTAATAGAATACTATTTTCTTGTACTTCCTATTTATCTCAAATTCCTCTGAATTCAAAACTTTATAAATAGTATTCCAAGGTGGCTTTAGTTTTCTCTAGCGATGTTTTGCAAAATGTCAGCTGTCTGCTCTATTTGTTGATTCACATGGTGGTGCATGTCTTTTCCTTCTTTCTCACCTTTTTTCTCTCCTCCTCTCTCTTATCCAAGTACTCTTTGTTCTGGCTATCTGACATTTTATTTTGGTCTATTTCTGCATTGTCTGTCCTGATATACTGAGGGAAGTGTTACTCTTATCCTTTTGGTAAAAAAAATAAAAATAAACTGTTACTGGGGCTAAACCAGTGAGGATTTCCCCACTGAGAAGCGTGAGTATTCCCCTGGCCGCAAAGTCCTGGCAGGTTCTATTTCATCATTTTATGCTTATTACCATATAAGGTGCACTTTCTTCTTGGGATGTCTTAAAATATTTTTACATACTCAGAAGTGTCAAAAGAAAATTCAGAGAGCTTTACTTGATATGAACATTTTATCGAGCGAGAAGCTTACTGCTCACAGAAGATGGTTGGAGCTGGGCTTTTGGTAGTTACTGCAATGAGTATAATGAGTAAGTACATTGTTTTCTCTTGTGATTGGTTACCAGAATCTCACTGCTCTTCATTGCATAATGAGCTTGTTTACAGCTGACTGTAGGAAGCTGAACGGTCGTGCTATAAGGACATGAAGAAAGCTTAAGTTTTCTTTCAGGCCAGAGTTAGCATTTCCGGTAAGTCAGGGCACTTTATGTTTTGGTTACATGACTATGAGTGCTTGGTCTTGTGGTCTGTTCAAACAGAATATTTTGCCTTTTTCTTTAATAGAAATAAATGTGGGCATCTAGGATCAAAGTACCTAGGCTTAACTCTCAGCTCTTAACTCTTCTTGTGACCTTTGTGATTTCAAGTGTTTGCTCTAATTGACGAAGCCTTGGAAATTCTCATCCGTGACGTGGGGAGAGCTGTAAGGTTGTGGTAAGAGCTAAAGGAGTCAGTACATGCCAAGCACGCAGCACAGTGTCTGGCTCGTAGCAAGTGCTTGACAAACACTGCTCTTATCATTGTTGTCATCATCATCATCATCATCATCATCATCATCATCATCATCGTCAAGGTCATCATCAGCATTTAGTGTGAGGACTGCCATCTCATGTGTGTCTCTCTCAGAGTAGGGGCGCTTGCCATCTCCTGGCCTTGCCATCTCTTAAACCTGGCTCCTGGACTATAGGTGGCAAGCCCTACATCGGACTTGTGTTTCTACTTATACTTGACTAGGAAGAACTAATAAAATGCTTTCAGTTTGAGGTGTGTCCCATTTTTATGAGCTATATTGTCTGCCAGAACCAATAATTTGGTTGAATTAATTTAAATAATATTTTACTTTCTCAGCATCATTTTGTAGTATAGAGGTTCAGATAAGATTTCCGTGTGTGTGTATGCACACACACAAAAATTTTTCAACCACTGTTGAAATGGAGGAATGACTATAGTTTTGTTATATTCCTTCATTTATTCACTCATTCAGTGTATATACATATATATATATATATATA
>NC_043704.1:84977305-84984655 GCF_006229205.1 Suricata suricatta | reverse complement strand
TGCCTGGGGGCCTCAGTTGGTTAAGCATCCGACTTTGGCTCAGGTCATGATCTCAAGGCTTCTGTGTTTGAGCCCTGTGTTGGGCTCTGTGCTGACAGTTCAGAGGCTGGAGCCTGTTTCAGATTCTGTGTCTCCCTCTCTCTCTGTTCCTCCCCTGCTCGCACTCTGACTCTCTCTCTCTCAAAAATAAATAAACATGAGAGGGAGATGGAGAACATCAAGGTTACATGGGGCAGGATGGGTGGTGGGATATCCAGGAAAGGTTTTCTGAAGAGTGGACATAGAGAGAAATTGGTAGGATAAGACTGAGTTGGACACAAGAAGAGCTGCGGGAAGAGCATTCTAGGCAGAGGCTTTAGCATAAATTTATGTATTACAAGAGGCAAAAGTTACTAAGATGCCAAGAGGCAGGTGGGCAAGAGAAAGAGTTCTGGGAGATTGTTTTGTAGGGATGGGCAGATGCTAGATCATGCACGCACTGACAGCTCCTGATTCTTGTTAGCAAATACTCTTCATCTAAGATGTATGCAGGTAGGATCAGTGTATACAGCTGTGACAGCATAGAGCTATCTGTGTTTCCAAATCTATTTGATTTTGCTCTGATACCAAAATTGTTTCATTGCTTAAATAGCTCTGCCTTGATTGGTATCACTAATAGCCATTAATGTAAATAGAAGTGTTTTGAATTTTGATTGGGACAGTTTGTTAAATCAGACTGATTGCAAAATTAACTTAAATGGTTTGAGTTATGTAACATCTTCCAGGAAATCAGTTTTATTACTTTGAAAGCCACAAAGCATCCCAAACTAGACTAAGAAAATGCTGCCAAGGAGAGATCCTATAGGGCCTACTTTAATGGTTGACAAGGTGACTTTAATTAGCATGGCAAGTATTTATAATTTAATGTTCTGCAATTGTTGAAGTTTTTATTCTCTGGTGGATAGAGCATATCCATTTCAATTTTAAACATATATAATATAAATATTGAAATTCAATTTGTTATTAATAGAGTACCAGTAATGGAGCTCTATATTTTTCTAACATCTTAGTCAATATTTAAATGTGGTCAAGGCAGACAACATTAAATAGGTTTGCTTAAGGACTGAAGTCGAGCAGAACTGCAGAGAATCTATGAGCTTGCTTATTGTTCTGTTATTGTCATTAGCAGGCCTTTGTTTTTATATAAACTTCTTTAAGCTGAAGTATAGTTGACATACAATGTTATATTCGTTTCAGGTGTACAGCAAAGTGATCTGACAATTCTACACATTACACTATGTTCACCATGGTAGGTGTAGTTAACCATTGGTCACCATACAATGTTATTACAATCTTATAGATTATATTCCCTATACTCTATTTTTTATCCCTATGATTTTTTTTTAAAACGTTGTATTTATTTATTTTGAGAGGGGGGTGAGGGGCAGAGAGAGAGAAGTGGAAACAGGCTCTGTGCTGACAGCACAGGGCTTGAACTTAACAAACCCATGAGATCATGACCTGAGCTGAAACCAAGTCAGATGCTCAACCAACTGAACCACCCAGGCACCCCATCATCCACATGATTTTTTAAAAAATGTGTATTTATGTATTTTGAGGGAGACAGAGAGAGAGAGAAAGAGAAAGAGAGTGTATGTGCATGAGTCAGGGAGGGGCAAAGAGAAAGGGCAAGAGAGAATCCCAAGAGCTCGAAGAGATGAAACATGAGATCATGCCCTGCGCCGAAACCAAGAATTGATCACTTAATTGATAGAGCTACCCAGCTACTCCAATCTCTGTGATTTTTATTTTTATTCATTTATTTATTTTTACTGTAGAGAGACAGTGAGCATGTGCAAGCAGGAGAGATGGGCAGAAGGAGAGAGAGCATCTTAAGCAAAATCTTAAGCTCCATACTGAGTGTGGATCCTGTCGCAGGGCTCCACCCACAACCCTGGGATCATGACCTGAGCTGAAATCACATGACTTTTATTTTATAACTGGAAGTTTGCACCTCTTAATTGCCTTCACTTATTTTACTCACCCTCCCTTCTCCTCCCCTCTGGCAACCATCAGGTTGTTCTCTGTATTTAACGAGTCTTGCTTCTGTTTTGGTTTATTGGTTTGTTTGTTTCTTTGTTTTGCTTTTTTAGATTATTCATATAAGTGAAATAATATGGTATTTTTATTTCTCTGTCTGACTTCTTTTGCTTTGCATAATACCCTCTAGGTGCATTTATGTTGTTGCAAATGGTGAGATCGCATTCTTTTTTATGGTTGTGTATTTTTCCATTCTATATCTCTATCTATTAATCTATCAATTATGGGTGCCTGGGTGGCTCAGATGGTTGAGCATCCGGCTTTGGCTCAGATCCTGATCTTGCGGTTGGTGGGTTCGAGCCCTGCATCGGGCTCTGTGCTGATGGCTAGCTCAGAGCCTGGAGCCTGCTTCTGGTTCTGTGTCTCCTTCTCTCTCTGACCCTCCCCTGCTTGCACTGTCTCTCTCTGTCTCTCAAAAAAAAAAATATTTTTAAAAATCTTATCAGTTGGACACTTACGTTGCTTCTGTATCTTGGCTATTGTAAATAATGCTGCAATGAACACAAGGGTGCATATATATTTTCCAATTAGTGTTTTGTTTTCTTTGGGTTAATACTTAGTAGTGGAATTACTGGATCATGTGGATTTCTATTTTTAATTTTTTAATGAACCTCCATATTAGTAGGCTTTTTTGTTTAGTTTTAATTTAAATTCCAGCTAACATACAGTATAATACAAGTTTTAGGTGTACAACATAGTGATTCAGCACTTCCATACAGCCAGAGATCTAAGCAAAATAGATATAAGTAACATGCCTGATGGGGAATTGAAAGCCACAGTCACAAGGATACTCATTGGGCTTGAGAAAAGAATAGAAGACACCAGTGAAATCCTTACCACCAAGAAAAAAGAACTAAAAAGGGCATTTCTTATTTAACAGCCATTCATGATACTATGGCAGGCTAACTTTTTTCGCAGGTAGGCCCTTTGCATTTCTTGACACACATCTAGATAAACTGAAACAATACTTGTGTTCTCTTTAACCTTCAACCCAAACAGTAGTTCATGAAACATGTTCAGTTTCTGTCTGAACACTACAAGTGTTAGGAATCAACCCCTAAATGATTTCATTCCATTTCTGGACATGTTAGAAACTTTTAAAAATGTTGATACAAAATTTTTCTCTGTAGCTTTGATCATTAATTTCAGTTTGACCCAAGGATCTATGTAGGCCAAATCCATTGCCCTTCTCCATGAGAGAAGATGCATCTGCATCTGCGCCCACATCTATATCCACAGCTACCTCCATACTTGCATCACAGTCCATGTCCGTGTCTGATGTCTGCATCTCTGTAGAGTCCTTCCGGGGTTCCTCTAATGCAGGTTAAATATCTCTACTTTAACTGGCTCCTAGTTTAAATAATTTGGGCCTCTTTTCTTAAGACATTTCATTTTGTCTATCTTCTCTGTGTGACATTAAATTAAATGTGAAGTAGGGGCACCCGGTGGCTCAGTCAGTTTAATGTCTGGCTTCAGCTCAGGTCGTGATCTCACGGTTTGTGGGTTTGAGCCCCGCATCGGGCTCTATGCTGACAGCTAGCTCAGAGTCTGGAGGCTGCTTCAGATTCTGTGTCTCCCTCTCTCTCTGCTTCTTCCTCACTCATGCTCTCTCATGCTCTCACTCTAAAAAATAAATAAATATAAAAAATTTTAAATTAAATGTGAAGCAAAATTTTCCCTTTCTGAAAGGAAAGCCTTTTTTCCTTGTGCTAATAAGCGTCAGAGGAAACCCAAGTGTATTTTTGGATGTCCTCTGCTGGACAGACGGCGTTGCCTTTAGTACAGTCTGGAGCTATACCTTCTGGAGTTCTGCCATCCCAGGCGCAGTAGGTTCATGAGCGCCATTCTTAGAATTCACAACTCAGTCACTACTTTCAATTTGGGGAATCTAACCTTATGGGAATGAGGCCACCTTCCCTCCTCCACCATGGAATTCTACAGTCTTTGTGCTTTCTCTTCTGAAAACACTCTAGCATGGTATCTATAGACCTAAGATGTTTAAAACAAAGGACTGTGTGTGGTGGGCTTGGCAGGAGCAAGTCCCATATGATTCTTTTTCACCAGAGAAGACTCTCAACTCCCCCCCAGGCCAAGGCAAGTCTATGTTTGAAGGACATAAAGGCTTAGTTGTGAATTCATTTATTCAGCAAATAATTATTTAGTGCCTACTCTCCTACTTTCTGTTAGGTACTATTTTAGGTGCTTAGTACCAAAGCAGACAGTAATTCTGCCTTCATAGCCTATATTGTGGCTAAGGAAATTGATGCTAAGTAATAAGCATAATATACAAGTAAGGATTATATAATAGCCAAAAGTTATATGTGCTGTAGAGAAAGTAAATAAAGTAAGATACTCTCCTGTTGGGGTTGGGAGTCCCATTTTTACTCCCACATTAAAATAAGAAATTCTTTATTTATTCTTTACATAAATATTTATATAAATTTACACAAATATTTCTAATTATTTACAATTACTATGTAAAATTAGATTATTTTATTAATTATTTTCAGTAGGTTATTCTGTCATATTAAAAATCCCAATAAATTCCTCAGCTACAATAATTTCTGTTTGTGAATGCCTACAGTGTAACAGATATGTGGTAGATATTATCATATTTAATTCTTATACCAATACAGAATTACAGAGCACTTACTATGTTCTAGAGAATGTGGTTAGCACTTCATGTAACATTATCTCACCTGGAAAATTGAATATATAATATAACCATTATTCAGAGGAGAAAGTTGAGACTCTATGAGGTTAGGTAAGTTGTTCAAGATGACACAGTCATAAGGGACAAAGTAGTGATTCAAAATTGAAGTCAATTTAGCTGAAGCTCACAGCCTTTTCTTGGACCCTGACCTCTTCTGAAAGGTGTGACTTTTGTCCCTCTGTTACTCCCTGGCTCAATACCAGAAACTATTTATCTTTTCTTGAACAATAGTGGACTTATTTCTTTAATGGTGTTATTCATTCATTCATTCATTCATTCATTCAATAAACATTGATTGTACTAGGATTTGGATTTTCAGAGATGGAAAAGTCATAGCTCCCACCCTAAAGGAAACCATGGTCTAATGGGGAAACAGACATACAAAAATATACTTTTATTAAGTCTAGTCGGTTTTATAAAGATGTATGTATGTATGGCAAAACTCTGAGGCTCTTCTGACAAAACCTCTGAATTTAGAGAAGGCATTTTTTTTTTTTGCTTTTTACCTGTAGTAAGAAATGCACTACAGATCATGACCAGTATGCATCTATACACATAAAATTGAAAAAATATTTCATAAAAATACTTATATTTAGTACAGATACTGTATTCTAGCTTTGCCTATTCTTTTTTATCCTCTTGAAATAAAACTTCTAATATTGATAGATTATAAGAAGATGTGACATTTTGGCTAAATCTTAAGAGATGAGTCAGAATTTACCAGGTGAAGTAGGGAAGGCAAAGAATGGCTTGTACAAAGGCCCTGAGGTAGGAAAGGTGGTGTGGAGGGGAAGGGGCTGAAGTTGACATTGGGAAGATAGAGGGACACCAGTTTGTGAAGTTTTTGAAGGGCTATGGGTGAAGCTATAATAGCACTTTATTCTTTAGACCAGTGCTTCTCAAAGTTTAATGGATATATGAATCACCTGGAGATCTTGTTAAGATATAGATCTGATGCAGTAGACCTGGAGTATGGGTCTTGGTTTCTGCATTTCCTTCTTTCTTTTTTTGTCCCCCCCACCATTTTCTACGTTTCTAACAAGGTTCCAGGTGATGCATTTTAGTTAGCAAGGCTCTATAGCATGGGGTGCCATTAAAAGGTTTAATCAGAGTAGTGACATGGAAACATTTTCCTTTAAAACCAATATTGTAATGGTCAGGTAGAGGATGAATTTTGAGGATTACGGAGGAAGCCTAGTTATTTTTATGCTTTTTATTTATTTTTGAGAGACAGAGAGAGACAGCACGAGCAGGGGAGAGTCAGAGAGAGAGGGAGATACAGAATCTCAAGCAGGCTCCAGGCTCTGAGCTAGCTGTCAGCACAGAGCCCGATGTAGGGCTCGAACTCACGAACTGTGAGATCATGACCTGAGCCGAAGTTGGATGCTTAACCAAGTGAGCCATCCAGGTGCCCCGGAGGAAGCCTAGTTTTGAGGTTACGATAGTTGCTTAAGTCAGAGCTGCTTCAAATCCTAATTCAAGTAATAGGAGTATGCTTGAGAAGAAAGGGAGAAATCATAGAGAAATTTGTAAGATGTATTTGAAAGGTTTTGGTAATTAGTTAGAGGCTAGAGAGAAGAACAGGAAGGAGGGACATTTGTTGCTGGAGAAACTGAGTTTTTCTTTTTACCACTATAGAAAGGGAAGGATTCATGTTCACACTCTCTCTCCTGTCTCCCTCTTTTCCAAATCCCTCTTTCTCTCTCCTCTTCTCTCCCACTCTCACTTGATCCCTCATTCCCTGCAGAGTTGTGGAAGACAATTTGAACTTGAGCTAGCTTTAGAATTGGTGCTGGAGAGTGTATCTGGGAGTCATTAGCATATACATCATAGGTGATCCTGAAGAGAGAGAGGTGGCAGGGATGTGTGGTATGAAGAGGATTAAGTCAAAAAGTTTTTCGGGGATGAGAGAGAGTCCCTTATTCAAGTTGGTGGAGTCAGGATCATGGAATGGAAGGGATTGGAGAATCAGGGAAGTAAATGGTTGGAGTCCAAGAAGGCATCGAGGGAGAGTTTCAAGAAGGATGAGTGAGCAAGTTGATAGACAGTGAGAGCTAATCAAGGGAATTACTGCTCTTCCTGAATGAGGCCATAGAGAGAGAAGACAAGAGTATCAATTAAAGAACACTGAAAAATGATTACATTTTCAGAACTATATATGACCTTAGGAAAGGCATAGGAGGTCTGGATATAACATATCAAGGAGAAAATGGACTCGTATGATTGACTGTAAGGCACAAAAGAAAAGGAGAATTCAAATATATTGCCAGTGTTGTGTCTCTGGGCACTTTGGGTCGTACATGAACAGAATCAGAGAAGTTAGGAGAGGGAACTTTTTTTTGATGGGATGGGGCAAAGAGATATTTTGGATATGTTTAAAAATGTCCTGTAGCACATATCAGATAAAGGGCTAATATCGAAAATGTACAAGGAACTCACCAAACTTCACAATCACAAAACAAATAATCCAGTGAAGAAATGGGCAGAAGATATGAACAGACACTTCTCCAAAGAGGACATCCAAATGGCTTACAGACACATAAAACGATGCTCAACAT
>NC_043704.1:84952447-84977205 GCF_006229205.1 Suricata suricatta | reverse complement strand
GAATGAACTGAGGGTTGGGGGGGAGGGGGGAGGGGGGAAGACAGGTGGTGGTGATGGTGGAGGGCACTTGAGGGGAAGAGCACTGGGTGTTGTATGGAAAACAATTTGACAATAAAATATTATGGGAAAAAAAATAAAAAAGTCATGTAGCTTTACTTGAAGTATGGCATTAGTTTGGGTGGAAAGTCAGGGTTGGGAGTGTAAATTTTAAATACCATCCACAGAGAATCTGTAGTAAGAACAGTGTTCCCTATAGTTCTGGAAAGTGAAGAGCATGTATTTTAGACCTGGAGTCAATTTATGTTGTCTCATTTAGAGAAGCCAAATTATATGTTACATATTATTTTACTCATATCCTATCACATGCTTTGTCGTGTGATGTAATGCTGTTGTATTGATAGCAGGGAAGAGCATGTGAAGAGGACAGTGATGAAACTGCCAGGCAGAAGGTTATCCCGGGGAATTGGTGGCCAACCATAAAACTGGGGCTCAGTTGGTTAAGCATCTGACTCTTGATTTTGGCTGAGGTCGTGACTTCATGGTTCATGAGTTCAAGCCCCAAGTTGGGCTCCATCAGGCTCTGCACTGACAGTGTGGAGCCTGCTTGGGATTCTCTTTCTCTCCCTCTCTCTCTGCCCCTCCACCACTTGCACAGTCTTTCTCAAAAATAAATAAAAAAAACTTAAAATAAGAGCAGATAGACAACTCTACCACTCAATCTAAATGATTATCTGTCCACATTCTAGTCTGGTTCTCTTCTAAGGCCTCAACACATGCAGTGCCATTCTTCAGTTTAATAAAAGAGTTCTTTCTGGGTGGATAAGTTACAAAATTACACCCTTTCTCTTAGCTGTTGAAGTCTAGTCCCAGGACATACCATTTGGTCACTGTCACTTCTGGCTGGATTTTACCCTCCTTTTCCCCATGTGGCTTCTGGATGAAGTATACAAATTGAACAACTGACTGTGCATAGCAGGCCTTCTCTTTCCCTCTCTCCCTCTCTCTCTCTCTGTTTCTCTCTTTCACTCTATCTCCCTTCCTCTTCCCCTTCCTTTCCTTTCTTCTCTCCTCTCCCTGCCATTAGATGATAATAAGATAGAAGAGTTGAGTTTAGGAAGCAACATTTTAATATTCTTAGTTACCCATATTATTTTTTAATTGTGATAAAATATTCATAACTTAAAATTTACCATTTTTGCTGGAGTCCTGCTCCAGCAGGTCCAGGGTTCCTCTGAAGGATGACGGGGTAGGCGAGAGGGAGTGAGCGAGCCTTGAGTTTCATTCTGGTCACCAGACGGGCACCCCTGCCCACCTGGCAGGTGTCCCTACCATTCTGGCAGGCATCTCTGCCCTGTCTGGTTCTCAAGCCTTATTTATGGCAAAAGGTACAAGGACCAGAAAGAGTAGTAAATGATTTATCATAGATAAATTTTACAATTTTCCAGGATATGGGTTCTGCAGAAATTACAATTCTAGTAGTAATGATTGTCATAAAAAACTGAACTACAAGCACTCATGGTGTCATAGGTATTTTTTACAAAACCTCAAGTCTAGCCTTAAGGAAGCGACCTTTAACCAAGAGGCAAACAGCATTGTTTAGTAAAGGTCAGTTTTTTATGAGTAAGGGTCATTAAGCTGTTTATAACTCTAAGAGAAAGGTCCCAGAAAAACAGGTTCTCAGGAGATATCCTTGCTCTCACAGTCCCAAAGATGACTGATACATTTTATTGCAGTAGTGTCTATCACAAAGGTGTTCAGGCCCAGAAGGTAGTCAGTTATCAGTTAATTGCTCAGGGGAAAATTTTATGTTGCATTAGGGTATATCTAGTTTACTCTTCTTTTCCCTGACCAGGTCCAATCATGCCTCAGGACAAGGCAAGGGGATAGGCTGCTCCTGACCCTAATCAGCAAAGCATTCTGAGGTTTGGTGCCCAAGCAGAAATGAAAGTTTCAAGAGGATAGATTTTGGGAGCTCTCTGGGAACAAGAGACCATGCAAACTTGCCATACCCTCACCAGGAATTTTCACTCTACTGGTTAGTTCAAATAGCTCCCAACATATTTTAATGTGTACAGTTCAGTGGCTTTAAGTACTTTCACTTTGGGCAATTATCACCACCGTCCATCTTCAGAACTCATTCTACCTTGCAAAACTGACACTCTGTACCCATTACACAATAACCCCAAATTCTCCCTCTACCGCAGCTGCTGGCAACCACCATTCTATTCTCTGTCTCTGTGAGTTTGACTACCCTATGTACCTCATGTAAGTGGAATCATACAGTATTTGTCCTTTTGTGTCTGACTTATTTCACTAAGCATAATATCTTCAAGATTCATCCATGTTGTAGCATGTATCAGAATTTCCTTTTTAAGGCTGAATAGCATTCTGCTGAATATACCACAACTTGTTTATCTCTTCATCTGTGGACACTTGAGTTGCTTCTAGTTTTTGGCCAGTGTGAATAATGTTGCTCTAAACATGAGTGGACAAATATTTGTCTGAGTCCCTGCTTTCAGTTCTTTTTGGGTATATGTCCAGAAGTAGAATTGTTGGATTGTATGGCATTTTCATATTCTTGAACATTACTTCTTATTAACTGAAGTTTCTTGAAAAGCCTAGCCCTTAGCTTTGACACTTTTTCTTGCAACAAAGGCATAATATACATGTAAGCCATGTACTGCGTAATCTGAATTTTTTTTCACCTTCAACTATGCTCTGTCACATTCCTGACTCTTAATAATATCTTGAGAGATTCTGGTAATTTTCCAGTCACTTTTAGTTACTAAAGACACTTTAGTTACTAAAGCTCAAATAAATACTAGACTTCCCCATTTCCCTATCTTTCACCCATCCCCTTGTTCAGGCCTGACTAAAGAAAAGGGATTCTACTCTTCCATACACCTCCCTTTCTGTCTTCAGGTTCTAGCTCCCTATGGCTAGGAGGAGGGAAGGCAACTTTTTTTTTTTAAAGCCCACTTTTTAACCTTTACTCCCTTTTCTAGACATTCCCATTGAGTGTCCTTTCCTATAGTCTCTATATTTAGCTGCTGCTGCAATTGATTAGGTCACTACTCTGGCTGTTGAAACTATTTATGTTTATGATTCCTTGGCTTTGTCCTTTGCCCCTAAGCGAATCAAAGCTGTTTGTGTTACACATGTCCTGTATATGTTGGCATGTGTGTATCTTCCCAAGTTCATCCCTGAGTCATTTTGCTGGGTTCCACTGTCATCAGATGCCTTTGGTAACCCACATACTGACAGCTTCTTTGTGTGTGTGTGGGGGGGGGTGGATCTATTATGCTTAGATTTTACTTTTTTGCATTTTAGAGTTTAAGCTTACTTCCCAATTGTTTAAGCACATCTCATTTCCAGATCTTAGGGTTAAGCACTAAGGTGAACTTTGGTATAGATTCTGACTTTCCCCATAGCCTAGTCTACCTGTATTAGATAAATGCTGCATGCTCTTCGGGGCTCCCCCTGGTTCTACATTATTCGGGGATAAATACTATTGCCACTTTTAATGTGCATAAATATTATATAGATATATTTGATATTACATAGTATAGAGATTTTTGAATGCTGAATTTTTACTTAATATGAGTGTTTTTGTATATTATTTAGAAACATGATCTCTAATGGGCATATTGCATTCTATTGTACTTATCACAATTTAGTTGACGATTTTACAGATCTGGGGCATTGATAGCAATAATAATATCTAATACTTACTCAGTACTTACTATGTGGTATTCACTTTTTAAGTGCTCTGTGTATATTAACTCATTTAATTCTCATAACACACTTCTGAGATCCACATTTGACAGGCGAAAAAACTGAGATAGGGACATTAATTACCAAAGTAAAAAGGTTATAACTGGAAGTTGTTCAGGTTGTAGTCGGAACTCAGCTACTTTCTCTAGAGCTTATAGTCCTATTCACTATGCTGTTACTGTCTGACTCCCTGTATATGATCTTCCTGGAAAAAAGTCTTTATCTGCACTTTTGATAGTTTCTACTGGGAAGATCCCTAGAGGTGGAATAACTGGGTCAAGAGTTATGAAGGCTTTCAAACTTTTTTGTTTTAAGAAAGAGCGAGCACAACTGGGGAGAGGGGCAGAAGGGGAAAGGGAGAGAGAATCTTAAGCAAAGTATGGAGCCCAAAATGGGGCTCAATCCCATGATCCTGGGATCATGACCAGGAGATTTCCTTACACTGGCTTCCACCAATGTTGTTTAATAACTGAATTTGGTGTATCTTTGAATAGCTAAAATAGTTGAGGGAAACAGAATTCTTCTACAAAATAAAATAAGTACAATTTTATACAAACGTAGAGTCATATATATATATATATATGTATATATACATATACATATATATATATATATCTGATTATACTATATCCTGTTTTATTGAACTGCATATAAATGACTGGATTCCTTATGCCATTACTCCTAAATAAGTGAATGTGTACTAAGACTGCTTGTGCCCAAGACCTGGGGGTCATTACTCCTGTCAAGAGTGCCTTTCAGATATAGCCTTATTTTGACAACTGCAGTCATGGGTGAGATTTATAGTATTTTCTCAAGCTTTTAGGCAGTTGAAAGTGCTTTTACATTAATAATCTTATATTACTCTTTGGCTTTAAAAAAATGCAACACAGTAAAACTGGATCCTGCTCACATTTTTTTTTTTACTTTGCATTAGCTTTATGTAGTATGCAGAAAGTCTTCCACTGTATCTGCATCTCCAGGTAATAACAACCTTTGGTAGCCTGGGTTTTATCTCTGGAACATAAATTCTCTATTACCATCCTGAATTCAAGGAACAATAAGGCTAGAGGGCAGGAATTCCAATTATTTTTCTAAAGGAAGATTGAAGGAAATTCCATGGAGATGTAACAGAGAAGAAAATTTTAGCAGTTTTTGCAGTGATTTGGACAACTTCAATTTGGAATCTAAATTATTCCTTGTGATTGGAGGAGAATTAATCACCTGTCCTGTACAGTCCTTTGGATTAGTCTTTTATCGTCACTTTCTTCTGAAAGATTCTTCATTGAATCGCATGTTTCATTACGCTTTGTTAAGATTCTGTGTCTTTTAGTCTCAGGTACAGCTTAGTCTTTGAAATGCTTTAGATCCCAAGAAAGTGCAGGAGAGGCAGGCGAGAGGCTGGTAACCTGAAGCAAATAACGAACGCACATTCTACTATGTAATATCTTGAAGCCCGTGTTGCTTGTGATTCTTTTTAGTTTTTATTTTCAAGTGTGACTCTTGGTAGAAGCTTTGTCTTGAATACAATGCCGTTGTTAATAGCGAGTGAAATGACTGGAGCTGTGCTGAGGGAAAAAAAAATGGGCTGAAGGATTTAAAGCCGACCATTGCAAACCAAACGCTGCAATTATCTGCAGCTGAAAACAAGTAGCTTTTAATGTGTCCATTTGGCCAAGAAGAGAGGAGAATTATAGACCATTGCTCTTTCCTTTCCTGCTCTCGTACTCTGTCTTCTTCTTCTTTATATAGTTTATCATCCATAATTTCAGGATGTATTTTGCTTCTTTAAGCTGTTTTATCTGTAGGCTTATGAGGTCACTCATGTGTGAATTCCTTTGTCAGTCATCTCACCTTTTGCCTTGATGATAGAAAATTGATCAGGCCTAAAGTACAAGTTCAATAGACAACCCCCTTGGTCCTTTGTCTAGGAGAATAGCTACCATTGAAGGCCATGAGCAGGTTGCTATTAATATGACAGCCTGCTCTATCTCCCACTGTAATTTATAATGAAATACCTAATCTCCATTATTTTGATCCAAGCAGGCGATCCCATGAAAAAGTCTTTTCATCCAGTTCCCAATGGCTGTTACATGAGAAATGGCAAACCAATAATTTTTGTCAAGTTTTTTAAGCCAACAGAAATGCTTTTCCACTGCTACAGTTTCAAAAGGCACAGATAAAGCTCATTCACTGAGATGAATGAAAAAGCCATCTGGGGTTTTTCTTTTTGACTTCCTTTCCTTTTCTCCATCCTTGTAATCAAATTTGAGCAAAATCAAATGGGGCTTTCTATGAAAGTACCTTTTGTTGATCTGAACGAGCTGGTAATTTACAAAATACCCTTCCTTTGTGAGGAAGGCTAAAGAAAAAAAGAATCAGTAGCTTTTAAAGCTGGGCCTTAGTGGGACTCTAAATGCAATGAAAGCAGTCTGTGTTGAGAGATTGAAATGCATTTCAAAGCCAGGCCTGACTGGGGTACAAGGAAGAACAGACCTATGTGCATTTTGTCGGAAGAAAAATGTGAATGGAAAAGGGAAAAAGGGAGAGAAACAGGGGGAAAATCTGGATAATACATTAAAGTAACCGTAATTTTGGAGATGCATTCGTCTTACTGAAATTGTGTATGTAACCCGTGATACCGAAGTCAGATATTTGCTCAATCAGGATGCTCAACAATTTGAGCCTTTAAAGTTTGGAGCTGCATGGGTTTGTGGAGAAAGTCGGCTTGGGATGTGTGTGATGTTTTTCTCCAACTTTTCCTTTTTCTTCTTTGCTTTGGGATCTTTTGGGAAGTGCCTCAAGAAAACCTGAAGATGTTAATATTTCAGACAACTAATACTTGCTATTTTCCCTCTTTTGCCTGCTAGATTTCCTCAGGGCCGTGATTCTTCTTCAGCCCTTTGACTTCAGAAGGATGGCAGAGAAACCTCGAAAACAGTAAGTAATGTGTGATATTTTCTTCAATTCCTATTAATAGTCAGTTGTAATAAAGCTGAAATGTGGTATTGAAGGTGTTTGGAAATAACACGCATGCCTAGCAGGAAAATAGGTTTTGTGTAGCATTTGTATTTTTTAATAGGAATTACTTTTGGTTTGATTTAACTGTTTTTCACAATATTGCTATCGTTAATACTGAATGTGTTTTTCACTATGCTCTATCCTGTGTATGCTGATAGCTAAGTATTGTGTGGCACATAATGTATGCATTCTTAGTGCAACAATTTAAGAAACACTGCAAAAATTGCAGGGGACTATCCTTGGAGATGTTAAGTTTTCTTATTCCATGCACCACACAATTTTCTTCACACATTTATAGTCTTAACTCCTAACAGTCATATTTTCTAAGGACTTTACTATTTGTGCTTACAATAAAATTCTTCTATAAATTATATGAGCTTATTTCTTCAAAATAAATATCCAGAGAGAGGCAAGCGTTATTTTGGTAATACAAACCAATCAAGCAATATTCAAGGTAATTTAAGCTACACGTCTTATAATTCAGTCAAGCATTATAACTAAAATAACAATGCTTCGTTTAGAGATATTTACTCTCTTTAGGAAAATGAAAAGTCTGTATTCAGCTTCCTAAAAATAAGACAGACATGTGTTATCTGAAGACAGAATTCTTTGAATTAGAGTATCTGTCATAAGTAATTTTTTTTAATGTAGATGCAGCACTCGCATTTCTAAGTAACTATGGTGCATGCTTTAAATACGTAAATGCCTTAGAATGGAGTGGGGCAGAGTCCGTTCTAACGCCTCTGTGATGGCTTGACCAGCATATGCATTAGCACCGGCATTGCCAAAGCAAGTGTGACCTGAGAGTTCTCCGTAGGCAGCCGGGAGACCTTTGTTTCTGGAGCTAAGAAATAAAACAAGATTAAATGAAACGACCTATGTTGTTTAACCCTTAAGGTGACCATCAACATTTTTTTTTTTTTGAGATGCTCTAATGGGGAATGGGATAGTTTCACAAAGCTCTCTACGGAGCCTGATGCTTTTTCCTTCTAACTGTTCCTTATAACAAATCTAAATTCCTGGAAGTTTGTGTTTAAGATGAATCTGTTTTCTCTGCCTTTGCAGTTTAGGTCTCTTTTCCAACTTCCTACAACATTTATCTTTGCCTGTGGTTTTGAGCCATTTGCTGCCTCCTAATGCCTAACTTTAAAATAGCACACATGGCAAACTGCCAAGAAGGTGGCAGTGGGGTATTGGTTTATATTGGTATTGAAGTTCCAAGGTTGTTGTTACCCATAATTTACAACAGTTGCTGCACAACAGATGATTAAAACCTGAGGGGTGGGTGGGAGGGAGAAGCGTAAAACTAATTGGTGCCCTTCTTGATGGATCGAAGTGTGGTTTCTTCCTGTGAAAACAAGTTGGATTGTTGTGATGTCTGCATGGACGTGATGTTCTAGGTTATCTTTACAGTGCCGTTGTAATCATGGCCTTATGTATCAAATCTTACATTGATAGAGAAGATAGTATAAAGATCTTTTATTTAAGAGATGTAATTTATTATGCCAGTTATGCAAATTTTTTCTCATAGTATTGATTTCCTTCCCTTTTATATAAATTAAACTTGCTGTTAAATTAAAATAGTTGCATTTTTTTTTTAGCTCTTAAAAGAAAAAGTTTATTATGTAGGAGTGTCATTGTTGTTTTATTGTTAATCCAAGTTAGTACCTGGGCAGTAATACTTTATCTTTTGCTAACTAGTTTCATGTCTAGTCAATCTTGTAAGCATTTTGCCAAATTTCCCTTTGTGTTATCTTTGAGTACTTTGGGTAAAAGCTAGAGATACAGTATAGTGTAGGTATAGGTATAGTTGTAAAGACTATGTGTAAAACCATGTTAAGGAATAGATATTTAGGCCTGAAAATCATCTAAGGTTCCTTCTTGCTCAGTTTCTTGATGATTAACTGTTCGGAAGCTTTTGTTAGTGGAGCAGTAATGTTTCCTTTCTCCCTCAACATGGGTATAAGCATTATTCTGTCAGAACCTGCATTTGGGGGTACTGGAGAGCTAGATATTTCCCACCTAACCACTGGGGCAAGGGGAACCTTCTCAAATTTTTTGTTTGCAGACCCCATATTCCTACATATAGCAACTGGTATATGACACACTTTACTCTTTGCTAAGCCAAAACAAAAATGAACAAACAAACAGAAAACCGCTTCTAGAAAGTTTAGAAATCTGGATCTGTATGATGTCTTAAGAAGTTATCAGAGGAAAGAAAAAAAAAGGGACACACTTGTTAGGACTCTGAAGCATCTGATATTAATTTCAAAGTTTTGTTTTCCTTTATGTCAAATTAAAAGTTCCTTGGAATTTGTGTTAGGAACTAGGCACTACCTTTCTTTTAGGACACTAAAGGTACTGAGGCTTCAGGGTTTTCATGGAAGAGCAATAGAACCCAAAAGTGGACAGGAGGCTTGTGCAGTCCTAGTCCTTGCAGGGTGGGAGAGGAGCCCTGCCCCCTGCACAAGCTCTGCCAGTAGAAGCTATTATCTGCAAATTGCGCTTTTACAATCTTCAGCAGGATCAAGTAAATCTGCCCATGCTTTGATGTACTGACAAGCTATAGACTGCTTGACTAATCAGCGTGTGTTAAGAGGTCACATTCTCTAGTGCTCAGGATGCAGGAAAGTGCTTGGCCTGGTTTTAATTCCAGTTTTGTGTTGATGAAGGCTCTGGGCTGATCACTGGCATCTTTGGGCCTCGCTTCCTTCAGGTGTCAAATGGGAATGCTATCTGTCCTTTGCTTGGCTGTTCTTGCTGCCTATGGATGGGCAGACATTTGGGCAGGAATATGACAGTTGGGTCTGGTCAGCTAAGATGGCGATGACATAATGACAAAGAACATAAGACCAGGTTTCCAAGACATGCTCCGCTGCTAATCCCAGATTGGACCCACCTTTTTCTGACAAACGGGACAAGGCAAGAGAGTACAGGACAGGTTTTGATCAATGCCAAGGTCATTCCAATTATTGGTCAGACAACTCCACGAAACTGTAAGCAACAGCAGCAGCATCTGAGGTGGAAGAAAATTCTCAGACTCCCATCATCTCCTAAAATTCAGTATGGGGAAACTGGGGGCATAAGAGGCAGAAAAACTCTATGTAACACCACTTTTTACAAGGGCTTTGATGTAGGTTGTAATACAATGCAATAGATATAGATGACAGCTAAACAATTAGGAGTATAGAAAATATACATTAGTTTGACTCAGGAAAAAACAACAACAGACATATGGAGGCCATACATTTCAAAGGTTATGCTTTTGTTTTATGTTTTTTTAAAATTTATTTTGAGTCATAGACTCAACTAGGGTCTTTAGCAGCTAAAACAAAAATGGAAAAGAAAAAGTCATCAAAAGGCTAACTTCCATATAGTGAGTATTTTATACATATTAGCCCTAATCCTCACAACCACTCCAAAGTCTGTTATCATTACCCTCATTTTACAGTGGTGAAAATGCAGGATCAGAGAGATTCAGTGACTGGTCACACAGGAAGCATGTGGCTATGTGGATTAAATTTGGGCATTACAGCCTGGGCTTTTCTCTTCCTGTCCCTCAGTCTCTTACATGTACAGAGCGTCCTTCTGTTTTTGTCCAAGGCCAACCCACAGCCAAAGACCTCAGCTTTCATTGAGGTTCTCTGATAGAGTACACTTTCATGAAGAGTGAATGAGCAGTAGGTTTCACTCAGTAAAATTTTACATTATATATATATATTTTTTTTACTGAAGGAGAGATGAGGTGGGGTGGGTGCAGAGTTGACTTTGCATATCCTGCATCAAACCAACTGAACATCCCTACTCAACATTCTTGTTTACAAAGTGCTGTCTTAGTTTGCCAACACTGGAGATTTCTCTTTGACCCTTCTTCCGCTATGTTCCATCCAGCTTCCCTACATATTTTCTTCTATTCCTGGATGCCCCTTTCTCTATCTTTAAATTACTTATACCTCTATTGTGCAGAAGCAATATGGTTTTGCCCCAGCTCCTAAAACTAAACTTGCATATCTAAGCCAATGCCATGCTTAATACATTCTCAAAAGCCTTCCTGGCAACTTAATAGTAGTGAGGATTATGTAGCAATTGAAAAAAATCCCACTACACATTTTTCATTAGTGAAAAATTGGTTGTAGCTACCCTGCTGACGAGTCCAGGGTGCCACAGCAAAGCTTGTAACATGTTCCTTTGTGTGGGGCTTTAAATAGAAAGTTACGGATGGAGGGAAAGGTGAAGTTAAGAGTGAGAAAAGCAATAAAGGAGAGAGAAACAATTTAACTAGTAATATAATGCTAAAAATGAAATTGAGTCTTTTTTTTTCAGTGGTGTCCCATAAATTCATTTGTACATGGAAATAGGAAACTATGTCCTTAATCTACATATTAGATAAAATTGGCATTGTATGTCTAATATGTAAATTATAATAATGTATTGTACTTATATAATATGTAATGTAATGTATAAATATATCATATTAAATCTATTGTTATTTATAATACTATATTTATTATTACTTAGAGGATAATGGAATGTTAATGCTTAGAAAGAGGCTACAGACAATGAAAAACGGAAACCATCACAAAGGTGTAGATTGTAGATATACATGGACTCATGATTGGGTAGCAGGACTTTTATCAGTTCACCTCCTGTGTACCTCTTTTAGGAAATTTGAAAAGAGAAATGCATAACCCAGCTATAATGGTTTAACACATATAATTTGGAGTTTGAGGCATGAAGTGAAAATTAAGAAACATTTTACAAAACCTTTTGGATTCCCAGGTTTAGAAAGTTTTTAGAGGGTCATTTACCTGAACACTAGTATATTTTCTGTGTAGGTTTTCTTTTAAGTTACTCAGGTCTTTGCTTCTGCTTTTTGGCTTAAAGAGTTGATGTTACGAGGTTCTTAGAGCCTTGAACTTGATTGTCAGCCATTGTATCTCTTTTAGGAAAGGGTGTTCAGTCTGCCAGCTATCCAAAATTGCTGATATTGTCATAGTTCTAATGAGTATGTCTTTCAAGAGCGATTTGAAGGCTAACAATAAATGCCTTTTGATGTTCACACTCCTTATAAAGTGCTCTGATACAAAAATGAAAGATAGTAATATTTTTCTTCCTTTGAGACAGTTATAAGAACAGATTTAATAATGTATAATTTTTTTTGCTGGAAGGGCAGACTCTTAAATATGTGCTAGATCATTGAGAGTGAGAAGACATGGTTATAGTAACAAAAATGAGCTATGAAAAAGTATCCCATAGCTGTCTAAATTTTTTCTAATGCCTGTTTTTTTTATTATTATTTTTTAAATAGTTTATTGTCAAATTGGTTTCCATACAACACCCAGTGCTCTTCCCCACAAGTGCCCTCCTCCATCACCACCACCTCTTCCCCCGCCTTCCCCTTCAACCCTCAGTTTGTTTTCTGTATTCAATAGTCTCTCAGGTTTTGTGTCCCTCTCTCTCCCCTGTCTATTTATTTTTGAGAGAGAAAGAGAGAGACAGAGAGACAGAGTGTGAATGGGAGAGGGGCAGAAGAGAGGGAGACACAGAACTTGAAGCAAGCTCCAGGATCCTTGCTGTCAGTGCAGAACCTGACACAGGGACTCGAACTTCCAAACTGTGAGATGATGACCTGAGCCAAAGTCAGACGCTTAACCGTCTGAGCCAACCAGGATCCCCTCATTTATTATTATATTTTATAAACTGAAGGAAGAGCAAAGTACTTCATCTAACAGAGTGATTTAGCATCTTAATAGTTCAAAGGTAGGATCAGGATATAGTAAAATGAAGATGTCAGCACAAAGAAAAGTTAAGGCTTACCCTCCAGCTTCTGCTGGGAAACTAGATGTGGAAGTAAGTCCCTCTAAGCATATAGCAAACCATTTTCAATCTTGCTTGGATGACTTCCCCAGAGTAATTTGGATTTGTTTTTCTTTTTTGGACTGTTAGGCATGGCCAAGGAGATGGTCACTTGTATTTCCTCATAAAAATTCCAAAATGGACAAGTAACTTTTCTTGCCTCCAAAAAAAATAATAAATTTCAGTTTCTTATAGGGCTAGCACACTCTGTGATTAATATATTGAAAATGAGGGAAAAAAATGGAAGGGATTGGGGTTAGAAGTGTGAAGGTGGGGTAGAGGAGAGATTAGGAAGTGGAAGGGAAAATTCCATGTATAAACTAAACTTTAAAATACTTTATTTGTGTTTTGATGCCTTTCTATAATTTGTTCAAAGTTTTTTTTTTAATTTAGTGCCCACTATGCGTAAGGGGTCAAAAACATTCAAATATTTTATAATCTAAAGTCACAATTTTAGAGCTGTACTCTACCTTACAGAGCTCCTAGCACTGGATTGTCAGCTTGGAAGATGAGCAGTAGAAAGAGAGGGATGAGTCCCCAAGGGACTTGTCAGGCTCTCCAGGTTACTGCATATTATTTAAAGAAGCCTATGGAGCATGCACAGTATTATAATTTTACATTTGGAAAAGTAGGCAAACACTACTGTTTTTATAGTTTGAACATCAGAAACAAATGCCCCACAGAACTATCTTAGTCCGATGTCTGATGGAAACATGCAGAGAACTGGTCATTTCCAGCCTCTGAAAAGCCTCTGGGTGAAGGGGGGCAGCTGTGTTGGAATGTATTTGGTACTGGCAGAGCATAACATTTTGCTGTTCATTAAATAGAGGGCAGAGGATAAAATAGATTAAGAAACACTGATCTAAACCAAGAGGAGCAAGCTGGGAAGGTATTCTTTATTAAACAAACATTTATTGAGCTTTCTACTAGGTTTGACACTCAGGTGAAGATATCTAGTACAGAACTGGATGTGTTAATATGAGCTCCGGAGAGTTCTAGGCTCAAGATAGGAACTTGGGATCATATTTCAACAGAAATGTGAAGTAATTTAAAGACTAAGTGGGGAATGCTGTATTTCACAGCACAGAGATTGTGATAGGTTTTGCAGGATCATTTTGGGTGGAGGGATGACAGGAAACTAGATTGCCATGGGCTCAGAAGAGAGTGGGATGTATGAGAGAAGAGACTGCATCTGTAACTATCCTTTCATGCAGCTTCATTGGAAAAGGGAAGGAGGGGCTAGGGTCAAAACTGTAGTAGAACTTGGGATTTAAAGGGGAGTATTTTTTAGATGGGAAACAATGGAATGCAAAGTATTTGAGTACATATGACACAGTTAAGTAACTATTAATTCACTATACGTTTATTGAAAATACATTTTGAATTGGAATATGAGATGAAGAATGCATGGCTATTGCTGTCAGGGAGTTTGCAAACTAGGTCACACAATAGGTCAATTGCTAATGATAACAATGTGCTAGAAATCTTGGTTTATCAAAGTAGTGTGAACTATGTGGATTAGAATATTGACGATCAAAAGTTATTCAGTCATACTGGATCAGGAATTGTGAGGAATCAGGTATTATGGAGAAAGTAGCCCTCACAGGATGAAAAATTGCAACAGAAGGAGTTTGGGAACCAAAGCACAAGGAACTTGAAAGGCCATGTTGAGTGTTGGGTTATTATACAATGGTGTTAGAAGACCATGCAGGAAATATTGGGCATTTCACTGGCATTGAGTTTCAAGTTCATAGGTGTGCCTTAATTTTGTGAGCAATTGGAAGGTTTTTGAATAAGATAGAGACATGATCCAGGGATCTACATTAGGAAAATGTACTTGGCAATCATACCTGGAAATTCTTGGAGCAAACTGAAAGTAAGGAAGCTGGTTAGGAAATTCTGTAATAGGCCAGGTTAGAGGGAACCAGTGGCTCAATAAGAGGGGTGATAGTAGGAATAGAATTAATGGAAAGGGAATTAATTCACTCATTAATTCAACAGATACTTACTTTGTGCTTATTATGTGTTAGGCAGACATAGGGCCCCTAATCTCAAGGAGCTACCAGTCAAGTAAGTGTGTGATGTAAGTAAGTTGTATAATAGAGGGAAATACCCAATGATAAGATATCACACAGATAGGATGTGTATGAAGGAAACTGGAAATAAAAAAAGTAAACCTTTAAGAAAAAGAGAAGGATAGTTTCAAATATTACCAAAGGAATAGAGTAAAAGGAGACCTAAAATGAGTCTGTTGGATTTTGCAACATAGAGGATGTCAATGATGTTAGCAGGAGCAATTTCACTGAAGCGTTAGGGCAAGAATTGGAACTTTACAAATCAAAGATGGATTGGGAAGTGAGAACTTGAGGACAGGGATACAGGAAAAACATTTTTTGAGATAAACAAGAGGAAGCTGCTGGAGTCAAGGTAATGGAGACTAAGAAAGAAAAGATGATTCTATGAGTTTAAGTCTCAGGGAATAATGGCATGATTTGGCAAAGTAGAGAAGTTAGGAAAGAGCCTTAATTTTAAGGGAGCTTTGGTTTTTTTCTTAATTGAATTTGAAATGTAGATAGACATTTTTTCCCATGGTGTTGAAAAAGGATAAAAAAAATTTTTTTTTAAGTTTAAGGAATGTTAGGGCTAGACACAGTTAATTTAGATTTTCAACTGGTAGTTGAAGTCAAGGTCTTAGAAAGTAAACTGTAGACGGAGGTGAAGAGTAGAGAGGACAAGAGAAAGGGATGGGGAAGAGGGTAGAGGCCAGTGAAGCTAACTGAAAAGAAGTTCTCAGAAAGGTGAAGGAAACCACCAGGGTGAGTTGTTATGGCAGTCAAGGAGAAATTTGCTTTGTGATTGTTTGATCTTTGGTGTTTAGAATGTTATTTGCTATAACACAGAACAAGTACCAAGATTATGCCATCTATTTTTGGCAGTTAATAATTTTTGGTAATATTGGGAGCCGTTTGTTCCCAAATGGGAATTGCTATCTATTTTCCTAGGTTGAACAAAACAAAAGAAACCAAGTTGTGAGGGACAGTTAAGACATGGTGGGATTTCTTTCTTTCTTCCTTTCTTCATTCCTTTCCTTCTTTCTTTTTCTTTCTTTCTTTCTTTCTTTCTTTCTTTCTTTCTTTCTTTCTTTCTTTCTTTCTTTCTTTCTTTCTCTCTCTCTCTCTCTCTCTCTCTCTCTCTCTCTCTTTCTTTCTTTCTTTCTTATTGTTTTAGGGAAGATGAGAGAACACCTCAGGGAAGGTGAGAGGACACCTTAATATGAAATTGTGGCAGGGATAAGAAGAGAATTGAGCATGTTTAGATGTATAACTACATGTGGAGAGGAATAAAGTCATCAGAGGTGAGAACTGAAAGAGAAAAGTGGAAAATTGATGAAGCATGTTTGGGTAGACAGTATGGTTTAGCTTCTCTCTTGATATTTCTGTCAAAATCAATAATATAATGAATATAAAGTATCTGACACCATAGTACACTTTCAATAAATGTGACTGATGGGTGTTTTGGAATCAGACAGAGTGAAGAAAGCATTTATTGAGTGCCTGCTTTATGTCAGGCCCAAGCTGTTTAACTTCACTTTGACAATGGTCTGCTGGGCTAGGCTTGCCAGCCATATTTATACATGATAACACCCAGAGATTGAGGCCTTGCCTAGGATCACAACCCAGTAACTACAGAGCTGGGATTTGAACACAGGTCCACCAGACACTGAAGATACTCCTAGGCTTTATGAGTACTTTTTAATAGTTTTGGTTTCTCATAGGAGTAAAGGAAGTGAGATAAGTAATTATTAAATAGGCTCTGTGTTCTTACTTAAGTGAGAGGTGAGGTATCTGCTGAGAGTGAGGAGGTCCAGGTAGAGAAAGGATTGAGAAATGTGAAGAATACTTGAATCACTAACAGTAGGGAGTAAGGGTGTCATTAAGACATGAAGAAAAGAAGTGAAGTTTAGGTAGCATGGAATTTCAGTGAACCTTGTTACATAAGGATACCTCTGAGGTCTCTGATACTACAACAGGATCTTTTAAATCAGGCATCAACAAGCTTTTCCTGTAAAGTGCCAGATTGTAAATATTTTAGACTTTGTGGGCCATGTGGTCTCTGTTGCAGCTATTCAGATTAGCTGCATTATCATGAAAGCAACATTAGGTAATATTTAAACAAATGAGAACGGCTGTGTTTCAATAAAACTTCATTAACATTAGGCAGTGAAAATATTCTATATGATATTACAATGATGGATACATGTCATTATACATTTGTCCATACTCATATAATATACAAAATCAAGAGTGAACCCTAATGTAAACTATGGAGTTTGGGTAATAAGGATGTCGATGTAGATTCATCTATTGTAACAAATGTATTGGGGGGGGAGTTGAAAATGGGGGAAGCTATGCATACATGTAGGTAAGAAGTATATGGAAATTTTTGGACCATCCTTTCAATTTTGTTATGAGCCTAAAACTGCTCCAAAAAATAAAGTCCTTAAAAAAAGAAAAAAACCTCTGCTAATGGACACTAAAAGTTGAATATTTTCATAGTATTAAATATTTTTCTTCTTTGACCTTCTTCAACCATTTAAAGATAAATCATTATTGGGGCACCTGGATGTCTCAGTTGGTTAAGTATCCAACTTCAGCTCAGTTCGTGATCTCATGGCTTGTGAGTTCAAGCCCCATGTCTGGCTCTGTGCTGACAGTGTGGAGACTGGAACCCACTTCAAGTCCTGTGTCTCCCTTTCTCTCTACCCCTCCACCCCCACTCTCTCTCTCTCAAAAATAAATAAACATTAAAAAAATAAAAATAAATCATTATTAGTTCAGGGACAGTACAAAAATAGGCAGTGAGCTAGATTTGGGTTATAGACAGTAGTTTGCCCACTCCTGCTTTAGGTGCTTGTTAGAATACATATTCCTGGGTTTTATACTAGCCTGACTCAGTCACAGTAATTGGAATGGAGCCCAGGAGTCTGCATTTGAAACAGATAATTTTTATACCACTTTCAGACTAGTGCTTAAGGACAGAACTAATAAGTAGGGAATGGTGATACATGGTTCTGTGAAAAATGTAGTCTCCAGGTCTCAAATCACTGAGTTCAATGCCAAGCAACACACACCTAGGAGGCAAGGGGGGCCCACAGTAGTCAGCGTGGGGCTTGGCATGGAAAAATGGCAGAAGATGCAAGAGTTGAGCATTCTAAGGTTGTGGTTAGTGTTTCACTGAATGACCATCCAGGGGGCCTAGGCTTGGTAGCAAAGGCAGACCGCAAAAGGCTGATGGACTAAAAAAATCAGGAGGATTAGAGGTATTCAGTGTCATGAGAGTGGGAACTAGACTTAGAAAGTCAAAGCTCACAGGCAGAAGAACAGGTATTTGTGCTTAGAGCAGACTTTTAGAATAGAGGTGAATGAACCATGGTGGGGTAATTAGGCAGGGCTACATCAGGAACTGACCAGGGTTATGGAGAGGAGTGTCAATGGAGATGAGAAGTGTTAAGTGCTTAAGAAGAGTTAAGTCAACACAATTGGACAACACAACTAGATTGTCTAGGACAAAAATGCAGATGGTTGGAAGAGTGAAAGAGGAGGTTTGTCAACATAGGCTGGGCTGGCTAAGGGGGGCTGGAGAAGGATGCATACTATTTAGATAGGTAGAGAACAAGGGGAGGAGGAGGGAAAGAGAAGAGATGATCGTCTACTAGTCATCTACTCTGTGCTTCTTTGGTGGGCCTTTATGTGTGTGGAGTCATTTGACCTTTGCAACAAACTGCTGAGATGAGCATTATTTCCATTACAGAAGTAAAGATATGAAGTTCACAGAGGTTAAAAGTCTAAATTCATGCAGAGAATAAAATGATAAATTGATCTGTATGACTGGAAAGCCTGTTATTTTATTTTTTTCAGTTTTATTTTGTTTGTCTACTCTAATAGTTTTGTCAGCAGTAGCTTCCTAAAGCACTGTATTGGGAAAGATTCTGAGGGAGAGACTAGGGTCAGAGAGACAGAGGAGAGAGAGAGGGAGGGTTGTGATTAATTAGTGAATTCACCATGGGCACAGGAGGGTAGAGCTATAGCTTCCATTCCTATATTTGCCATCCTTTATGCATGTTAACTGCCTGCCCAAAAAGATACTTCACCTTAGGTGGGGAGAGGATGAATGAACAGGGAAAAGGAGTAGAGAAGCAGCATGCTATGTTTAATAGACTATGACAAGATCAACCTGGTTGGATGGAAGACTCAGCTAGAGCCATGGAAGGAATAAGGCTGCTGAATAGGATAAGTTCCAGGTTTTGAATTTGGCTTGATCCTGGGAACAATAGAAGGTGTTTTTGGTTTTATTCTGTTTCCTTTTTACAGCAAGAGAACCACATGGATAATGAAAATTATGGTTTAGGAGGCTTAGTCTGGTAGATGAGATTAGAAGAGAAAAGGAATTAACAGAAAGGCTATTATCCAGGTGTGAAATGTTGGAAGTCTAAATCAGGTGAGTTAAAATAGTGTATGAACAGCAGGAATGGAAAAGAAAGAGATATATCAAAAGAGTTATTAGAATTTGGTAACTACTTAGATGTAGAAGTTAACATAAAAGAGAAGGGAGAGTCAAGGAAGACTTGGATAAGATCTTGTTATAAGTGGTTCACTGAAGCTGGTTCTTCCTGAGGGGAGCTTCCAGGAAGAGTCCCATAATCAAATATATTTGCAAACCATATATACTCAGTCTTCATTTTGGAAACTTCCCAATCGCACAAGCATATTAAATGTTCTGAGAAGTCCTACAGAAAAGAAACCTTTTTAATTATATTTAACCCAGTTTTCCTCACATTTATCTGAACATGTATCTTTTTCTTACACAACAGTATAAGAATATAGCACATCCTCTGGAAAATGCTGGAGAGAATTGTGATGCCATGGTGAAAAAATAAGGAAGCTTTCTTGAAGAGAATATAATGAGTTGTGTTTGGGGCTATGTTGAATTTCGAGTAGAGACATTCTAGAGCTTGGTGAGGAGATTAGGGCTAGAGGTGTGCATTGGAGAGTAATAAGCATAGAGGGTATTTTTGAAGTTGAGATGGTCTAACAGAAGCTGTTTCCTGGGGCAGATAGGTATACATGTCAAGTCCATAAGTTAGGGACTCAGAGATTGTAGAGGAGGTGGCTAAAATGGACAAGGGATCAATGCCAGACAAGTATGAGGAGAACCTGGATTGGGCAGTAACATAAAAAAATAAGAGAGGAAATAATTTCAGAAGGAACCTATGGTGTCAAGTGCTGTAGAATATCAGGAAAGACTATCACATTCTGCAAAAAGGAGGTTACTGGTTACCCAGTAGTCAGTTTATGTTGGTGCTGTGTATTCATGCCACACAAGGGTATTGAACATCATCTTTGAGAAAACAATGTGGCTCCTGCCCTTCAGGAGCTCCAGCAGTCTCCTGGAGAGACATTTGTCACACATAAGTGACAAATGTGCTAATAGAGGTGTCAAGTGCTACTGGAGTATGGGAGGGGAAGAGGTCACTCTTGCTTATCAAAAGAAGTAAATGCTTTGTGAATAGTGATGGTTCTTGGTAACATTGTGAAGTTGGGGGTATGTGTCTGGGTGGTTCCTGAGTTCAGAATGTCTGGCCTCCCTGTTGGTGCCTCTTTTTCACTTGCTTGAGTTTGTTCAAAGTCCTCTTGTTTTTAGGTAAGGATCTAAATTATTCATCCCCTTGAAGCCATCAGTGATGGGACATTTGACATGTTGCTTCTTTCTAGGTATTATCACATGATAAAAGTGAAAAAAACCCAGAAATAAAATGTCTATGTTTCTGAGAATTTTTTTTCCTTAACACAAAGTTGTTTGAAGCTTAAAGTAAAAATGTATAAAAGACATTTTATCATACTAATAGTATATGAGAAAGTGGTTAAAATACTACATATATATGTGCATAATACATATCATATGTGTATATATGTATACTAATGTGTGTATATTAATTATATATGTATATGTACACATACATTTAACATTCTTACAAATATGCATTATACTCACCGGATGATTGGATAGGTCTGATATTTTTAATATTTAATCATTTTTAATACACTTAAGGCCTAACATATGAAAATATAACAATTAATGGGACTTTATAGTTAATTATTATAAAAATGTGGTGAGGACAGAGAAAGAAATGAAATTGATAGTCTAAATTTAATATAAAGGAGACCTATTCTACACTATCAATAATATTAATATTAAACCTTGAAAACAAGTATATTCCAATAAGTAAGCCATATCTGTTTCTGCAAATGACCTTAATATATTATGTTGGCTTCAGAAAGATTAACAGTTTCATGGAGTGACCCAAAAAAAGACTTACAGCTGGGTGAGATTCTCATGCCTCAGAAACGTGAATAACAGAGTGTCATTTACGAGTGACTATTACATGCCACACAATTTTTAAAAAATTTTTAATATTTGTTTATTTTTGAGAGAGAGAGAAAGAGAGAGAGCATGCATGCACAAGTTGGGGAGGGGCAGAGAGAAGGGGATGCAGAATCTGAAGCAGAATCCAGGCTCTGAGCTGTCAAGGCAAAGCTCAGGGCTTAAACCCATGGACCATGAAATCATGACCTGAACCAAAGGCGGATGCTTAACTGACTGAGCCACTCAGGCACTCTACCAAGCAATTTTTAAACTAGACTTTCTACATTATCTCATTTACAACAACTCTGGAGGTAAATATTATTATCCCAAATTTACAGAAAATGAAACTGAGGCTCAGGGAGCACAGGAAAGTTGCCCAACATCATAGAGGTGGGATCTGAATTCAGTCTCTGCAAAGACCATGTTCTTTTTACATCTCCACCTATGAAATTCTAGTGTTAATGAATTGTCTTTTAAATTGATGTCAGCATCCTCTCAGTATGACAAAAGGAAATGGTAGATTGCCAAAAGTTTATGATAAAACTAGGCTGGGATCTTTGGGTGTTAGGGAAGAGCTCTAAGACATTCCTTCATCACTGCACTCAGGTGTTGAATTATAGGGCATTTTGAAATTCCTGAAGGTAGTCTTAAATTTGCAATGGGCATAAAGCCAGAGAGGTAAGTAGATACTGAAGGCAGTGGGGAAGGAAATTGCCTGTCAGCTTTGCTCATGCTGGACATCCATGGTGGGTGAAACACTAAATGAAATTACACATCACGAAAGTAGTACACAGAAATATTGGCCACCCGTGTCCTATGTTTCAGGCTATTTTATTTTTAATTAGAAAATTTTAATTTAAATTCCAGTTAGTTAACATACAGTGTAATATTAGTTTCAGGTATGCAATATAGTGATTCACCAATTCTATACAATACCCAGTGCTCATCATAAGTGCCTCCTTAATCCCTGTTACCTATTTAACCCACCCCACTCACCCCATTCACTCTGCTGACCATTAGTTTGTTCTCTATAGTCAGAATTTGTTTCTTGGTTTACCTCTCTTTCTTTTTACATTTGTATTTATTTTTTTAATCAATCTTTTTTAACCTATAGAAAAGAAAAGTCTTAACAATGTCATGGTTAAATTCACTCTTGTTTGGAAATGATTTTACCCTGGACAAATTGAACACATCAACTGTGTGTTTCAGGGAAATTAAATCCTTACTTACATCTGCTTATCACATAAAGATCTCCACTTTTCTTGCCTGAACAGTCATGTTCTTTTGTCTTCATGTTTGCTTTACCCACTCCTACCTTTGGATGGTCATTAGTGCATCCTCCTATTTCAGTTTTGCTTGGCCCTACATAAGGAGGATGCATCTTCTGGACAAACACCTTCAATCAAAGTTTGCTCTTTGCTCTTGCTCTTGGAACTTTTGTTGTAATCCGTACAATAGCATACCCCTTCTCTCTCTCTCTCTCTCTCTCTCTCTCTCTCTCTGTGTGTGTGTGTGTGTGTGTGTGTAACTTTAGCACAAGGACTTTTACTACTTTTTCCAACTGTTTCTTGAAACTTTATAGTTTTTATTCTTACTTTTTTTTTCAGTTGCTCATTTAAAGCATTATTGCCCCCATTCTCCCAGAATGGTCTCTCTTCATCCTTCTTTGTTTTTCTTTATTCCCACATGCTATTGTCTTTTTCTGTCTTATTTCTTTCCTATCTTTCCTCTTGTTTGTGTCTTCATATCCCCATTTTTTTCTCTTCTAGAATTCTGGTCTAAATAAACTTCTCCCCATAGGATTCTTTTTCCTTAACTTTCCTTCAAAAGCCTGCTTTTTCTTTTAACCTTAATTTTCTTTTACTTTTATTAAATCCTTCCCTCTCCAAAAATCCATTAACTTTTTTTCCTTTTTTCAAATAAGAACCTTCCCTTCAATCTATTCCAAACCTAAGAGATGTTTGAATCACTTTCTTACTTCTGACTTTCATCTTGACCTTCTCCCAACCACTTTCTTGCCGTCCTTTACACTGAAATTGTACTTGCCAAAGAAGTTCTAATGACTTCCTCCTGGACAAATTGAATGTTCTTTCATCTGTGATCCTTGCCTTCCTGGCAATAATGCTATCCATAGGCTGGTAGATCATTTTGAAATTCTTTTTAAATGTGGTGGGCTGCTTCTTTTTTTCTGAACTAACAAAGTATCTTCTACAGTGTGCATCATTTGGTTTCTTTTGCTTATGAGAGTCAGTGATAACATGCTGTTTGCCTAATAACAATAACTGTTTTTAATAGACATTTCAATTGGTTTTGAGGGTCATTAAATGGCTTTCTGAATTTGGGCAGGGTTCTCTTCCATGAAGGACAGCTTTCTGAGTCAGTGTTGTACCCACTTGCAAACACTGAATTTACCTAAATCTAATTTGTAAGTTATTACCACAATCAGGAAATCTATTAAATGACTTCTTGGAAATTACTTCCTGAGTATTTTGGTTTTTATAAACAAACTTGAAACCTCCCTCAAACTCAAATTCTGGTAGAAATTAGAATTTTAAGTAGTTCTGAATTAAACATGAAAGGATAAAAATTCCCTTCCACAAGTCTAATTAACAATGAAAATTACATTAGCCTTTATGACTCCATAAATTTATTTTTTGCTTGTGTGACTATTTTGGTTCTTGAAAAATTTTTTCATCATTATGAACAACCAGTGTAAAAAGAAGTTCCAGTAGTAAAGGAAAAAATGGTTTAGAAAGTATAAAAATTGTGGCTCTGTAACAAAAGCCTTAGAATTCCAAGTTCAGGCTGCCACTGTCTATTTTTGCCTGCTAAGTACAAGGGGGTATGTACTCTGAGACTTCTCTGATTCCTTCGTGGAGATTTATGTCACTCTTATTAACATTACTTAAATATAGCTTTCTTAATTCCTGAGAAGGGTGCTGAAAATAGTGTTTTGACTAGTAAAATGGAGAATACAAAGAATCCACAGACAAAGGCAAGATATGCCTGACTGATGTATGTCATTTTAATAACATAATTACTTGATAAGCACTTACATGATTTAGCTACTGATCTTCAACCTTTCAGAGCAGAGAAATGAATTGCTGATGTATTGTACTCAGGTGCTGTCAAAAATTTGGAGCAATGCTATATTCTGTGATATTTTAGTAGGCATATTCTTGAGTTATATCATCAAGTATCTCATGTAAAATAGGGCAGTTTAGTGAAAATATTTCATAGTAAAGCCAGATTGTTTTCTGAATTGTTGCTCTCTTTAATTTCTCCAGGCTGGAATGATTATAAAGTAGGGAAGGAATAATATACAATCTTTTTTTTCTCATTTATGAATAACTGGGAAAAATGCAGAAATGTAATCTATTCAACATTCTACCAGGATTACACAACTGACAACATTCTCTAGAACATCAAGTTTACGTACTTTTCCTTCCTTGAACTTAGGCTTATCCTAAAGAAGTGTATCTTCTGTGGACATGGAGAGGAAACACTGATTATGTTTCCTAGAAGTAAACATACTAGTTAATCTACCTACAGTTGAAATGTTGTGCTTGGAGCAAACCACCCAATGTGATCCTGTCCAACTTCTCTTACATAGGTGAAATTAGGTTAAAATGATCATTTATGGGCAGTCTTTAGGAGGTAAATGTCAACATCCATTTATTCACCAA
>NC_043704.1:84939443-84952347 GCF_006229205.1 Suricata suricatta | reverse complement strand
GAGAAAGAATGAAATCTGGCCATTTGTAGGAAAGTGGATGGACCTCAAGGGAGTCATGCTAAGTGAAATAAGTCAGGCAGAGAAGGACAGATACCATATGTTTGCACTCATAGGTCTAACAGGAGAAACCTAACAGAGGACAATAGGGAGAGGAAAGGGGAAAGAGAGCTGGGTAGAGTGAGGGACATAAATCATGAAAGACTACTGAATACTGAAAATGAACCATGGACCAAAGGGGGAGGGGGAGGAAGGGAAGGGGGTTATGGTCATGGTGGGGGGGAATTGTGGGGAGACGCACTGGGTGTATTATGAAAACCAATTTGAAAATAAACTATTAAAAAAAAAGGAGCTGTGAAACTATTTTGATTAGAGAAGTGACATAGACAGATTTGCATTTTAGAAAGATCACCACAGTTTTGTAATGATAGTCAGGTGAAGTGGAGCTGGGATGGAAATGGGAAACAGAGCCTGGTCAGGAGGTTTTACATTTATCTAGGAAAGAGATGATGGTGCCTAAGAGGAAAGTGGATCAGTTTGGTGGGGATGTAAGAGCCAGAATTGATAAAATATGGTGATTAGATATTGGGAATGTGATAGGGAAGACAGTAGAAGGACCAATTTGAAAAATGGTGGTGCAATATAGGAAGAGAGAACAGGAAAGGAGTGGTATGTTTGAGGGTAGGGAGTTGAGTTCAACTTTGGATATGTTGACTGAGTATGTAAAAGAGGATGGAGACAATACTCTTGTTTTGAGAGTTATTAGAGAATGTTTCTCACTGGTGAATTATAGAATTATAGAATTAGTAGCAAAAAATCTCAGCATTAACTTTATATTTTAGAACTATTTCCCAAAGAAAAGCTGATTGCTCACAAAAATATTGACACTTGGGCAGTGACTTGGTCTTAGCTCTTCTCTCATGATTGGGAATAAGAGAGTGTATCGGTGAGCAGACTCAGTTGACAAGGAAGTTTGATTGCTGTGAATTACCAGTGAGCCACCTGATCCATCTCCTTGAAGGAATAGGCAGGTTGGGAACTACAGACACCAGGCAGGCTAAGGGAATATCTGTTGTTAGAGCAGTAGTCAGAAATGTACTCACGGTAAAACTGAAGTGGAAGTATAATCAAGGTAGAGATTGAAGTTAAGGGTGTGTTGTGGGGGTGGGAGAAGGATAAACTAGTACAATGTGTCACAAAATGAAAGGAGTAAAGCAAATAATATGTTCTGGCTTGCCAAGCAAGAGAACTGAGAGTCACAAGTCTAGGAAAGAGAATAATGGGTTAGAGTTGTAAGCAAATGAGCTGCTGTAGGCCTTTCCCAGAGACTGAGGCTATGCTGGAGGCTGTCTTTTGGATATTTTTACGGACATCATGCTGGCTGTATTCATGAGGTCATCAATAGGGCAGTTACACATATTTCCATCCTTGGGTCCCCTATTCCTATAGACTTGTAATTGTAACCTCTTCAATTTTGGCAGTTTCAGAGTTAGAACTTCAGATCTGAATGTTACTCCTGTGGGTGAGTAACATGCTTGGGATTTTGAGATGGGGAAGGATGGGTATGGTGGGACGCCTATGGGATGTACAGGCAAAGCTGGTGGCCAAATCCTGAGGAGGCCTCTAGGTGTAGATCTTCTACAATTTTTTGAGGTTGTGGGAATCCTTTCAGAAGAGTTTGAAAATAAAGGGTTGATCTGGACAGTAGGTGATAGTAGCTTCTTGGTGTGGCCTCTGCATACAGTACTAAGGAGATGGTCTCTTTGGTCACTGGCCCTAGCAGGGGAGCTCATGAATGTTTTACTTGTAGGGAGCTTGGTTAGGTAGGAAAGTGAGTTTCTGGGAGGTGGCTTTATGATGGCTAATTTTATGTGCCATCTTGACAGGGGCATGGAGTGCCTAGATTAAACAATATATCTGGGTGTGTCTTTGAGAATGTTTCTGGGTGAGATTGGCATTTGAATCAGTGGACTGGGTAAGACAGATTACGCTCTCCATTGTAGGTGGACATTGTCTAATCTGTTGATGGCCTGAATAAAACAAAAATGTGGAGGAAGGAGGAAGTCACTCTCTCTGTCTGACTGCTTGAGCTCAGACACTGGCTTTGTCCTGCCTTTGACTGGGAGTTACATGGAAGACCCTCTGGTTTTCAGAACTACGTCACTGGATTGCCTGGGTCGTCTTCAGACTGTAGATTATAGGACATCTCAGCCTCCATAATCATGTGAACCAGTTCTTTATAATAAATTACACACACACACACACACACACACACACACACACACACACCCTGTTGGCTCTATTTCTTTGGAAAACCGTGACTAATAACAGGCTTAGAATAAAAAGATCACCTTTGCCTCTCATTATATTCTGATTTGGACATGGAAGCAGGTACTTGTTACAAAGGGACATAGGATACCTCTGCTGACATCAGGGAGCTACATGGCCATGGAGTCAAAGGGCAATTCTCAATGGGGATAAATGTGGAGCCTTGAAACTGAGACCATGCTGACTGGTCAGACCATTAGAGCAAAAACAAATTTGGCTTTCAGCCCACACCTTAGTTGTATAGACACCATTGAAGGGCAGGTTTGGATGAACAGTCCCATAAATTCTTATTTCTCCTGATGCCATGACCCAGGGTACTCATAGTTGAGAAGAGGTATGAGGAAGGCCCACGTTTGCTCCTAGCATTAAACACAGGTTGTTGCATTCAGAGACGTCAGAGTAGCTCATCATTCTGGTAAGTCATTGTGCAGAATCTCCCTTGTTGGACTGAGCCCATGGCCTAAGTTAGTTGATGCTGTTGATTATAAAATTCAGTGATTTACTGTCCCTATTAAAGTCTGTAAATCATGGCTTTGGCTGCATTTTGGTTTAAGGGTCTGTCACACCTATTTCAGGGCAGTAAGAAAAACAGGGGCTTTCCTATACAGGGGACAGAAAATTCACACATTCTATCCATGAGCATTCCTAGATAAACATGAGATAAGGAAAGCCTCTTGCTTGTATTTCCTGAGAAATATTAAGTCTACATTTCTCAAAAAGTGACACCTGCAGCACCTGGTAAAATTCACTTGAAAAACTAAGGAGGAATGGCTGTGGGTGGCATATATAGGGCTCTGGCCAGGGACATTGTGAGCATGAGTTCTAACCCTATGAAACATAAGTTAGTGTAACCCATTCCTTTCCCCCTGAGGGTCTTTTCCCTGTACTAGGGCCCAGATATCTGGTCACCTCAGCAGATGAGCTTGAGGCATTCTCTCTAAAAGATCCTAAGGACCCTTTCTGCTTAAGCCCTTGATCACATTTAGGCAGAAGTCCTAAACGATACTTAATGGACTTTCTTTCCTGTCTAGGAACCTGCTGGTTTGGCTTTTGTGGGAATCTATTTGGGAGACAATTCTGAATTTCCTATTAGCAGATGGTTGTGGTTTCTTGTCATAGTGATTTGGGAGCTCTGACAGAAGGTAGGAGTAGGTAACAGGGATGGCCTAGATACATTTGGATGGTGTCAGTGCATATTTAACAGGCCAAATAGATTTTTGGCTCTGTTTTTTCTTAATCCTCATATGCAAGGCCAATATGCTTATTCTGAAAAAGTTCCAAAGGGAAAAAATCCCATCCAACCATTATTCATCCATTTCAGTGTCTAACAGCTTTTAAATATCTTCAGATGTTTTTTGTTAGATAGACAGGGAGCCATGTTTAGAGCATAAAATTAATTAGGATTTTAAGGGATGATAAAAATTATAGTTTATTAGTTTCAAACTGTTCTGGGGGAGGCAGTTGGAAGTCTGAGCAGGGGGTGGGGAGTTGAAGGCCTTGATTCTCATCCTTATCACCTAGATATAGTAGCTTTCATCCAGACTGTTAGGTAAGATTCCTTTGTATAGTGTATTTCTTGGATAACAAAAGGTCCAAAAACTATTGGTACAATTTCTTTTCTTTTTTTTTAATTAAAAAAAATTTTTTTTTGAGAGAGAGACAGCACGAACAGGGGAGGGTCAGAGAGAGAGTGAGACACAGAATCTGAAGACAGGCTCGAGGCTCTGAGCTACCTGTCAGCACAGAGCCTGATACAGGGCTCGAACCCAAAAACTGTGAGATCATGACCTGAGCCGAAGACGACGCTCAACTGACTGAGCCACCCAGGCGCCCCCCTCCTTTAAAAAAATTTTTTTTAATGTTTTTATTTTTGAGAGAAAGACAGCATGAGCAGGGGAGGGTCAGAGAGAGAAGGAGTCACAGTATCTGAAGACAGGCTCCAGGTTCTGAGCTAGCTGTCAGCACAGAGTACGACATGGGGCTCAAACCCACTAACTGTGAGATCATGACCTGAGCCAAAGCCGGACGCTTAACTGATTGAGCCACCCAGTTGCCCCGGTACAATTTCTTTTCTTATTTCTAGATGCATTAACTGGTCCTCAGAGTTGTAAAGTGATCTGCTATGAACCTATAGGCATAGAATCAAGGGAGAATTTTGCCCTCCTTACTCTTGTCTGGTTTCTTCTTTGTTTCCTAAATTCTCAGTATGATTTCAGGACAACCAATGACCTGAGTGATCTAGTCTCAAAGGGTACATTAGAGATACAATAGTTTCATGTGAATTAACTTAAAATATAGTAAGGTGAATATCAAACCTTTAACAAGGAGAAATAATATGTGCAGGGTCCCAAATTTATTTGACTATGGAATCTTCTTTTCATGGAACAACTTAAGAGGCCAGTTTTCCATGAAACAGACTTTGGGAAGCACTCTATTCAAATGCAGTTACCAATGAAGATCTTGAATCATTGGCAACTTAAAACTATTTTAAATATAGAATGTCTTAAGCAAAATGTGCTCATGTTGAATTGCATATGTGATATTACTGACTAACCAATTGTAAGTTGAGAGGGAAGTTACCCAAGTAACTAAGTAACTACAATTGTTGAAAATATTCTTTAAGACATTGTATTGGATAATGTAAATCTCCTCATGATACCAAGTGTATAGATGTTGTAGGCAATATTTGGGGGTAGGCCACAAATTCCTTTTCTCATTCTTCTGGGTTATTATTAATCCAGGTAAAAATACTTTTATAATTACCAATACCAAAGTACTAAATAACATGCCACTCTATAACTGATCCCATTCATGATTGCACGAAAAACCTTAAATGAGTAAACCTAACCAAGGATGTAAAAGACCTATATGATAAAAACCATAGAAAACTTATGAAAGAGATTGAAGAAGACACCAAGAAATGGAAAAACATTCCCTGTTCATGGATCAGAAGAATAAACATTGTGAAAATGTCATTACTACCCAAAGCAATCTACACATTCAATGCAATCCCCATGATTTTTGATTTTTTAAATGGGGGTAGTGCCGAAGGGTAGACATACTTCATCAAAAATGGAAACTACAGTATTTTGCATTTTTTCCTAGTATTCCTCTTAAAGTTTATTTATTAATTTTGAGACAGGAGTGGGGGTAGAGGGACAGAGAGAGAAAGAATTCCAAGCAGACTCTACACTATCAGCCCAGAGCCTATGCCAGGCTCCAACTATGATATTGTGTCCTAAGCTGAAGTCAAGGTGTTGGACAATTAACTGACTGTGCCCTTCCTAGTGTTCCCCTTAGTCCCCACTGTGTGACCTGCTTTGAAGACTTTCTAGCCTTTATCTGTACTGGTTAAAAATAAAATCTCTTAAAAAAATAAAAAATAAAATCTCTTTTGAAATTCTTATTTATTCCTCAGAATTCTTTATTAGCATTCTTCTCATTTACTTACACAGCATTCTCTTCATGTTTAGATTACTTTTTCTTTTGATCAGGAGAAAGAGTGTGATGTGATATGAGAACCAAACTATCCCCCTACCAGGATGGAATATGACCATTTTGGAAAAATCTAAAATACTTACCATTGGTTAGTTGCAATAACTCAGCTTGCAGGTTGCACAGCCAGGATTAAGCACCAGACAAATAGGTCTTCCCCTGACTTCCTAGGAGCCTTTTCAGCTTCTTCAGGAAAGGAAGGGTATGATTAAGAAACAGTAAAAAGAAAAAAAAGAAATAATGAAAAGATACTGAAGATATGCTATGAAATTGCACTAGACTGTTCCATAACTGAGACTATTTCTTAATGGGTAAAGATGATTGGAAAAGTTACAGTTGCTACCTGAGATATTTCCAAAGGAGATGGTAGATTTGACTAAGCAGGGATGGAAAGCCATGCAGGGGGTCAATAAAGTTGAATCTTACTCAGAAGATTCAATTCATCTGATGAACTGATTACACCCGTTTACTTATTTGCGTTTCCATTGAAGATGGACTTCTGTTTAAATGGCAGTACTATACATATTAATCCTTCATTCAGCTTTGTCTCCTTAGCAATCTGGCTAATCTTATGTTTTTACTGGGTATTAAATATAAATTCTAGGGGCATCTGGGTGATGCAGTCAGTTAAGCGTCCAACTTTGGCTCAGGTCATGATCTCAGTTTGTGAGTTTGAGCCCCACATTGGGCTCATTGCTGTCAGCCCAGGGACCACTTCAGATCCTCTGTTCCCCTCTATCTCTGTCCCTCTCCCACTTGCTTTCTCTCCAGAAATAAGTAAACATTAAAGAAATATGAGGATTGCATTGTACGATAAATTTTCTCAAGAGAATGATATAATCATTTTAAAAGAGCTTATAAGAAAGTGAAGGCTGTGATTTCTGGATTAAATCTACTGGTTCGAGTTTGATGCTGGGATTATTTTCTGGTTTAAAAGTTATAAGAGTCTACCAAATAAAATTATAAAGTAGTTAATTCATAGATGTAAGCTAAAAACTAACTCTCAGAAATAAATTGAAGTGATTTTGTAGTCTAATCATTGCCTTATCCAAGATAATCCCACATGGTAATTTCATAAAGAACCATCTTAAGTGTCTCAGTAAATTAAGTTTTATAAATTTCCTGGGAAATTTTAATGTTTATTTGTAAATTTTATCTTCTTTACTTCCCAAAGTAATTTGAGGCTTCTCTTAGTAGTTAATTTCACTTTTAATTAATAAAGTGCATCTTCATTTGGAACATGAGTCATTCTTCATTTCCACCCAAGTTCTTGCACAGTGATATTTTATAGTTCTGATTTATTTTGATATTTACAAAAAAAATTTAGAGCCTCAACCTTCTTCCTTTTAATGCAGATTGGATTTGTGCATTCTACTAAGGATTTGATGGCTGTTGAGTAAAGTAGTAGTATAATTTTCTAGTTATTTTATTTAAAGTTATGTATTAGAATGGGGCATCTGGTTTTCCTTTTGAGCCAGATTCACATGTTGCTTTGACTACCAGTGGCTGAAATGAAACATGGCCAACTATGTTCGGATGACAGTTCCAAGACCTCCTGGTATCGTCTGCAGATCAGTTAACAGTAAGCACATGGTGAATAATTTAGTAATTCTGTCAGATAATTGAATCCCAGAAGAAAATTCTTCTATTCCCCAACTGCTAAATAGTTATAATAATTTTAAAGGATTTTTTAAATCATATTTTGTTTCACAAGTAGTTTACAATTAGAGTATTTAATTAGCTCAAATCTAGCTAATTTGATTAGCTCTTCATTGCAAGGAATATTTCTGGATGTTTACCAATGTTATTCTCATTTTGCAGATGAGGAAACCTGTAAGGATTTAGTTTATAGACTTTTATGAGTTCAAGGAATCATTTCTACATTTCATTATCTGTTCTGTTAATTTAAGGTATTTGTAGAATTTAAAAGGGAAATCCAAAAGAGTATTTTACTTAAGCATGAATATATCTGGTAGTAATTAAGTCCTACTAATTTTAGAAAAATGTTCATGTAAAATTCCTGAGGATATTTGGTTTTAGACCCTTAATATTTGGGCATGTTCATGGGCTGGCAGGGAGTATAATTAGGGAAGTGCTTATATATTCTCCCATTCATCATTTCATCTGGGGTTTGTTATTTGTTAAACAGCGGTTAGAATACATAGTAAATGTACATCCAACTTTAAAGAATCTGAAAACCACAATTATCTGACCACTCTCAGAATCATTGACTGGAATTAAACAAATATGAAAAAAAAAGTTCTGAGTCTGCCATTAAACATTTAAAATATGGAAATGTTAGAGATTCCGATTTTTTGGCAATACTCAGAGCTTTTGTGCAAATATCTTCTCTTATTCTGTTGTTCAGTGTAACTGTGTTTTACTTTACCTAATATTTATTAAATGGAAAATCATAGCAAAAGAAACAGAACTCAGTCAGTCACCAATGTTTATGGAGACTGCTGAGGCCAGAACATGGGCCCTCATATTCTGGGGAATTGTGAAAAAGCCAAATCCTAGGTCCTTTGGAAAAAAAAATCCATTATTTAATGGGGAATGGGGGTAGATAAACAAATGGCAATCCTTAAACCTTACTTCTATCTCTTTAAAAGTCCTGGGGTAAGATTATTCCACAGGGCTAGGACAGAGAAGGCTCAGGAAGGGGAGAAGTAATAGACTGAAACTACAGAAGTAGAAGCACACAAACTGTGAGTCAAGGATATGTGTTAGTCTGATAAAACACACACACACACACACACACAGACACACACACACACACACACACAAAGCAAAACTCTTCTAATTCCAGGAATGGAACTAGCATCAAAAGTTTGGCTCTTTTATTTTATTTTTTAAATTTAATTTTATTTAAAAAATTTTTAATGTTTATTTTTGAAACAGAGAGAACGCATGTGTACACACAGTGGAGGAGCAGAGAGAGGAGACAGAGAATCCTAAGCAGGCTCTGTGCTGGCAGTGCAAAATCTGATGTGGGGCTCAAACCCATGAACCATGAGATCATGACCTGATCCAAAGTTGAATTCTCAGCCAACAGAGCCACCCAAGCACTCTAAAGTCTTGGCTCTTTTAATACATGAGTATTTATGAAGAGGCACAGGCACATAGAGTGTGTATAAGTATTGCTGCTAACTCCATATTTCCAAGATAAAAAAAGATTCTCTAACTGAAGAAGGTTATTGGGTTACAATTTCTTCCCACTTCAGACAGGATTTTGTGACAACCAGAGGGAAGAGGTGGGTGGAATTTTTCTAATTGTTGAGAAAAATGAGTCTTTTCTTGTCTAGTCAGAGGGGGATAGAACTTTTGTTACCTGATCAGTGGGTAGATAAACAGTGGTATAGACTGGCCATGAGTTCTTTTGAAGGCTGGTTTATAGCGGAGGCCCTTGGGTGTCTTCTCTTAAAAGGCCAGTAGTCCTAATATTTATCTAAGTGACTGATTAGGCAGTGGTTAGGCTGCCCACATGAAAATGTTAGAAAGGATGTTGATACTCTGCTCATTTTTCAGATGAGAAAACTAAAGCTCAGAGAGGTTAATTATATTTCCTGAGGTTATATGCATAATTATGATGGGCCTTGGGTGTGAACAAAAGTGCTTCTGACTCTAAAATCCATGCTTTTGTTCTTGAGATAATAAGGTGAATATAATAAATATATAAAACAATTACAAAACCTAACAATGGATTCAGAGACAGAGAAACTAAAATTTGCTTCAGGAAACTGGAGAAGCGTTTCTTTATGGTTCCTCACTATTATTGCTAGATGTTGACTAAGTTTACATCAAGATGCTTTAATGCATCACAGATGTTTCTCAAAGTTGAATAATGGATAGCATTTTAATTTATAATGAATATTCATATATTTTATTATTATTAACCTTTTTATTATAAAAAATCTCAAACACAAAGAAGTATAGTATAATTGGCTCCCATGTACTCATTACTCAGCTTCAAGAAATTTTGACATTTTGCCAATTTTATTTCACTATCTTCTCAACTTTATCGTTGTTTGCATGAATATTTTATTTTATTTTTTAAATGTTTATTTTGAGAGAAAGAGAGTGTGTGTGCCAGTGCACACATGTGGGTCGGGGAGGGACAGAGAGAGAGAGAGGAAGAGAGAGTATCCTAAGCAGGCTCCATGTTGTCAGCGGGGAGCCTGATGTGGGTACCAATCTCACGAATCATGAGAACATGACCTGAGCTAACATTAAGAGTCAGTTGCTTAACTGACTGAGCCATCCAGACACCCATGCATGAATATTTTAAAGGACCAGACACTCTACTGTTTTACCTGTAAATATTTCAGTATGTATTTCTAACAATAAGGGATTTGTAATATATAACAATGATGATCTTTTCACCCTTCATAAAATTAATAGTATCCTCTTAGTATTATGTAATATTCAATCTATAGTCAAATTTTCCTGACTGCTTCAAAAGTATCTTATATTAGTTTGTTCAAATCAGGGCCCAAACAATGTCCACACGTTGTTCTTTGGTTGTTCACGTCTTAAGTCTCAGTACTTTATACCGTTTCTTCCTGCTTTCCCCTCCCCACTACTCCCTGCTGTCAATTCTTGGATTCTTGCATGCCATGAAGTTGCTGGAGGTATGGAGCCATTTGTCCTGTAGAATTTCCCATGTTCTACATTTGAGTGCATCTTATGGTGTGTTTGTTTTTTTGTATTGTTCATAAATCTCCTGTGTTAACAATAAACTGGTGACTAAATTCGGAGGCTTAATTAGTTTCAGGTTCAAATTTTTTTTTTGAAGAAAAAAATTATTTTTACTTTCTATTGTATCACCTCATGAATCACATTTTATCTGGTTGTTCTACTTTTAGTTTGTACAGATTTTGGTATGTTGGCTTGATCTCTTCATTATAAATGTTCCCATCAACATTTTGTTAATGGCATTGTAACAGGCATTAATATTCATTGCCTAGATCAATTATTCCATTAGGAGTTAGAAAATGGTGATTTTGTAGTATTATTATTTCTTTTACATTAGCTGGAATCCTTCTTTAAATAATTTTCCATCATCAGCTTTTTATTACCCTGAAATATGGTTTGTACAGAGAGGGCAAGATACATGTTTGATTCTTTCATCTAATGGATTAGTACCCTGTCAGTCTCCAGTGATGACCAATGAAACTTTTTAGTATCATTATAAACTTACATGTGTGTGTATGTATATATATAATATTTAATATATTTAGCTCAGGTACAATCATTCTTTTTTGATAGTAAAATTGACCCATTTAAGGTCAGTGAGAACCCTTTAAGTTGGTTCCTGTGTTCTTTTAACATGACCACATTAGTCTTTGATAAAATTTTAGCTTTTTGTCACAACAGATACTGGAGGATTATTTTATGCATTTCCTGATCCACTTGGAATCAGATGTTTTTCCAAGTATCTCTGGTTCTTTTTATTGAGGAATGGTATTTAGAGGCAACATCTGAGAACTAGAGAGAAACTTATGTATTCATGCTAATATTACAATGCAAATGGAAAACTATGGATTTTTTTGCTGAAATTTTATATTTTATGCTTATATTTTTTTCTTCCATTTCCTCTTACCAATATTAGAATAATTACTTATTTGCTTTATGCTACAATGTACCCATAATACATACATTAATAATAACACCAGTATTAATGCTAGTAGTAAGACTAATGAATGCAATTTAAGATTTGTTTGGTGTTCTTTTATTCTTATAATAATATCCCATATTCTGTTTTGAAGTTATTTCAAGTATTTCTGTTCTCTGTGCAGTTACACTACCAACTTGATATACAGATCAGTTTATAGGTTTTAATTTTTAAGGAATGTTTTTTCCTTTCTGATTGATTTTTAATTATGGAAAACACCTAGTTCCAAATTCAAAACTATGTAAAAAGATACATTAAATCAAATGTTTTCATCCATGCTCCCTCCACATTTCCCTTACCTCCCTCATAAAAACCAGTTTTTATTACTTTTGGTTTATTCTTCCATTATTTGTTCTTGGAAATATAAGCAAAAGTGTGTGTTTACATTAATATTAATATTCCACTTTACCTTTCTTACAAAAAAAGAACATACCACAAACATTGCCTTGTACTGTGATTTTTTTTTTTTTTTTGGAGCACGAGAGAGTGCAAGTTGGGGTAGGGCAGAGGGAAAATCTTAGGCAGGCTCCACACCCAGCATGGAACCTGACTTGGCGCCTAATCTCATGACCCTGAGATCATGACCTGAGCCAAAAATCAAGAGATGGGCTCTTAACTGACTGAGCCACTTAGGCGCCTCCTTTTTTTTTTTTCTTTTTCTGTGATATTTTAAAACTTAACAATATGTCTTGGAGATTATTCTTTATCTGCATATACAGTAGAGATCTTACTCATTCCTTTCTATAGTTGCATCATACTCTACTATGTGGTAATATGATAGTGTATTAAACCAGTCTCCTATTCATAGATATTTGGTTTCTCTCTAATCTTTTGCTATTATAAATAGTGCTGTAATAAATACTTTTGTGCACAGAAAATTTATATTTTGTTGCTTATGTTTGGGTAGATTCCAAAAAGTAGATTTGGGTAGATCCAAAAGGTTAAAAGCACAGAGAAATTCCCCTTCACATGTGGTTGCACCATTTTGCATTCCTGCCAGGAATATAAGAAGGGATTGTTTCTTCTAGACCTGTCAAAAAAATATGTTCTCAAACTTGATTTCAGGACAGATCCTTTAAAATCTTTTTTAAAAAGTTTATTTATTTATTTTGAGAGAGATAGAAGGAGCAAAAGAGAGAGAGGAAGAGGGAAAATGAGGGAGAGGCAGAAAGAGAGGAAAAGAGAAAATCCCAAGCAGGCTCCATGCTTCCACGCTAATGGAGGGATTAGGGGTCAATCCCACAAACCCATGAGATCATGAGCTGAGCTGGAATTAGGAGTTGGATACTTAAATAACTGAGCCACTCAAGTGCCCCAGGACAGATTCTTTTTATTTTATTTACTTATTTATTTATTTAAAAAAATAGTTTATTGTCAAATTGGTTTCCATACAACACCCAGTGCTCTTCC
>NC_043704.1:84718921-84939343 GCF_006229205.1 Suricata suricatta | reverse complement strand
ATGACACCCTCGAGGTCCATCCACTTTCCTACAAATGGTCAGATTTCATTCTTTCTCATTGCCATGTAATACTCCATTGTGTATATATATACCACATCTTCTTGATCCATTCATCAGGTGATGGGCATTTAGGCTTTTTCCATGTTTTGGCTAATGTTGACAGTGCTGCTATGAATATTGGGGTAAATGTGCTCCTATGTATCAGCACTTCTGTATCCCTTGGGTAAATCCCTAGCAGTGCTATTACTGGGTCATAAGGGAGTTCTATAGATAGTTTTTTGAGGAACCTCCACATTGTTTTCCAGAGCAGCTGCACCAGTTTACATTCCCACCAATAGTGTAGGAGAGTGCCCATCTCTCCCCACCCTCGCCAGCGTCTATAGTCTCTTGATTTGTTCATTTTAGCCACTCTGACTGGCGTGAGGTGGATCTCAGTGTGGTTTTGATTTGTGTTTCCCTGATGATGAGTGATGTAGAGCATCGTTTCATGTGCCTGAAGGCCAGACAGATCCTTTTTAAAGAGAGAATATTGCTGTAGACTTCCAGTGTTGATTAGTTATTTTTATTACTATATTACATAAATATGAGAAAATAAAACTATATATAAATGCTCTTTGCTTATAGTTGTTATAAAACAATAAAACAAAAGCAAACATATTAACTATAAACAAATTTCAAATCCAATACAATTTGTATTAGCAAAATTAATACAATGAATGATGTTATTTTTCTGAAATGAAACGGTCATATAAGAGTGTAAATATAGTATTGACTCTTACAGCACTCAGATTCTTTAGATTGCCTATGGATATTCTATTGGTGTCAGATATATTGGCTAAGACCCTTTTGGTTACAGGGACAGAAACTCAATTAAAATTATCTCAGATAATAAGATAACAACAGCAGCAAAAATCTTTGGGAAATATATGGGGTCATATATACTTAATTGGGAAGATGAAACCAGTATTTAGGAAATGGGTGGACCCACAGGTTAAAATTCTTTCATTTAAATTCTGTCTCTACTTTTACCCCTGGTTTCTTCCATGATAACTTCATTCAAGATGACCCACGGGCAGCTTCAACAGAAATCACCTTTACAGATGAAGATCGTGAAAAAAAATTCCCTGGTTCCCTCCTAGTATCTGTAATCTCTCACCAAAAAGGACTGATTGGCTTACTGGGATCAGTCTCCTTTTAACCAATCACTGGATCTTCTGACTAGCCAGCCTGAGTCAAATGTCCAATTCCAAAGAGAAAGTTAGCTCTCTTGATTTTTAGCCTTACCAAAAATCCCTTTTATCTATAGGAACTATTGAAAAATTTTAGTTTGGTTATAGTGTATCATTATATGACTTCTTCACATGATACAAGTTTATCATTTACACATTAGGTCTGCTTTGTTTTTTCTTAGTCAGACTGTAACACTGAAAATAGAGTTAGTTGAAAGAAACTTGGTCACTGAAATGACATTATAGTTCTCAGTTCTAAGAGGTCATGAAGAAGATAGTTACGTGATTTTAATTTGAACCATCATAACAGTGAGAACCCAAGTTTAAAAATAAAATATTTCAAGAGAACACATCCAGAACCCCCACCAAATTTGTGCATGTGCCATTCAAGGATTAACTCTTTAAAGCATGGATAAGCATGGAATAATTAATTTCACTCATATGATTTTCTAATGATTTGAGTGTTTTAAAATCTGCTAATAAATTGAATATCAAATTTGGTATCCAACTTGCAATTTACAAAAGCAAATATAAACATGAATACAAAATAAAAACAAATATAAATGTAAATCTACACACCAAGTATAAAACTTCAAGAGCTTCAGCTTAATTGGGTTTACTTTAAACCCATTTTTGTGAACTCTCTTTCCTGTAGCAAGAAATCCAAAATCTCTGAATATCTCTTGTGATTCTTGGGATTGAAGGGGTTCTATTTGTTATAATTTACCTCAATTTCCCCTCTCCTGTGATGCGTAATTACACTTTACTGGGAGTAGAATTTAAAGACTAGAGAAATCTGTACTACCTAGAAAGCTCAATCGTAGGAATTGAAAAAGAAACATAGAGAGACTCTTAACTATTTTGAAGGTGTATAGGTATAACTTAGTGGGCACCTGGAAAAATTTATTTTCTTAAAAAAACTATATCTTTTTTAGGAGTGCTTTTTTTTAGGCATCTGATTCTTGATTTCAGCTTGGGTCATGATCCTAGGGTCATGGGATTGAATCTTACATTAGGTTCTGTGCTAAGCATGGAACCTGCTTGGCATTCTCTCTCTTTCTCTCTCTCCCCCTCTCTTAAGCTCATGCATACTCTCTTTCCCTTTCTCTCTAAAATAAAAAACAAAGTAAAACTATATTTTTTGCTTATTTCTTTATTTTTGAGAGAGAGAGAGAACAAGATTGCAGGCCCACATGTGTGAGTGGAAGAGAGGTAGAGAGGGAATCCCAAGCAGGCTCTGTGCTGTCAACACAGAGCCAGATGTGGGGCTTGAGCTCACAAACTGTGAGATTATGACTTGAGCTGGAATCAAGAGTAAGACACTTAACCAACTGAGCCATCCAGGTGCCCCCAAACTATCTCTTTTTAAAGGTAGTTGTACTACTTCCGGTTGCAATGGACAGAGAGAAAAGGAAGGTTACTGGCTTTGCTTATCTACAGAAGTCATAATAAAGACAGAATATCCAGCTGATTCAGCGTTTCTTGTGCACCTGACCTTTGTCTATTTCTACTGGCCAAGATTTTCTCACATACAGAATGATAGATGGAGCTATATCATCAGAAACTGTTGGCTTCCTTACTAAAGACATGGTCTTTTGTACTGAAGGAATGAGAGAATAGGTCAATATGGAGGTTAATGTAAGATATTAGAGAAAACTTGTTTCCCCATGAATTTTGACTTTTAAGCAAAGGTATCTTTTCTTCTCATATGAACAGATATGGTAAAATGGTAAAATATGGAGAACCAGCTATGTGGCTGGTGTGAAGACATTTGAATCTTCTTTCTGAAGTACCATATCTTCTCTACGTAATGCTAGAGGGAGTTCTTATAGAAATTGAGGCATAGTTAAAAATGAACTGGAGTCAATCTTTCTAAAACTTTACTTAAAAAAAAACATAGCTGCATTAAAAAGGAACACTGACTTTAATGACAGCTTTCATATTTTGAAAAAAAAATTAATGGGAGAAATGACCACCAATCATTTAGAACTGATATGATTATTAAAAAGCTGAAGGTGACTGAACTCAAGAACAGTGATGTTGCCTCACACAGGTGTCTCATGGTGGTGAAAAACATAAGATGCCCAATCTTGAGGTAAGGTTGACTTCATGAATCACCCATTTCCAAGTAAATGCTTCTAAGTTCTTGATGTGCCACAATTTTTGTGGGTAGATTTTATTAATGGTAGTAGGATGTCGGTGCACAAACCCTTCCTTATGTCATTGTGAGATGGGAACCCCTAGTATGCAAAATTTCTGTCGAAATCAAACGTAATTTGCATAAGATCCACATCGATTGCTTAAGGTATAGTGTGGGCTGGCACCTGGTGCCTGCGTAAAAACAACCTGAAAACCCCAAGCACAGAATGGCTTTGTGTATGAGTGCTGCTCAGGAAAGCGCTAGCTATTAAACGTTTTCACAGTATTAAATATCCTGATATTTCATCTTAAGCAAGAATTTTTAAATCACTTATCATCACATTGCAGTTGATATGTAAATTTTAAAGCAATATTTCAAAAGGAAGCAAAATAATGCAACTAAACTATTTATAAATGCTTCCATTTTAAAATAGTTTGCATCATATAAGAGTTCATTTGAACTCTCTCATATCAGTAAAATAATTATTTCATCAAGTGGAATTGAATCTTAGTTTTTCAGTTTGCACAAAAAAAGAAAATTCAAAAGCAGAATCAGAAATTAAATTGAAGTATAAGCAACGTGTTTTTAGTCAAAAATAATAATAATAACGTATGTTTTCAAAGCTTGGTTTTTATTTTATTTTTAAAATTTATCTTCATTTTAAAGCTTCAACAGGGTTTTCCAGCAGGTGTCACTGTAGGCAAATATAAAATGATAAATACATAGTTCATAGAGCTTGCTGTCAATAATTCCTTGAAAAAAGAGCAGGTTTATATTCAGACTTCGCAATAGTATTTTGTTGTCATTGTTGTTGTTGTTGTTATCAGTGTCCTAGCATTATATTCTGTCCCTGTTGATGCATTCATAACTTAGAAACACTCTCAGTTGAATAAACAGAAGTGGCAGTGTGCACTACGGAATGAGAACACGACAAAACACACCCATTTTGAGGGGTAGAACTTTTACCATCTGATAAGTGAGAATCCTAAAATCTTAAAAAGTCAAATTAAACATAATATGTTAATTCTGAGGCTTTTGGGGGTCTTCCCCTAACAGTTTAACCCACAATTTCCAATTTTTATGGTTTCTGTATAAGCTTTGTTACAAAAAAAAAAAAAAAAACAACTAAAGTTTCATCAGGAAGGGAAAGCTTTAAAAATATTCAGCAAAACACTTATCATGAGTCCTGGATAAGTATGAGAAAGGGAAGGATAGTAATAATAAAAATAACACTATTAGTTCCTGAAATTATACCTCAACGGTGGAGTTAGAGTTAAATTCATATTATTCAACTTGCAAAGAACATTCCATTAGACTGCAGAGGAACCATTTCAGAGCATATTATCACAAGGAAACCCAGACAATCCATTCTTTCTCCTTTCCCTCTTCTTTTTAGTATGCACAGCACAGGGAAAGGGAAGCAGAGTAATAATAAGGTACTGGCAGGAGGATTTTTCAGGAGTTATTTTTGCTGATTTCAAGTTTTCCTGTTTCCTGGTAGCTGCATCTCCATGTAGCTTTCACAGTTTCTAAAGCAGTGTTTGGTCTGCATCTGTAGACTAGACTTGCCTGTCGACGATAGGACATGTGCAGATAGAATTTAAAGAGAAATGCACACAACACAAAGTGGGCTGGAGTACTCTCCTCACCCCACACCGAGGAAAAAGACGCACGTGATTGAAGAAGTTATGTTTTATACTGTTCTTTCTTAGGAGGACACAGGTATATTCCATGCACCCACGCAGGTAAGTAAAAATCCTTTCTCCATTTTATAATCAACTCACAAACTCTCAGGGAAATTGCTGCTTCCTGTGACTACAGTTCTCAAGCCCAAAATAGGATCCACATCTCCTGACTCACTTCTTTTCTCTAGAAAATGTCACCTAAAATAGTTTCTTTTTGGCATCTAAAAACACATTTTCCTCTTAATAGTACTGCCGGAGTTGAGTGGGGCCTGACTGTACCTGGACTACGCTAAGTACTTCACACACATTCTGTTAAGTAGTTTTCTCCTTTCTCCCCTTTTCTAGAAGGTGAGCACTATTGTCCCCACTTTATCGATGCAGGAACAGATTTAAAGAGCTCAACATGCACAGATCCTGCAGCCAGGAGGGACAGAGAAGGGGCCAAGATCTGTGTCTTCTCAAATCCAAAAACCTTTGCTCACCCACAGCAAGAGTGGCCTTGTTATTTAGGAGAATAACAAAACCACCCCTGAGAAGTCACACAAGAACAACTCTCTGTTTCGTGGACTTTAGGTTAGAGCCAGCTTCGTCCTGTTAGGGTGTTCACCTAGAGTCTTGTAAAGTGACTGGCTGTATTCAGAATAATAATCTTGTGATCTCTAATGATGTTTCCCTGATTTAGCTTGTTAAACAGAATCATATGTCTATACATTTAGAACAGGATTTTTAAAAATGTTTTTTATTTATTTTTGAGAGACAGAGATAGACAGTGCGAGCAGGGGAGGGCCAGAGAGAGAGAGAGATACAGACTCTGAAGCAGGCTCCAGGCTCTGAGCTGTCAGCACAGAGCCCGACACAGGGCTCAAACCCACGGACTGTGAGAGCATGACATGAGCCGAAGTCAGATGCTTAACCCACTGAGCCACCTAGGCGCCCCATTTTTTTTATAGGACAGGATTCTTAACAACATCAAAGACTCCCCTGAGAAAAGAGAAAACAAACTCTAAGCATTATCATCTCATAGCATTTCACATTTAAAAAAATAGTAAGAGAAATAGTAAAAGAACCACAAAGAACCAGGAATTAGTTATAGTTTGGTTTGTGACATGTTAGAACATTTCCATTTGAGGCCTTCCATTTAGGCTTTAACCTCCGTAAATGAAATGTGATTGAGAGTTTACAGTGGATTTGAAGTCAGAGAATCCTGGAGTGAAATCCTGACTCATTTCCCTGTTTCCTCATGTCTGAAATGGTGATAATAGCAAATAATAATAGCAAAAATGTATCCAGATATTATTATGTGCTAGTCACTCTTCTAAATGCTTTATAGATATATCTCACTTTTTCTTGTTAAGCTTATTTATTTATTTTGAGAGAGAGAGAGAGAGGGAGAGAGAGACAGAGAGACAGAGAGAGAGAGAGAGGGAGGGAGGGAGAGGGAGAGCATCCTCACGCACACACACAAGCAGGGGAGGGACAGAGAGGGAAAGTGAAAGAGAATCTTAAGTTCCATGCCCAGTATAGAGCCTGACTCAGGACTCGATCACAGAACCTTGAGATCATGACCAGAGGTCATTTAACCAACTGAACTACCCAGGTGCCCTATCATCCTATCTTTTAACAGCCCAGTGGGATAGACACTATCATTTTATTTCCATTTTACGGAGGAAAGAACTGAGGCTGAGAGGTTAAGTCTTGGGCCTGAAAGCATGTAGCTAGTAAGTAGTAAAAGTGAGTTTTCAATGAAGCTTTTGATTCTTCATGGCTCTTAACTAGCAGGGGAAAATGTCTTCTTACATCATCACTATGAATATTAAAAGAAAAACTTTAATGAGGTTTGGCATGAAAGGCTTTATACAACACTTGACATAGAAGAAAACCAATTCATTTATTTGTTTGTGTTTGAAACTGGAAAAGGGAGTCTGATAAACTTATCCCCAAGATTATAAGGGAAACTAGAAATGTCTTAAAGAAACTAGGAATCTGTTTTAAGGAATATTTGGATTTTACTTTCTCATTTTCCTATTGGGTCATTAATTCTCACTTACTTGGTATGCCTCTCTGTCTGATAATGACCTGATCACCATTAGTTCTGGAATCTGTTTTCCTGTTCACCTTCTTGTTTTTCCATAAAGCTACTGTCCTTTAAAAGCTTATGGCCCTTGTTCCCCATGGCCCAGGTCCCTGGTGGGTAAGGTGTGCTGCCTTTAGTTGCTACCTGGATCCAGTACTATATGTCAGGGTTGGGAGTTAATGCTTATGATAGACGTAAGGTTATGTTCAAGCATGCATATGTGAATGTGTGTGCACACATATACACACAGTTTATAGTTAAAGATTATACAGGTTTTATTAGAAATTGTAAAAGTGAATTTAAACACAAAACATCAAATTTGCTTTTTAAAAGACAACTGTAATGTCAAAAGTAAAATATGCTTATTGTGTAGAGCTTGGAAAATATTGAAAGTATATATAGAGAAATCATAATCCCACAAAGAGAAATAGCTACAGTTAACATTGTATTCTTTCTTTTTAGATATATCCTTTTACTTAATTAACACATATGACTTTATAACCTTTTAAAATATGCCTTTTCTTTACATTAAAAATTTATCATAGATTTACATTTTTAAAAAACATTTAAACTCTCTTCTGATTCATGGTGAACCATAGTATACTTGGCAATGGAGAAGTCACTGATCAAAGTGATTTCTTTTCAGTCCAACAAGGTGTCCCTTTCAGTTTTGAATATAGCAGTTGTCTAGTTGCTTCTCCCAGGGCATATTAGACATGTCAGGAGGCTCTTACAGCACCACTGAAGAGGGTTGCTGAGAATTGGGACAAACTGGAGGCCATGGGGACTGAGGTGAGGTGCTGTGCTGGGTGGAGTGTGGTCTTGCAGGGTGGGGGGAGGGAGCTGTTTAGTTATAGCCTGCCTGTTGGAGAACAAAAAACATGAAGCCACAAAGCTCTGTGAGACTAACGTCTTAGTCCATTCAACAATATTTTAGACCAGGGGTTTATAAACAACAGAAATCTACTTCTCCCAGCTCTAAAGGCTGGGGAGTCTAGGATTAAGGTGCCGACTGATCTGGTGCCTGAGGAGAGCCTATTTCTTGGCTCATAGACAGGCATCTTCTCATGGTGCCCTTACGTGGTGCAAGATGACAGGGGCTCTTTGCGATCTCTTTCTAAAGCACTAATCCCATTCATGTGGCTCTAGCCTTATAACATAATCACCTACCAAAGGCTCCATTCCTGAATACCATCACCGTGGGGGTTAGGATTTTAACATATAAGTTTTAGAGGGACACAAACATTCAGTCTATAACAAGTTAACTGCCCTTTAAAACAGGAAGAGACAGGGGCGCCTGGGTGGCTCAGTCGGTTAAGCATCTGGCTTCAGCTCAGGTCATGATCTCATAGTTCCTGGGTTTGAGCCCCGTGTGGGGCTCCGTGCTGACAGACAGCTCAGAGCCTGGAACTTGCTTCAGATTCTGTATCTCCTTCTCTGTCTCTGACTCTCCCCTGCTTGCACTGTCTCTCTCTGTCTCTCAAAAATAAATAAAGAGCATTAAAAAAAATTAAAAAAAACCAGGAAGAGACAATGAACTCAAACTCAGTAGAAGGGCTAAGGTGACAAGCTGATGTTTTCTCTTTGATAAGTATTAGGTGATTTTAAAAGGCTATGGATGTTACAACTCTCCAAGGTCTTAAATACTTGGACAAAAAACAACAGAAAGATGTGAATATGCTTGGTTCTGTGGTTATTTGATGCTAGAGTACAAGGTATTAGAGAAGGTAAGGGCTTTCTCCTTAAAGTAAAATGAAAACTGGAGCGAGATTAAAATGCATTAATAATACTTGAAGGTTAGTGGGAAAAAATACTGAATTTAAATTTCTTTCAGTTTTGCTCTAAGTTATATACAATAGTTTCTTCTGCTTTTTGTGCCCTCTAATCACCATTACATATAGCACACAAAACAGTCTTGTAAAGAATTAAATCGAATTCCATCACTTGCCTACTTAAAAGGTTTTCTAAATGCCTTTCAGAATGCGACTGAATGACGACCTGAATGAAAACCCTTCACTCATAATTCCCAGCCCCAATGATCTTTTTTGAACCTCTACTGAGCCACTTGGACCCAAGCCAGTCTTCCTCTATTCGTTTAGTGGATGTCAGTTCTCAGCTCGGTGTCCCTCTATCCTGGACAAAGACAGACATAAGTCCTTAAGAGAACAGATGCATTATGTTCATGGAAAAGAGAACAGGTTGTCCCAAATCTTCAGGTAGTGGGAGTGATCTATGACCAGGAAATTGTTTATAATAATTTATACACACACATGTAGGTATACACACATACACAGGTGATATCATTTCCAGGAACACAAAAATATGTGATTTTTAGGATGACTTGAAACAAAAATTAAATGAGAATAACTGTGAGGTTGAAGTTACTTCTGTAATTTGGCGTGGGTGGCTAACTGATATTAAATCAGGAGCAAGTTTATATAGTCTTAAAATTAGTAGAAGAGATGCTGGTAAAGGTGAAAAAGCAGTCACACATTTTTAAGGGGCATTTGCTGCAAAATTTTAATGTCAATCTAGGCAAGTATGAGTCCTGTGAGGAGAATGCCTGAAGCGATATGTCACTTATCCATTCATTCTGTTCACTTACCTATGTGTCTTCCATCATATTCCAAAAAATTTTGTTAAGTTGCTTTCCACATTTCCCAGAAGAACTGGCTTTAAAGCATATTTTTTTTAATCTAAAGAACAAAATTAGGGAAGATTGAAATCGAGAAATCCTCATTAACCATCTAAGAACCTATTTCTATCTGCTCATCCTTAATCTATCCATCCATCCATATCATAAATCATTCATCCAACAGTTATTACATGCTAGTTACATTTCAGATGCTATGCTAGGAATTGGGCATTCAAGGGCACATAGTTTTTTCCACTGATGGAGATGGTGAGCTTAAACTATGAAACAGTCGTAAGTTATAGAATGATCATTGGATTGAAAATCAGAAGGACTGAGTTTCACTTTGTCTTCACCCTTTATTTTCCTGTTTTCTTTTCTTACTTGAGCCCTGGGAACTCATTTCCTCACATTGTCTATGAAAGAAATGTAGACCTCTGACACTTGAGAGGCATCTGCTTGGCTATATATATAGTGCTTGATATATAGTCAGCTTTCCATAACATTTTATTAAATAAAAATGAATGAATAAAGAAATTATGTCTTGAGGCCTTCAGGAATCCAAATTTGGGAATATGATAATAGCATACTTTCCCTATAAAATCAATCAAAGTGTATAACCAATAGAGATGGAAGTAGATTGTAAATGTCAAATTTATCTTTATTTTATCATGATGACCTTTCTCCCTAACTCATACTATTTGACCCTTTCTTACTAAGAGTCACCCAAGACCATCTTTGGGTGCCTTCTCAATTTACTCAATCCCCTGCCACTTGTTATACTTCATCTCAGCCCTCCATCCTTGGCCGGTTTTATCTGTCCTGAGCTCCAGAACACTCTCCCTTCTCATGGGCCTTCTCTCATTAAAAATTCACAGTTATACAGCAGCTTTCCATAGGGCAGACTTCAAATTGAGGCCTCCACAAAATGAGGAATGACAGCCTGACAGGCCAGTTAGGGACTCTGTACGTCTGACTTCTTGTCCGGACATTCCTTTCTTCCTTTATGGATTTATTTCCTCCTTTCCAGCAGTCTGTATCTGTAGGAAACAATTTACAAAACTAACCTCTCCTGAGGTGTGACTGATTGATAATGACTTAAGCTTGCTCTGAAAATTAACCTTTTCAAATGGACTCTTACATAAATAATGCCCCCAGTGCACTCTGTGGTAGAATTTTGGATTCTGTAACAAGCTAATGGAAGAGATCTATTTGAGCTGTGGCTTTTCCTGGTGATCTCCATTCAAAAATGAACTAAAGACTGCTTATATCTGGACCTGTGGAATGGTGGCTCCATTTCTGCATTCATTCATTAACCACATTCATATAGAAGTCCTACTATGCATCACTACTACACGAGATTTATAAAGAGGAGGAAAAACAGCTCTACTTCAAAGAGTTCAGAGTCTACTAAGTATTTAGATTCATAAACAGATCAATATGACACAGCATGTTAAATGGAATGATTGAGATACAGCAAAGAGTATTAGAAGAACATTGACCCATGGGTAGGGAGCTTAGGGTTAGTTAGAGTAGACAGTGGGCAAAAAGGCTGGTAAGATCCTGAACCTACCCACATCTAACTTCTGGTAGGACCAGAAAGCTTAAGATTTGTCAGTGATTATAACAGAGTCCAGTCAGAAAAACAGCCTGTGGCAGATAGTTCAGCATAGGGAATTTGATGTGAGAAAGTGGTTCTAAAAGTGTTGGAAGGAAAAGTTGAAAGACCAAACAGGAGACAGGAAGGCAATCCAGAAATTAGCAACTGCAAGAAGCTGCCAACATCCATGGGGCTTGAGGGACAAAAGATGGAGGTGTTACAAAGCCCAGAAGCCAGGACTGCTTGAGATCTGTGGGAGCTGAGACAAGGGAGGATACAGAGGTTCTGCCAAAGACATCATGGAATCATAAGGATAGGGAGGTACTCCCTAGTCCATTTTCTCTGTACTCTGGAATCACTTGTCACTGCCTCCCTTTGGCCAAGCTAGCTGTAAGCCAGTTAGCACGTGCCTGAGGATGGAATTTAGAGGGATCCGCTTTTAGTGGTAGGGAGCAGAGCAGGGGATATGTGGGGATGGGTCTAAGAGCAAATGGACAAATGACCAGCACGGTCATCTTAGCTGTCCTTATCTCACCCACTAATTTACAGAGGACACCAGGGCTCAGAGACATCATTTGCCAAGACTGTCCTATTCATTTTTAGTAGAGCCAAGTCTAGAAACTGAGTGGGAGAAAAGTAATGATTCAAGTAGGATGTATGGAGGCATTATTACATTCCAGGCCACTTGCAAGGGTTCTGGACACATACTGCCATTAATTCTTTTAATATCTCTAGTGATCTTCTGACTCCCAGTCCAGTTTGTTCACAAAGCCAAATAACCTAACATTAAAAAAAAATAATGTCATCTTTGAGCCACAGAAGACAGGAAAATCTTCAGGGAGGCTAAAGATACTTTAGTATTGTTCAGTATCTGTTCCATTCATTATCTTGACGCAGGCTTCATTCTGCACATTAGCCTTCTAACAGGATAAGCGGAGGGGTGCTAAGTGAGTGGAGCACAGTGTGTGGTCTGGGAACATATGTCTTGTCAACTACAGCCTTGGGGCTGTGTCTGTCTTCCATGGCTATATTCTGCTATGCCGGAAATGCATGTCATTGCAAATGCGGCAGGGAAAAAATACACATTTGTTTAAAATTATGACTCAACTCAGACTTGTTTTTATGATTTTGCACACTTTCTGGTAGATAAAATATATACAACTGCCATCACAGAGGGTTAGAAAAGGGCTCCGCTTGCTTGGAAAGGTAAAGAAGTTACCTTGTGAAGTATTGCCATGGATACGTGGAGTATTATAGAGGCAGCTAGGCCAAATTAATGATAGCTAGCTTTTGCTGAGAATTGTGCTTTACATATAATATATCATCAATTCTCACAGCAACCCCACAGTCAAGCCCATTTTACATATGAGAAAGAAAGGCACAGATGAACTGAGTAAAGTCTTTGAACTGATAAGTGGTAGAGCCAGGACTTGAACCTGGCCAGTCTGATTTCAAAGTTCACATTTTAAACCATTGCTTATTCTGTTTCTGAAATGTGTTTTTTTTCTCTCCTACCCTATTTTTTCTCCATCACAAGATAAAAGTTAAATAAAAGTGTATAAGGAAGATGGTTATAGACCTGTAAAACTCATTGGCAGCAAAAGATTAAACAAGCATTTTGGGAAACTTTACTTATATTTTTAAAAAGCATTTTAATTTTGGTATTCTTTATAGGTAATGATAAAATATACATATATATTTCTCCTCATTTTCAGACTCACAATAATTATGTAATTTCCTTCACTTAAGTTAGAGCAAACTGTTAATAAATTGAGTGGTTAGTGCTTAAAGACTGTTAAAAACCACTTCAAATAACATGACAATCTCATCTTTACAGTAATACCAGGTTGTTAATTAGCTGAACTACCCAAATACAGAGATTATACTTAAAATGGTTTTGAGTGGGAGGTGATAATGATGCACTGCCTGTTTTACAACATACTCTATGAGGTGCACTTCTGCTTGCATTTTTTAAAATAAAATTTTCCAACACTATTTAAAAGCTCCTTTTCTTAAGAGTAAATTCTTCTGAAAAATAAAGGTCTTGTTAATTAAATAGTTATATAAACAAAGCATCTTATATTCAGTGGGGAACTATATATGAATGAAATGTTCAGGGTAGGGAATTTTTCTCTACTCTACATACAGAAGAGGAAAATGTCATTTCAGTGGAACTTTTTGGAAATGCTAGTTTTTGAAAACTTACGATAGCTGAATTTATAAATAATAATTTTTATTTGAAAAAAAGTCATATTTACTTCTCAGTAGTAGCCACTATTAGATCACTTGAAGCACAGTAAAAATTTCTCCAGGCTTTTTAATTTTATTTTACTTATTAAAGTTTATTTATTTATTTTGAGAGAGAGAGACAGAGAGAGAGAAGGGGAGAGAGAGAGAGAGTTCCAAGCAAGCTCCGTGCTGTCAACATGGAGCCCAACGCAGGGCTCGAGCCCACGAACCATGAGATCACAATCTGAGTTGGAATCAAGAGTCAGATGCTTAACTGACTGGCCACCCAGGCATCCCTATTTTATTTTATTATTTTATTTTATTTTTGAGAGAGAGACAGACAGACTATGAGTCAGGGAGAGGGCAGAGGGGGATAGAGAGAGAGAGTTCCTTTTAAAAAAAAATATAGTTTATTGTCAAGTTGATTTCCATATAATACCCAGTGCTCTTCCCCACAAGTTCCCTCCTCCATGACCATCACCCTCCTTCCCCTTTCCCCCTTCCCCTTCAGCCCTCAGTTTGTTTTGAGTATTCAGGAGTCTCTCATGATTTGCCTTACTCCCCCTCTCTAACTCTTTTCACCCCTTCCCCTCCCCCATGGTCCTCTGTTAGGTTTCTCCTGTTAGACTTATGAGTGAAAACATATGGTATCCGTCCTTCTCCTCCTGACTTATTTCACTTAGCATAACATTCTCAATGTCCTTCCACTTTGCTACAAATAGTCATATTTTATTCTTTCTCATTGCCATGTAGTATTCCATTGTATATATAAACCACATCTTCTTGATATGTTCATCAGGTGATGGATATTTAGGCTCTTTCCATGTTTTGGCTATTATTGCAAGTGCCACTGAACATTGGGATATATGTACCCCTATGCATCAGCACTCCTGTATCCCTTGGGTAGATCCCCAGCAGTGCTATTGCTGGGTCATAGGGGAGTTCTATGGATAGTTTTTTGAGGAACCTCCACACTGTTTTCCAGGCAGCTGTACCAGTTTACATGCCCACCAACAGTGCAGGAGGGTGCCCATTTTCCCACATCCTCGCCAGCATCTATAGTTTCTTGATTTGTTCATTTTATATACTCTGACCAGTGTGAGGTGGTATCTCAGTGTGGTTTCAATTTGTATTTCCCTGATGATGAGTGACACTGAGCATTGTTCATGTGTCTGTTGGCCATCTGGATGTCCTCTTTGGAGAAGTGTCTATTCATGCCTTCTGCCTATTTCTTCACTGAATTATTTGTTTTTTGGGTATGGAGTTTGGTGAGTTTTTTTTAAATAGATATTGGATACCAGCCCTTTATTCAATATGCCATTTGCAACTGTCTTTTCCCATTCTGTCAGTTGTGTATTAGTTTTTTGATTGTTTCCTTTGCAGTGCAGAAGCTTTTTTTTTTTTATGTTTTTTTATTTATTTTGAGAGACAGAGAGGGACAGTGTGAGCAGGGGAAAGTCAGAGAGAGAGGGAGGTACAGAATCCGAAGCAGCCTCCAGGCTCTGAGCTAGCCATCAGCACAGAGCCTGATGCGGGGCTCGAACCCACGAACTGTGAGATCATGACCTGAGCCGAAGCCAGACACTTAACCGACTGAGCCACCCAGGCACCCCAGAAGCTTTTTATCTTGATGTGGTCCCAAGAGTTCATTTTTGCTCTTGATTCCCTTGCCTTTGGGGATGTGTCAAGTGGGAAATTGCTGCAGTTGAGGTCAAGGAGGTTGTTTCCTGCTTTCTCCTCTAGGGTTTTGATGGTTTCCTGTCTCACATTCAGGTCCTTCAGCCATTTTGACTTTATTTTTGTGTATGATGTAAGAGAGTGGTCTAGTTTCATTCTTCTGCATGTTGCTGTCCAGTTCTCCCAGCACCACCTGCTAAAAAGGCAGTCTTTTTTCCATCAGATACTCTTTCCTGCTTTGTCAAAAATTAATTGGCCGTACATTTGGGGGCCCAGTTCTGGGTTCTTTATTCTATTCCATTGGTCTATGTGTCTGTTTTTGTGCCAATACCATACTGTCTTGATGATGACAGCTTTGTAATAGAGGCTAAAGTCTGGGATTGTGATGCCTCTCATTTTGGTTTTCTTTTTCAATATTACTTTGGCTATTCTGGGTATTTTGTGGTTCCATACCAATTTTAGGATAGTTTGTTCTAGCTTTGAGAAGAATGCCGGTGCAACTTTGATGGGGATTGCATTGAATGTGTAAATTGCTTTGGGTAATAATGACATTTTTACAATGTTTATTCTTCTGATCCATGAGCATGGAATGTTTTTCCATTTCTTTGTGTCTACTTCAATTTCTTTCATAAGTTTTCTATAGTTTTCATTGTACAGGTCTTTTACATCTTGGTTAGGTTTATTCCTAGATATTTTATGGGATTTTGTGCAATTGTAAATGGGATCAGTTTCTTGATTTCTCTTTATGTTGCTTCATTATTGGTGTATAAAAATGCAACCAATTTCTATACATTGATTTTTGTACCCTGTCACTTTGCTGAATTCATGGATCAGTTCTAGTAGGCTTCTGGTGGAGTTGGCCAGGTTTTCCATGTAGAGTATCATGTCATCTGCGAAAAGTGAAAGTTTGACTTCATCTTTGCCAATTGTGATGCCTTTTATTTCCTTTTGTTGCCTGATTGCTGATGCGAGGACTTCCAGCACTATGTTAAACAACAGTGGTGAGAGTGGACATCCCTGTCATGTTCCTGGTCTCGGGCGGAAAGCTCTTAGTTTTACCCCATTGAGGATAATATTAGCTGTGGGATTTTCATAACTTGCTTTTATAATTATTAGGTAAGTTCCTTCTATGAGAGAGACAAGATTCCAAGCAGGCTCTACACTGTCAGTGTGGGGCCAGATACAGGGCTCAATCCCACAACCCTGTAATCATGACCCGAGCTCAAATCATGAGTCATTCATTCAGCTGACTGAGCCACCCAGTGCCTCAAAATTTCTTCAGTCTTCGTTTCACTACCCATATTCAGAAAAGGATGTATGATCTTTTTGCTAAGGAAGAAGGACCCATGGTCTATTATTGTTTCCACATTCCCAGTGACAGTGTCTCTCATTAGGGCTGTATCTTGAACAACCACATTGCATCCATTTCATTCCATAGCCAAACAGCATTTGTTGAACAAATATTTTTTTAAGTATTTTCAATGTTTCTTGCCTTGGGCAAGATTTGAGGAATAATTCATAAGAAATGGGCCCTGACCTGGAAGGGCTGCCCATCTAGGAGAGGAGTAAGATGTATAAGTGGAAAATTACAGTGGATTTTTTTTTTCATTGCAAGAGAGATCCCATATAAAGTGCTGTGGGAACAGAGACAAGGCAGTGATCTATACTTTGGTTGGATAGAGGAAGGGAAATAGTGGAATATTGCTGGCCAGGAAAAACTTTGCAAAGAAAATGATAGTTGAGCAACTGGAATGATAAGTAAGGGCCGGGAAGAGAATTATGGCCAGGAGGTTTAAAGGCATAAAGTCTAAGGTGATGGGGTAGAGAGCAGAGGCTGAATAATTGGATAAACTTGAATTTGAATTCTGTGCTATGTAATCTGAGTAAGAAACTTATCTTCTCAGAATAAAATGAAAGATCAATGGTAATATATATAATATCCCTGGGAGAGCGTATTGCGCTGTGAGCTGATAGTTAACTTTATACCCTAACATGAATTTCGCAAGCATTTTCTGCCATATTTCTCTCTGCCATTCATTACTATAATACACACTAGGTTCAGAGTTTCATTTTCTCTTTTTGGGCTGAATGGTTAATTTTTGTCTATAGTATAATTAGAGTCATTTACACCTATATTGTAGATGCATAGTTTCCAGTCTCTTACCAAAAGGGTCTGTGCTTTGTATTATACTTATAAAGATGATTAAGATATGATTAACCATGTCTGCCCTCAAGAAAGTCACAGTCCAATGGCCAGGTTATTAGTACAGAGACTGTCTTTCTGTAGAGAGATAGGCACTATATATATTCAGGGGACATTTGCCCATGCTAATTCCAATGAATTATTTTTTAGAGAGTCTACTGATGACTAGGAAATTGGTAAGAGATTTGGTGTGCCACTAACCTTTTCTCCTTTTTGATCCTCTATCAGTGGAGTATATTTACAAAGACCCATGATCACAAGAGAAATGAACTTTTGTTTTGTTATTTGATGCAGATGCTTTTGATTAATTCTGTCATAGAACTGGTCTAGGTTTGATATTGAAATGGGGTTACTCTACTACCAAATTGAAATAGTCAGGCTCACAAAAGTCCTGACTCACTTAACCAATAGGAGAGAACCTGGAACATAGAGAGATAAAGGGTCGCCCTGTTCTGCTCTGTTTAACATAGAGAGACAAGGAGCACAAGCAGGCTTGACATATCTAAAAGCGAAAGTGAAGAAATGGACAGAGTGCACTTGACAGCACTGATTTTTAAACATTTTTTAAATGTTTATTTATTTTTGAGAGAGAGAGAGAGAGAGACAGAACATGACCAGGGGAAGGGCAGAGAGAGAGGGAGACACAGAATCTGAAGCAGGCTCCAAGCTCCACCCTGTCAACATGGAGCCTAATGTGGGGCTTGAACTCATGAACCACAAGATCATCACTTGAGCCAAAGTCAGATACCTAACTGACCGAACCAACCAGTCATGCCAGCACTGATTTAAAAAAAATTAATGTTTATTCATTTTTGAGACAGAGAGAGACAGTGTGCAACTGGGGGTGGGGCACAGAGAGAGGAAGACATAGAATCTGAAGCAGGCTCCAGGCTCTGAGCTTACAGCACAGAGCCTGATACGGAGCTTGAACTCATGAACCATGACATCATCACCTGAGCAGAAGTCTGACACTTAACTGCCTGAGCCACCCTGTACCCCAATCCACTGATTTTTAAGAATGACCCAAAATACTAGTAAAATGTGTCTAATGAATGTCATATTTATAACCTTGATCTTTACCCCAAAGAGAGGGCTTATAGACTATGATAGTCATTGTACCTTTATTTTATTTTTTTTAAAAAAATAATATGGCTCAAAACAATCAGCTTAGGAAATTTATCCTTCATGAAGAATGAGGATAGCATGAGAGGAAGGCATCAGGGATGTTTTCTATAAAACTGGAAAAGAAAAGGAACAGATCTGCTTTTCTATGAGTTGAGGCTTAAATGTGAGATGGGGAAGAAGCATAAGGTGTTTGTAGTAGAGTGAGCTCCATGGGGTCTAGAGGTGAAAGGGAAAAGATCAGTAACTTTATGCTTTACGCTTCAGTTTCTTCATCTATAGAGCGAGTGATTAGAGTTCCTATCTCATTGGGTTTATTGTTTGCCTTGAACTTTAAAGCTCAAGAGCTAAATAAGGAGAGTGGAAAGAGGCTTGGTATAAAGCTGGAGAGTAAGGTTGGGATGGATTATAAAGAATTCTATTATCTCCACACCTCAAATTTAGCCTTTTATCCTAGAGGCTATAATGTGCCCTTAAAAATATGGAAACAAGGGAATGACAGGATTAGATTTGGATTTTAGCAAAAGCTTTTTGGTCAAAGTAGAGAGATTAGAAGGAATCTGTTATGAATTGAACTGTGTCCTCTTTCAAAGAAGATAGTTGACTTTCTGGCCCCTAGTACCTCAGAATATAACTTTGTTTGAAAATAGGTTCATTGCAGATGTAATTAGTTAGGATGAGGTCATAATGGAGTTGAGTGGTTTCCTAATCCAAAATGACTAGTGTTCTTATAAAAAAAGGAAATCTGGACACACAGACAGACATGCACAGAAGGAAGATAATTTGAATAGACAGGGAGAAGATGACCATGATAAAGTTAAGGAGAAAGGCTTGAAACAGTGTGTTCCCGTACAGCCCTCAGGAGGAGCTGATCTTGCCATCACATTGATTTCAGGCTTCTTGTCTCCAGAACTGTGAGACGATAAGTTTCTGTTATTTCAGCCACCTCATTCATGGTGCTTTGCTATGGCAGCCCTAAGGAACTAATACAGAACCCACAATTGTGGATTAGTTACAAGGAGGACCAACTAAGGGGTGGGTTGAAGTAAAGAGAAAGTATCTGAAGGTATTCAGGAAGTAGAACCGACAGAACTTGGTGACTCATTGAATGTGTGGAGTTGACATCGTGATTAAGATAGAGCTAGATTTTAGTCCTGGCTGTCTCACTGCTTAGCTGTGTGAACTTGAGCCAGTAACTTTATGCTTTACGCTTCAGCTTCTTCATCTATAGAGCGAGTGATTAGAGTTCCTATCTCATTGGGTTTTTATGACAGGTAAGAGAATGAATGTTAAAATTCTATTACAGTGGTTTGGTAAATACTTAATACTTAAAGTGTTAAATACTAAATAACTAGTATAGTAATATTAGTAAACATAGCAAACACTCAACAAATGTTTTTTTTTAATTTGTCTTTTGTTATTTAATATATGGATCATGTGAAAATGAATTGAGAATGAATCTTCTTTTTCTAACTTGGCCATCAGATAGGGCTGTGATATTATTCAGAAAGTGTAAAAATATTGGAGAAAAATGTGTTTGGGAGGCAGGATAATAAATTTAGTTTTAATTACATTTTATATATACAAGTAAATTACCTATTATTAAAAGTATACTCTCTTATCAATTATACCTCAATTAAAAAAAAATACAGAGCCTTACCTTTTCTATTGGCTTTCATGAAGTTCAGGTTTGATATTTTTAACATAGCAAAAAGTTTATGTTGTCCACTAAAGATAATCTCACATGGAAAATGAAGTGAGGACCATTGTGTTTTTAAGTTATTAGAGAAAACAAAAATCATATTTATTTAAATACTTTTTTAAAACCTACATTGATTTAATTGACTGTTTTATTGGAGATAGAAGTATTGACTTTTGACAACTTGACCAACAAATAGTTCTTAATTAACCTGAGGTTGTTAACTTATGATCATCTTTTCTCTTGGATGAATGATCTCAGATGTGCCATTCTAGCAGAGAAATTGAATCATCTGACCAAAATTATCTTGGCTAAGTTTTGGTTCTAGGATTACCAGATAAAATACAGGATACCCACCTAAATTTGAATTTCAGATAAGCAATGAATACTTTTAAAGCATAAATATGTCCCAAATATTGCACAGGACATGTTTAAACTAAAACATAGTCATTGTTTATCTTAAATTCAAACTTAAATCATGTTCTGCATTTTTAAGTGCTAAATCTGGCAACCCTATCTCTGTTCTCTTTGATGGAATGTGCTTCTGTGGAAATATTTAAAAATAATCTAAGTTGATAATCATCCTGACTTGAGGTACAGCTTGCCTAAAACTTGGTCTTGATTTCTTAAAAGCCTTTCTCGAGCTCAGGGACATGCAATTAATGATTTAATGGGGAACATAGAAGCAAGTATATTGGGGGTAAATACTGCCAAAGGCATTGCAGTATTTAACTGTTTATAGAGATTGAAAGGGTCAACCACATATACAATTTCGCAAGGTAATATTTCTTTCATCAGACTTTATTTAACAGATTAATTTCCATGGGCAGCTACTTCATTTTCTCTCTTCTGATGCATAGATTAGGACATAATGAGTATATCTGCTTGTTTAATGAAGATGACAAACCTCCATGTTGTGCTTGTCTTTGTATAATATGCTTTTGTATACAATTTATAAGATTATACTCTAAGAAATAAAATCACAAGCTATTTTGGAATAATTAAAATCATGGTAACATTTTAAGTAAATAGAGGACGAGATGCAATGAGACTATGTGATTTTAATTTGGGCTTTATGTCTATCTACAGGGCCCTCTTTGCTTTCTTGTAGCTACTCTATTCGTTTGCATTTAGGTTTGACAAGAAGCCTTTACGGGACCATTCTGCCCCAGTCTTGAACACTCACAAGCAAGGAATGGCACATAAGAAACAACTGGAAAGTTTTGCTTGTAAATCTGGACATATGATTGAGTTTGCTGCAGATATTGCAGTGGTTAGTTTGTGCTTGTTCATTTAAAATTAATCAGATCTTTAGCTATAAGCCATACCACTTTGACTTTTCAGAATAATTTATCTTCTAACTCTCTGTGACTTACTACAATGCTCATGAAGTAATCATGCAGGGATGAAAATTACACCTTTCACTTTCCTCAAGTATTTACATAAATATCTTAAAAGTGAGTATTAGTTATTTAAAGAGCCCGAGGTGAATTATGAACACAAGTAAGTTGAACCTCACACCTAAGGAGAACAAAGTAACATCAGTCATTCTAGACCACAGATTCTGAGAGATTTACTTATAAAATTATAATTTATATTTGAAAAAAGAAAAATACAGTAAAAGGGATTTCCTCACCAATTTCTCATGACCCGTGGTCCAGAGCTGCTTAGACCAATTGGCCACCTCTGGAAGACACCAGTGAGAAACACTTTCCTTTTTCCTCAGCAAATGAACACTCCTTTATCCTCCCATTTTTTGCCCTTTAGATTTAAGGTACTGGGAGAGAAGGATTGAGGAAAAAATTCACTACAAGAGCCCTTAGCCTCTACCCTGTACTTTGTTACTACTTGGATTTAGGGTAAAACAATGCTATAGAGGAATGTTATAGAACCCCAATAAGCAGAGGGGGCTTTTAGGAGGAGTACCTAATCAAGGCCATTAATCAGAGAAGAGTTCTTAGAGGAAATGACTTCTAAGTCGAGAAAGAAAGGATGAGTAGTATCTCTTCTGCAAAGAGAGTATTGCAGGTAAAGAAAGGAGCATGTGCAAAGTCCTAAGAGCTGAAGGAGAGCCACTCGTTAGAGAATTGAAATTAGTTTAATTTGCCAACTAGAGTTCTAGACCAGATTAAGAAAAATGTTATAAACTGTTTTTGATAAAGGATTTTTTCCTGAGGGCTTTTTTGAAGTATGAATGGGTGGTTTGAAGTTGTGGAGGACATAATAAGATTTACACTTTTTGAAAGATGCAGAGAATGGACTTGAGGGATAAAAATGAGAGCTAGGAGAGCTGTTACAATGCTTTTCTAGTAATCCAGGTGAGGTGATGGTGACCTGAACCAGGAAATTGGCTGCCAGAATGGAGAACAGTGAATAGATCTGAGAAATACGTAAATGGCAGAGTTGACAGAACTTGATGATTGGCAGGTCATGGAGAATGAAATGAGGGAGATTGATGACTTTCGAGTTTCTGGACTAGAAAATTGGACTGTGGTAGGACACAAAGTAGAGAAATAGGTTTGTACATGAAGGAGTTAAATAAAGATAAGGGGTTTAATTTTAAGCATATTTTAGATACTTGTGGATACTGAATTAATTTATTCAGTCAATAAATATTTATGGAGTACCAGTTACATACTAGGCAATGTAAGTGAGGGTCCCTGGAGAAGAACAGTGAATATAATATTTTAAAGATTCTACCCTTGTTGGGAAAATACACAATGAATAATAAATATAGTAAGTGTATACAATAAATATGAGCTCTATGTGTTAATTAGTTTCTATTTATAAGTAAGATTATAGATGTCAAGTAAGACACAGTACTGCCTGCCTGACAATACCTTGTCCATCTCTAGTCCAACATCTCTTTCCTCAGACCTCCAACAGCCTTTTTTTCCTTCTCACTTTCAACACATTTCACAAAAGGAGAAAAAACTCTCTAGAATTGGGTCTGCCAGCCTAACTGCATTTGTATCCAAGTACTCTGCCTTTCCTCAGTGCACCAGGATGAGCTGACTGGATGAGGTGTTCTTGTCCTCCCCAGGATCATGTCCTGCTTGTACATAGGAGCTAGTCTTTTCTTACCTATTCAAGGGCATCATGTAATAATCCTGCCTTAAAAACAAAATTTTTGATTTAATGTCATCCTCTACCCACTACTTTATTTCTCTGTCACCCCTTTATTAAAGTTTTTTAAAATTATTATTTATTGAGAGACAAGGGGAGAGAGTATGAACAAGGGATGGGCAGAGGAAGTGGGAGATGAGGAATCCCAAGCAGGCTCCATGCTATCAGTGCAGAGCCCATGCAGGGCTAGATCTCAGGAACCAGGAGATTATGATCTGAGCCTAAATCAAGAGTTAGACACTTAACTAATTGAGCCACTCAGGCACCCCTAAAATCCCCTTTCTAGCAAAAGTCTCTAAATGAGTATGCTTTTTTTCCTCAAATTTCACCTTTATTGGGGTATAATTAACACATTAAAGTTGTAAGATATTTAAAGTGTACATTTTTGGGATTTGATATATGCATAGTAATGAAAGGACTCCTTCGCTCATCTAGTTAATTAACCCTTCCTTCCTTCTTTCCTTCCTTCCTTCCTTCCTCCCTCCCTCCCTCCCTCCCTCCTTCCCTCATTCCCTCCTTTTTTCTTTCTTCCTTTTCTTTTTCTTCCTTTCTTTCTTTCTTTCTTTCTTTCTTTCTTTCTTTCTTTCTTTCTTTCTTTCTTTCTTTCTTTCTTTCTTTTTCATGAGGACATTCAAGTTTTACTTTCTTAGTAGAATTCAGTGATGCAAATTCAAATGCTGAATTAATTTATGACAGAATAGCCAAGGAAAGGATAATCCTTTCAATAAATGGTGTTTGAAAACTGGACAGCCAAATGCAAAAATTGTTGGGTATTTCTGATGCTCCACGTCCTCAGCTCCCATTCTTTCTGCCACTCATACCAAGCAGGTTTGTCCCCTCCACTCCACTGTAGCCTCATTTCCCAAGGTAACCAACAACTTCCATCTTGCCAAAATCATGGTCAGTTCTGACTCTATTTTACTTTCACTCTCAGTTATTGCTGAAATCTTTCTCTTTCTGAAATACTATCTTTACTTAGCTTCTTTGACACCTACTTTCATAAATTTCTACTTTTTGTCCTTGGTCTCCTCTGCCAACTCTTTTCTTTAGCTTTCTGTTATATAATTCTAAATATAAATTGCCTGTTGGTGATCTTACCTAGTCATATGGCTTTATATACCACATATATCCTGATGATTTATAAATTTATATTTATAACCCCAACTTTTAAAAACTACGAATTCATATCCAATTGCTTACTTGTTAATCTCCAGCTGGTAACAGAATTATTGATTCTATATGTTCCTACCCTTGCTTCCCCAGTTACACCACCAAACTTGCTCTTCTACCTCCTCTTCGTTTTCATCAAATGGCCCCTCTGTTCAACCAGATGTGAAGTTAAAAAACATAGACTTCAAAACAAACAAACAGACAGACAGACAAACAAAAACCTTAAACTGCTTTCATACTCCCCATGTTCAGTAGGTTCTGCTGACTCAAGTTTAGACTATATGCCAGGTCTAATCAAGTTTTACTAACTTCACTATCCAGCTTAAGCCACCACTGTGGATTAATTCTGTATAGCTCACTGTTTTTCCTGTGTTGCCACTTCTGGCTCCCCTCATAATTCTTTCTCCATATGTTAGCCAGGTTTTCTCATGCTGTCCCATCACATTTGGAACAAAATATTCTGACCTACCAGGCCTACTAAACCTACCTACCTCTTCATTTCCAAACCTTCATGACAAAACCTACCTATTTCTCCGTTTTGTACCATTCTCTGTCTTGCCTTTTATAATCCAGTGAAGGGAAGTGAAATGATCTATCATGTATTTTAGAAGCTGAAGTATAATACTTGCTGATGTATTAAATGTAGATGAGAAGGAAAGCCAATAGATTAAGAACAACTCACAGGTTTTTGGTTTGAGTAACCAGGTGGATGGCAATTCATGGAAGCCTGACCACCAAATGAGTGGAGTGATAACGTGAAAGAAACTTCTGAGAGATAAAAGAAAAAAGTACCTTTTTTTTAAAGGTTTATATTTTCCATGAAAGAGGATAAAAGAAGAAAATTCAGGACTCAAATGCAGTAGATCTGATTTCTCGTGATTGGGATCTGTAGGTAGTTGATTAATTGAAAAACTCAGTTTAAGAACAGATTCAGTAAGAATGGTACTTACAGAACTGAAATATTTTAACTGAGAACATGTACATATATATTCATTCACCGTTCTTTTTAATATAGGGCCAATGTATTTCCTTTGTGTAGGAATTCATTAATTTAAGTTCCTTCTTCCATAATATATTATATAGGGGCACCTGGGTGGCTGAGTTGATTAACTGTCTGGCCTTGGCTCAGGTCATGGTCTCGTGGTCCATGAGTTCAAGCCCCACATTGGGCTCTGCTGACAGCTCAGAGCCTGGAGCCTGCTTCGGATTCTGTGTCTCCCTCTCTCTCTGTTTCCCTCTCTCTCTGTCCCTCCCCCCACTCATGCTCTGTCTGTCAAAAATAAATAAATGTTAAAAAAACTAAACATTATATTTACACAGTATAGTATTTCCTGATTTGATTTCTATAAAATGGAGCAAAACTTACATCCACACCTGGAGAAACCTCAAAGCAACATAATTCTAGATTTTTATAATTTTCTCCAGTCTTTCATAATTGTGTACCCATATATGATTCAACAGTAATTACTTTTTACTTACTTGCTCTTATTACAAACCATATATATATATGTATATATATATATTTAAAGATATGTATAATATGTATTTAAAGTTTATTTATTTATTTTGAGAGATAAAGGGCAGGTAGAGGATTTGAAGAGGGCTCTGTGGTGACAGCAAAAAGCCCGATGTGGGGCTTGAACTCACAAACCACCAGATCATGACCTGAGGCGAAGTTGGATGCTTAACCAACTGAGCGACCAGGTGCCCCTCAATATATTTTTTACAGTATATTTTATTTTCTCACTCATATTTCATTAGATGTACATTAATACTAATTAAAATTATAGACTCATAATAGCAATTATAATTGAAATGTAGACATTTAGAAATTTACCTGATTCTTGGTAAGCCAACAGTGCAACTGGAAGGTGCAGTTGTGTTTAGATTTTCTAGGGAGTTATCTACTAGCAGTGAGCATTAAGTATGCCATAGGAATCAGCCATAGTATATTTCATAGTAGGACTGAAGAGCATTTGTTACGCTGGTAAACTGAATAAAGAAAGATTATTTAAGGTAATTTCTAGATCTCACATACATATAAATAAATTATAAATATAAATATATGTGCACACAGTGAAAATATTAAAAACCCTAGCTTTTGGGGGGACAAAATTCTCACAATGATTTCCAACCACTTAATGGTAAAGTTGGTGATGGAAATGTACAAGATTGGAGACCAGGATAGTAGGCATCAATCTGAGTAGAATTTTGCTAACTACAGAGTGGCGTCTTTAAAGTGAAAATAGAAGTAAAGGAACTAAAATGTCTTTTGTTGAAGATCAAAGTCAACATTTTCGTGCCCCCAAAATGTGCACTTGGACCTAATGACTATGTTTGGCAAGAAGGAGGATTTTCTGGGACTGAGAGCATCAGATGGTAAAGATAGCCCTGTCAAGCTTGAGAGCAGGGCTGTGTTCCTGTTTGGGAGGGCTCTGGTGTGTGTATCAACAGAACATCCTTAAATGTCAGTGTTCACCAACACAAATGAAGTAGATAATGATTGTTAGTCAATGACTTGTGTTAGATAAATTAAAGCCTTAACTATTGTCTTTCAAGTCAACAAACATTTATTGATTGCCTGCTTTGAGTATGGCCCTGTGGTTTTTGCCCGGATGCACAGATGAAAAACATGCTTCCACTACAAGTTCACACTCTGGCACCAAGAAAGCATTTCACAACTCTTTATGATCTGAGGCACATTAGAAAGTACTAAGATGGCCATAACATATTCTGTCAATTTTCTTCCAGTAAATTTTGAAGAAAGTCAACTGGTTTCATGCTTCTTGATGTAGGACAACTTATATTACAACTCTAACTTGGTGTAGATTTCCCACCTTTCAGTGTGCTAGCCATATTTTGGGAGACAAGTGCACAGTATTCAACAAGGTAGCTCCATTTAAGAGATACTGATTCTGTATAATTTATGGCTGAAGAATTTTTCTTTGGGGTCAGACTTCTGTATTATTCATCCAGTGTTGTCACTGGAGATTCTAATAGTCTGTCAAACACCTTTCATGGAAGTCGGTGTGAATGTTGGTTAAATCGAGCACTCCAGGATTCTCTGAAATTTAAAGAATTGTCTTGGGGCACCTGGGTGGCTCAGCTGGTTAAGCATCCAGCTTTGGCTCAGGTCATGATCTCACAGTTTCTGGGTTTGAGCCCCGCATCAGGCTCTGTGCTGACAGCTAGCTCAGAGCCTGGAGCCTGCTTCAGATTCTGTGTCTCCCTCTCTCTCACCCTCCTCTGCTCGTGCTGTCTCTGTCTCCCAAAAATAAATAAAAAACATAAAAATTAAAAAAAGAGAATAGTTTGGCTTTACTTGATGGCTGTTTCCTGCTCTTTAACCAGTCAGTTTAACTTCTACACATCTTTGAGATATCAGCACATTTCTAAATAGTGGCCTTCTCCCAGTTAGGTCAAAGCCCACTGCTGGGCACTGTCATAGGACCATGTGCCTTGTCTTTAGAGCTTTGATCTCAGTTATAATTTTACATTATTTGTAAATATATTACATTATACATTATATTATAAATTTTCATCTCCTATTTTTCTGTCCCTCTATTCAGTTAACTAATTCCAGTTGACTTTAAATTTAACAGAGTAGGAACCATATATATTTTTCTCTTTATCATTGATTCAGTTTTGTCCCAGTGGTTGGCACTGAGAAGGGGGTAGGGAAGTTGATGCTTGAAAGTAAGTTCTATAAATTTGCCATCCACTTCTTCCTTTAGTGTCCTAAGTTTATTTCACTGAAGTATCAAAGGGTACTCCTTCCGCCTTTTACCAGGGAACAAGTCCATGACCACACTGCTCAGGACACTTATAGTTGTATAAATTTTAATCAGGTCCCCAATTAAATAGTTCCTTTGGCTAAAGAGGCCAATGTTTCAGTAAGCCTCAAATAGGAACACCCAACTCTCCAAATATATTAGTTGCTATTTCCTTTGCTGCTTGTGCCTTCTATGACTTCATTATTAACATTTTTGATATGTGACAACCATAATGTCACATGGCATTAAAAAGTGTAAGCACTTTAGTTAGTTCCTCAGAGAACTAACAGTGACTTCCATGTATGTATTTTCTCTGCCTAAAGCTGAGAGTTTAGAGCTATTCATTTTATATACTGATGTCATTTATCATAAAATATGTTACCTTATACTAAGTCTAGTTACGACTTTTCTAACTACTTGTTCAAATCAGTAAGATTTTCATGCCCATACCTACATATTACCTTTTTCCTTAGCTACAAATGTGGAGCTTTCGCATTGAATATATTTGGGCTTTCTGAACATTTATAAATGTGTTAAATATGGTTGGCATTAATGTTGATTCACAAAGAACTTCACTCTACAGGAAAGTACACATTAATCCCTATTCTGAAAAAAGTCTTTCCTGATCAAGTCTAACTGTGATAAAACTGTCCTGTGGCACTGTGTCCCATGGGGATTTCTGTCTTTCTTTTGTTCTAAGGTGGGCAGATATGCTGGCTGCATGCCCCGGTATGGCTATAGTGATGGCTTATGGACAGTGTTCATTCTGACTTACTGAAACTTTTTTTTTTGATAGTGTAAAGCTGAAGCACAACCTGTTGTTAATATTTTGAATATTGAAGTTGATCATAAAATTTTTAAATGACCTCAGGATTACATATTAGCTCTTGGTTTTAACTCATTATTTGAAACTACTGAGTTTTTACTTCTAGTTGGCTAAAGGACTAAGAAGACATAATGTAGGCTAAAGTAAACTACTGGTATAAAATAGAGGATCTAGATTGTCTGCAAACTATGAATAAGAATAAATGGTACTTTTGCAGGTCTACCTTTGAGGTCCTACATCTGTGGCTTCTGGGAACTTGAAGTTCTTTGACTCTTTCAGGTGATGTGAGGACATATATATATATATATTTTTTATCTCAGGGAAAAGGAGTGGATCCACTAACTTGATGTTGTTCCCTTATTTCCTTATAAAATAACAAACTTATGACATGTTTCTGTCAGCTTAGTCAAAATATACCAGCACTGTCTAAAGAATCTGATAGGCTTAGTTTATTTAAGAGGCTAGACTATCATTGCAGAGTTTGTTCTAGAGGTACACCAGTTCTTTATTTTTTAGGATTTAATTGGAGTCATGGAGTCATAGGAGTAAGAAAAAGGAAATGCATCCCTAAACTATCAGAGAAGCCACAGTTTGTATGAAGATCCAATTATTTATTTTTTAATTCCATAAACTACTAGTAAGAAGGAATCCAGTTTGGATTGACTTTAATGGATTGAGATGGAGCCAATTATTTTTTATTAGTTTTGTTAATTGTGTAAACTTTTTCTTAAGTTGGTTGCTGAAGTTTCTCATGGTCTGGCCACTGGCTCCAGAAAGAACCTGAAAATTAAGATTTTAATAGGTACATAAATGTCTTATTATTTTTTAGAGTTAGTATTTTCTCTGTCATTGGCCCTGAAGAATGTTCAATATTGGGCTTTATGATCGGTTTGTGGGGATGTTATAGACAACTTCTTCAGAGTTGTTTGTGGATCAGAAGCATTGGTATCACTTGGGAGCTCATTAGAAAAATAGGCTCCCTCAGGCCTTAGAGCTACTCAGTCAGAACCCATAGTTTGACAAGATGCACAAGAGATATGATATATTAAAGTTTGAGAATCTTGAAGGATAGAGTTGGGAGAGGGCCCTTGTAGGTCTAAATAACCTTTCAAGTTCTGCATCTTAAACATTCTATGTTACACTGAGAAGGAAACTACAACTGTATGTTTTTGGATCTTTCAACATGTAACTAGATGAAAGATGGAAGATGGTAAGCTCTTAGTGAAGACTTTCTGATGGTAATTTAATTTTCTTTCAAGTTTGTTGCTCTTCACTGTGTATAGGGTTCTTCAGTAGTTCTGAATATACCAGTTTTTATTTTGGCCTTGTAAAAAGACATCTATGGATTTGAAAGCCCTATGAGAAAAATCTAGGACTGGATTTGGAATTTTATGATTCATCACTATTTATTGGCATTTGTATGTTCATATATTTCTGATTTACAATTAAAATTTTTTTTGTTTATGTTTATTTATTATTGAGACAGAGAGAAACAGAGCATGAGTGCAGGAGAACCAGAGAGAGAGAGGGAAACACAGAATCTATAGCAGGGTCTAGGATCTGAGCTGTCAGCACAGAGCCCAACGTGGGGCTCAAACCCACAAACTATGAGATCATGACCTGAGCCGAAGTCGGATGCTTAATCAACTGAGCCACCCAGGCGCCCCTGATTTACAATTTAAAGCTGGCAATAATGTATAATATAATTTCAAAAACAAAATATGCCTCACATTAGATATTCTTGGTTTTACTGATATAAAAATATAATCATACTTACTAATTTTGTCCACACTATAGTGAGAGTATTTATTCAAATTTTAATTTTATTTAGCTATAAGTAGTTCTTGGTTCCCTCCCCCCCCTCGCCCCCAGCTTTTTGCCTTTGGCTCTGGAAGCACCTTTAAAATAGGATAGTGTTTAATTTCATTTTGAAGAATTAAATTCATTCACATATTCATTTTATGATTCCTCATAAAGCAAGCACATATGGACTAGTGCACACACAAGCATTCTTTAAAAGAATACTTTGGGGGCACCTGGGTGGATCAGTCAGTTGAATGTCCAACTTTGGCTCAGGTCATTATTTCAGGGTTCGTGGATTTCTCAAAATTCAGACTATAAGGCAACATGAGTCCATTATAGTTTGTACAGTGTTACAAATATCAGAAATAAGTTTGGGAGTATCTTCCCTCCCTTTCCCCCTCATCTCGGAAGTTTCGTAGGTTTCCTGTTAAGGGAAGCTAAGCAAAATACTGTCATGAAAATATTGGATATTTCAATTAATAAATTCCAAATAAAAGTGGAATTAAGCTAAAAATTATAAAGAGTCCTTGAATGGCTTGTTGATTAGAAACTAATGTAACTCCTTGTCTAGGATAAAATACCAAACAGGCAGCAGCTGCTGGTAATTTGGTGCAAGTAATTGTAGAGCCAATAAGTTGAAGAAGTGCTTATTAAAAGAAACTGCTTTCCTATCTGCTTGTAAGTTCAATTGAGTAATGCACTCTACATGTGGTCTGACGCTGGGTAAATTATACACCTGATTTAAAAACACTCCATCCATAAGAGCTCCTATTTTGCTCATCCATAAAATTTTTACTTTCTTCATTACTACTTGCAGCAGTGTATGGCATAATATCTATCAAATTAGGCTTTGAGGACATCTCAGGCTGGCACCCTGCTGACTTGAAACATGTGCTTAATATTACTGCAGTGCTTTTAACCCCATGAGTGCCCTGGGGTTGGCCCACATAGGCACACAGAATCTGTGACTCTCTCTCTTTGCTGCTGCATCCTCCACCTATAGAGAATGAGAAACATCAAAGATAAAGAGGTGGGGGTTGCATTGGGGTTTAGTCTCTGGGTAAGAGAAATAAGTAGTTGAAATTTATAGAAGTAAGACAGACAAACTGTGTAGTCTAGGATTTCACAATTTTCAAAAATATCATCCAAAAGTAAATCTTTGAAATCAAGGCATTCTATGTATTTGACCTAATAAACTCTGAAAGGCAAGACAAAACACCCAGTAGCACTTTCTGGATAGCTCAGATGAAAGCCAATATTGAAATGTGTTTTATTTATATTTATAAATGTCTAGATGACTTTACAAACATTTGTTGTTTTATGTTTACCAGGTGCCAGACACTGATGGTAAAGATATAGTGATGAATGCATGTGGCCCTTACCATCATACAGCTGAAATCTTGCCGAGGGGTCAAGATTTCAACAAATAACTATAATGTCATGGCAAAATTAAATAATTTCAAGACCCTTGTTCAACATTCCTTTATTCGTGGAAAATGATGTTTGACCCAATTACTTTACTTGTTGGGCCCTATTGGCAGCTATTGCCTCTTTGTGCAGCTGGATACACCTGTAAATCTTAGCCTGATGCTGTTAATATTTCAATTCATGTAATTATTTCCTCCTTTTCTTATTTTGCGCTGACCTAACAGTCTTCTGATTATAATTTGGCTTCCCACCTGTGTCTATGGGGAAAAACGCACTTACTAGAGAACTCCGGGGGCCATTCTTTTTTGTAATAATACTGCTTGTTCTAAATTACAGATTGGTATATTAACCATGATTTAGCTTCCTATGTAATGCTCTGGATTGAGGCTTCTTTGACAATCTACTTTTCGTTGTAAATGAAAACGTTTTCATTCGTCTTATGAGATTGATTAATGTAACTGTCCTCAAAGAGATGGGACTACTTTCTGCGATCCGACAAGTTAGGTATGGACCCACCAGACTCTAGAAACTACTGTAAAGAATAGAAGCCACTGGAGGATATGAACTTTTTCTAAAATATAATGCCTGGAGAGAGAGAAGGGAAAAGATAATGAGAGACATAGGAAGGCTAGATTTGGAAAAGTGTCAACCAACAAAGAAACAGAGTAATAATTGCAAAAGGGAAATTGCAGACAAGGATAAAAGGAACCAAGAGAGAAAAGGGTCTATTATGGAGTTGGGAGGCAGAGATGAATGAGCCTGAGAGACAGGGCATTGGATGAGGCAGTTGAGAGGTCCTTCAAGAGAGCATTACCAGCAGAGAAGTGGGAGAGGGCAGGGACCCAGATTGCATGAAGTTATGGAATAAGTGGCTGGTCAAGAAGTGTGTGTGGGCTATCCTTCAAGAAATTTGACAAGAGAATGGTAGCTTGAAGGGCTGACTTTTGAAAGACAGATCCTCATGTTTGTGGACAAAGTGCAAAGTAGTACCAGGAAAGGGATGAATGATAGAACCAAATTCGAGGTAAGGCATTCAGATGTGTCTTGATTTTTCACTCTTTTCTTCATTAATGTAGAGAGGACATACAGGGTGTCTGGTTGGCAGTGGCTTAAACATGGGACTCTTGGTTTAGGCTCAGGTCACAATCTCATTGTTTGTGAGTTTAAGCCCTGTGTCCAGCCCCGTGTCGAAACTGCACTGATGGGAACCTAAATGGGATTCTTTCTCTTCCTCGCTCTCTGCCACTTGTGTGCTCTTTCTTTCTCTCTTTCAAAATTTAAAAAAAATAATAAACTTTTTTTTTTTTTTAAAGTAGAGTACAGAGCAGTGGTTAGGCACACAGATGCTGGACCCAAATGGCCTGGGTTTGGATTCCAGTTCCACTGTGACAGCCTTGGACAAGTTGATTTCTCTGTGTCTCTCCACGTCTGCCTCATAAGATTTGTAAGGAATAAATGAATTAATACTTTTAAAGTGTCTGGAACTGTTCCTGATACATGGAAAATACTTAAACATGTTTGATAAGTAAACAAAGGAGTCTGGACAAAGGATCCCTTGATAACTGATCCTATAGGAATCAATGACAAATTTTTTTCTGTATTTCCTGAACTTCTTACAAGACTTTGTATCTGAGATCAAAAATTACCCAGAGCCTGCAGTGAATAAAATTGCTATCTACGTCAGCACAAAATGTTCTGGCAATCTTATTCCTAGGTACAAGTAGCTAAAATTGCAGAATTCTGTTAAGGAATTAAAGGAATTTCCTGAAGAAATTGCAAACTAATTTCTGTAACATTTTGTGGAATTTGGTGGATGTTACTCCAGGTTTTTTTCAGAATACCTGTAGAAATTTTTGGCTTCATATTTTTCTTTGAATTTAATTTGCCCTTTCTACCCTCTCTCCTTTATTCTGGATATCATTTGGAGCTCAGGGAAGTTGATCTGTAGTCTTTCTAATTTTTTTCTTATTTTATTTTGTACACTTCTCAATTGACATTGGCTCAGAGCATGTAAGGTTAATTTAACAAATGCATCAGATGGCTCTTTCCTAGGGCATCTTAGATGATGGGAATGAAATTTCTTTTTAATTGGTCAAGAACATTCTACTATTAATGAGGAAAAATAGTTGAAGAATTCACTAAACTCTTTCCCTCCTTTCCTTACCTTCCTCTTTGGCCTATTCTCTAATTTCAGAGGATTAGAAAGCATTGTTTATTTTGCTAGTGGTACACTATCTTTAAAACTCAGATAAATACATGGTAAATTATCAAAAACTCACTTTTTACAAAAGCAAGTGATGGTTTGCTTAGAATAGCAAATCTGTCTCCCTTTTCCCTAACCTGTTACTCATCGTGGTTTGCTTTTCTTTCTGTTGTACAAGGAGAAAGAATGCTAGTATATATTTAATTTTTAAGTTGCATATTGGAAAAGAATCCTGATGGTTATGTTGACAGGGCACTGTAAGCACATATATGTTCTCATCCTCGCAGCTGTCTAATGTAATAAAGGATTCTGAGTGAGCTCTTCCAGGGTTCACTTCCATGGCTCATCTGAGAACTTGGGTCTAGAAGTGGATCTGGGACAAACTTTTGACTAGAAATGGGAGCCGAAGGGGCTACTCAGCGGCAGAAAGCATACCATTTAAAATAGAAAGAGTAAGTTTCAATAAACTGCACAGAACTGAAATGCAGTTCCAAGATTGAAGGCACCACCCTGCCCGCTCACCAGGGTGTAGTCACAGGCTCATGTATTCTGGCTCTGTGATCTGGTCCAAATTGGTTTACGTACCCTTAGACCTCCCCCTTCACTTCTGTAAGCCTCAGTACACTGCAAATGTTGGTGTTTCTCTTCTATCTCTACACAGGGCTATAGTGTGAATTGGATAAAAGGACTTTCTGTACCACAAAAAATGTATAGTTATTAGTATTATGATTAGCATTAATCTTAACATTAGTTTAAATGTAGTTAGTTAAGTTAGAACACCAGGTAAAGAAGTTGTACTTTACCTAAGAGCAGAATTAGTCTTAGTTACTTGACTGAATAGATTTTAAAAAGATTAGTTACTTGATTTGAGTAGATTGAATAGAATTTAGAAAGCAGATTCCTTTTAAATAAACAGCAAATGAATTAGGGAAAAGACAGGACTTAGAGGCGGCAAAGCCACTGCAGTGTCTGACCCACATAGACACTTAAGAATGAAACTCGAATGAATGTGTCATTAGAGATAACTAAATTATTGTAACTTTCTCCTTTCTAGTTTTTGTTTTTCCCCCAAGTTTTATACAAGCAGGATACATTATCTTTAAAATCATAAAAACAGGGGTGCCTGGGTGGCTCAGTTGGCTGAGCATCCGACTTCAGCTCAGGTCGTGATCTCACAGTTTGTGAGTTTGAGCCCTACTTCAGGCTCACTGCTGTCAACTCAGAGCCCACTTTGGATTCCCTGTCCCCTTCTCTCCCTGTCCCTCTCCCACTCACATTATCTTTCTCAAAAATAAATAAACATTAAAAATTTTTTTAAATCATAAACACCATATTTGAAAGAAAATACAACAAAAACAAAATGTGGAAAATGAGAGTACCACAGAGACAGCTAGGAATGGTAGCAGTGATGTCAGAGGAGGAAACGTGAGCACCTGTTACAGAGTTCACATTTGGAAGCACTCATGTGTTAGACACCATGGAAGTGCTGTATGTGCTTTATTGCATTTAATCCTCTTAACAACCAAAATAGTAGATATCCATATTACTTCATTGTACAGATTAGGAAAATGGGGCATAAGGCCTATCCAAGTCAGGATTCAAACCCAATTGGTGTGGCTCTGAAATCTGCTCTTAACACTGAGCTATAATAACTTCTGAGATGATGTGGACAACTTCCAATCTTGGAAGTCACTATCAGGAGCTGAAGAAACAGTTTAAAAAAACAGCCCACCAGATCTACATCACTCATTAATCAACAAACTGTGCCTTTGAACTTCAGTGTCTCTCCTCCTTCTAAGCTGCATTCTGTATTCTGGGTCACCCTTATAACTTACTAAGCTTCCCAACAATCTGGTGCTTCTCGCTTTTTCCCACCTGGAAGTGTGACTGTGGCTTCTTCTTCTAGAAGGGCTAGATTTTGTTTGCCTCTCTCCTTGCCTATGTCCTTCTCTATGACTCAGGGGCACACCAAAATCTTGTGTAATTAAGGGGCACTCCTGTAAGAAACAGAATACACAATTACAAATTCAAGGTGAAATAAACAATATTTATTTAAAATAAAAAGGAATGACAAGAGAGTACAATTAATTTTAAAAGCTGACAAATACCTCAGCTTCTGGAGTTGCTAACGTTGTTCTCAAGACTTTATAAATGGCGCTTGCGAGTGAGAATGTCGGCACTGTCTCTGAGTCACTATCTCTGCCCCAGCTCCATTCTCAGAGCAACTGAGGATGAATATTGTGACACAACCTCTGTTAGCTCCTCCAGGCCTAAACAAAGGAGTAGGAAGCCTTTTCTTTTGGCCTCACACACAAAATAAAATTAGAAATTGAATAGTTATAAACTAAACAAAACAAATGTAAACAAAGGCTGGTCACAGTAAAACTTGAAAAGATGAATCTGATATCAGATAAACTGGAAAGTAAGGGCAAAGCCAAGTAGCAGTGTAATGCTACAGTCTTACTCTTCATGTGTTCATTAGCAGAGGGCCTTTGGAGTGAGTCTGAAGTGCCTCTGGGACCATGTGAGCTTTTAGGTTGGATACCTATGTCTTACTGAAGCCAGAGTAAGTACTAAGTAGAGAAATCTCTAGACCTCTCTCTATTTTGCCTTAATTCCTCCTGAATTGACAAGGAAGCAATCTTTCCATTGCCTTTGTGCTTCATGTGCTGGTATATAAATTACCCTCATAGTGGCTACTGGGGGGCTTGGACTTGCCCATGTAGTGAGGTAGAGTTGTTCAGATCTCAGTGGTATAGAGGAGAATCAAGATTCTTGTCCATATTATGACCTTAAAAATATGAAACCCTCAGATCCAGATTGAAATATCTGGATCAAGATACGGCCATAGATTGAAGACTCAACAAAAATCAAAGTAAGCTTAGGCTGCTGTTGATAGCAACAGAAATATTCTTAAAGTTGGCGTAGTAGTTTATTGATACAAAGTCCTTTAATTTGCTATGTTATTAATACAACAGATGACCTGAGAGGTAGGTGGTTTAGTCCATTTCATTAATTACTAATATTTCTTGAGCCCTTACTATGTACTAACCATTGTGCTAGACCTTTAGAAGGAGCGTCTCATTCATGTATCTCTGTGAAGTTAGTTTCCTCCATTGTACACACTAGGAAGCAGAGGCTCAGAAAGAAAAATAACCATCCACAATCACACATGGCTTCATGGGTGCACTCTTACCATTCATCTGTATTTTTAGATACTTGCCTCGGGTCACAAGGGATAGAGCTATCTCTAAAACTCAGATTTTTTATACCAAGTCTGCTTAGTCTGACCAAACCCCCAAATCATTTTTAGTGAGAATAGTGGAAAACAAAATGGAGGAAATGACCTGAGTTCTAGCCTTTCACAGCTGTGTGACTCTAGGACCTTTCTAAATCACACTTTTTCCTCTTTGGAATGGATGTAATAATTCCTTCTCCGATCTACCCCACCAAGATAGTGTGAAACTCAACATTACTGAAAATGTTTTATCAAATGAACTTCTCATCACAATTTAAAATATGCTTTAGGCAAAGTTTTATACTGACTTAGTAGAATATTAGAAGAGTCTTAAAGGCATGAAGAATGCTTCAAGCCTTGGCTGGCCTACACTGTCCGCCGTCCTGTGCACTGCCTTATATACAGTCCCAAATATCAGTGAATGGGCTTTGGATATGAAACAAGGAAAAGTAATACATTGTATCTGCTCCCTTTATTTTATAAGAAGAATAATTCTCCAGAACCTGGCTTTACTCAGAGTTCTGAAAATATCAGTAGATATAGGAAATTAATTCTTGGAAGTAGGCACTAATATGATATAGCATCTAAGAATATTGGATAAAGAGCAGAGATGAGATTTAAAATGCTTTTTCTAAATATCCCACTTTATAATTAGCTAAGTAATTTATGGAAAAATTGGCACCTTTTAGCACTGGAGATTACCACTCCTGTTACTACAAAGACTGACACTTGGCCAATATCTATAATGAAATTGGATTAATGGAATTTATTTGTAAGCTCATTTAAAAAAATATGAAGTTAATTTTTGAGCAAAAATTATAGATTTTCACATCATTTAAAATTTTTTCATAAAAAGTACATATTTCTAATTATAATAGACTTTCTTCTATTGAAGAAAATTGTAGAATAGATCACAACATTGTTAGGCATTTCACACTTGCTTTGATCAACACAGTGATGAAAGCAAAGCTGGTAGCACTTTTGTAGGCAAGAGAAAACATTTATGGGTGCTTCTTACATGGCAGCTCTGTGCTGATCATTTCACATATGTTAACTCATTTAATTCCTCAAGACAGCAATGTCGGCATTATTATCATCATCATCATCATCATCATCATCATCATCATCATCATCTTGTTTTTTCATGAGGAAGGCTGAGTCTTCAGAGAGGTTAAGCAACCTGTTCAAAGTCACACAGCCAATAAGTGTGGACTAGAACCTAGAATGTCCAAAGCTTTTTCTCTCTAGACTCAATTTCCTCATGAAATAGTATCATAGTGTCATGACTTCCTCAAGGAGTGACTGGCACCCTTGGCTTTCAGTACTGTCATCTGATTTAATTTTGCTATTCAACTTGTGTGCTAACGAGTTTTCTGAATCTTGAGGGGAGCCATTTGTCCTTTTCTACTCACTTCAACCTTATTTTGATGGGTTGATGGTTGTGAAAAATTGGGAAAAAATGAAGATAATTGAAAGTTGAAATGTATATACTCTACTTTTTGGAATAGAAGAGACAGGATTTTATTATATTGACATCTCCATTGTGATTTAGAGGGATATCGTTACTGATTAGAAAAGTACTCTGTACATGTACTCTGTTATATTTTTATGTCTTCTCCATGTTCTATAAATTTGGTTTATTCACATTGGAACCAAACCGAAGTCAATGAAGTACAGCAAGAATTACATATATGTGTGTGTGCACAAACATTGTTTAAGTACATTAATTGATAGATAAGGTATACAGACTTTAGCTAGGAGAAATGTGACAATTCTATATACTTAAGTCCAGTGGGTAATTATTTTCTGAACTTATAAAGTCCAAATTTCCATATGCAAAAGAATTCAGTCTGTAATCTCATATGTAAATAGCAGCAACAACAGTAATAGTAGCAAACATTGAAGCACCAATGCTTTGTGTTCCGCACAGTGTTCATTGCTTTATGTGCACTGTCCCACTCACCCCTACCTTGTAGATGAGGGACCTTCTGAGATGAAGAACTGTAGCACAGTCTCACCAAGACTGAGCTGTATTTAAGCCCAGGTCTGTCTGGCTGACCTAAGAGCCTGACCCTTGGCTCCTGTACCATGTGACCCTTAGCCATGAGCCACAAAATATTGGTATTTTGACAATTCATTACTTTTTTTGAGTGCTCCTTTCCCCCTACTCTTCCCTGAATAGCCCCAGATAAGGATCTTGAAGAAAAATGTGCTTCTTCCACTATTTTTGTTTTGTTTGTTTGTTTGTTTTGCTAAGAGTCAAATCTGTTGTGGCTCATCATGGCCATCAGCTATGCCCTTGGGTGTGGTGTTGAAGTGTATTACTGAAATGCCACCTGTGTGTGTTTATGTGAATAATACGGACCCAGATCAGGCCTCTCAGGAATACCTGCTAAATAGCCGAGTGCTGATGGCGTTGTCGTTGGTGGCAGTGACTTGCTGTAGGCTGGGTAATTTTTCCTTCTAATCCAGCATAAAGGGGCAGAACATAGGTAGAAAATATACCAAATTCTTTGATGCATGCAAAATATTTCTCCAATCTTACTAATGTGGAATGAGAGACCTATCTGTACATTAACATATTTATGCATTTGACCGGTAAAGAAAGACTGGTGTGGGGCTTCTTCCTGATTGTAAAAAGTCTGTGAATTATTTGATGATGCCAAATCATGAAATGAAATCGTTTTGGTTTAACTTTATAGTCACTTGTGCAAAATAGTTTTTTAAAAATCAATCAAAAACACCCAACCACAAACAAACAAGATCTATACAGGGTGCCAAATTACTATGTTAGAAAATTTAAAAAAATTAACAGTCAGCAACTGGAGTTAACTTTGGTACCCACTGTTGAAATAAAAGCACTCTTTGTATAATTGAATAGCTGTTATTTTCTGGTTCCAGGTGCAATACTAAAGAGGAAAGTAAGTGTCTAGCAGGATTATGGAAACTTTTGTTTCCTTGACTAAGGACTGGAATGCTCTGTAGCGGGGGGCTGGATGCAGAAAACCCAAAGTGGGGTTTGGCTTATCAGAGCCAAAGAGCTGGTTTCTGCCAGGCACAGAAAGAGCCTCTGGGATCTTTGCGGTGGACTTCGCAGGAAGGACCTTGCTAGCCAAGCCATAGACTTGGGGTTTGGTCATAGCTGTGCCAGCATTCAGTGCTGTGCTTTGGTGAAAATCACTTCACTTTCTCTTACCTTCACTGTGTCTCAAATGAACGAGTTGCATGAGTGATACCTAAGGCCTTTCCATGATGTGGTTTCATCTTAGCTTGGGCAAAGCATGCAGTATTTAATACATAGTAGCAGAATATTTACTATTGAAGCTTGAAAAGATGTGAGTTCTTTGTGTGCAGTCTTTCATTTATGCATGTGAGAGGGTTTTCTTTTTTTCAATATTTTTACATTGTAGTACTTGTTTTGCTTGTTGGGGGTGTTTGCTTATTTAATACATTCCGTCAAGGACAGAAATTACATGCTGTTTTTTCCCCCCTAGGAAGTGTGTCTTAGGTTTTTCCCTTATTATTTTCTTTACATTTTTTTTTCCTCTTCTTTTTTTGGTGGTGGGGGTGGTTATGTTTAAATGAAGTTGCTTTTATACACCAAAGACTTAATCCTCCATTTCCTACATAAAAGGTAGCTACTTTTTTGCATGGACCTCAAGCATATTGTAGTATAGAGGTGGAATTTAAGGAAAGGTATTAAGCAGGCTGTGTTGTAGCTTATGGGAAAGTAATAAATTGCATCATTTATCTTGAATGTATCATAGATAAGCTGCTATATAATGATCGCCACTTCAGATAGCTGTGAAATTAGGTGATTAACTAGTTGTTACCTAATCTTCTAATTTCTGTATAAGTCTAATTACATGAAATAGAAGTTGGTGTTTTGACTACTGTATTGTAAATGATGGAAAATAATTGCATATGTTAAAAAAATAAATTGTGTTATATTAAAAAAAATAAAATAAAATAAAAAGAAAGGTCTAAGAACCCTCACTCTGATGATACACCTGTTGAAGCCATGTATGGAATTCTGAGGGTTTGTTTGTAAAGGGCTTTGAAGCCTTTGTAAAAGTTTTGACTTAGAAAATAACCAATTTTACATGTTGACTGGATGAAACCCTTTATGCATGTTTCTAAAAGGGAACTCTGACCTCCACTGGATCGTTAAAAAAATTTTTTTTTAAAGAATAATTAGTTGTTCTCCTGTGCCTTGTCTCCTTTGAGAAGAGACATGTAACTTTGTGAATGAAACTGAGACCTTACATTACAAAGACAACTTCATCAATATTTCTGTCTGGACATATATGATATTATCAAGTACATAAAATGGAAGTCATTGGATGAAATGCTTTGGTTATGACTGAGAAACGTAGCTTGTTTGGTTATAGAAAGAGTAACAAAAGACAGGAATCAGCAGGGCCTGGGTTTTTTTTTTTTCCCTTTATATAATTTAACTAGAATTTCCTTTATATAATTTAACTTGAACATCTATAGAAGCTTACTTAAGCTTTTTATTTTGACTATAATCTCCTATCTTAATACCATCTCCCACATTATACTGAAGGTTTGTCTTCCAAATAGCCTCTGAATTTTTGCCTGCCACTCATATATGATATATAAGTGTGTGGTGGTTCTTGTGAAAGGACTTTAAATAGTACATATATATCTGTATGTTTATATATTTAGAAAGATAAAATTCCTCAATATATGAGTGGCTTTTTAAAAATGTTTATTTGTTTTGAGAGAGAGAGACCGAGATGCGAGGGACAGAGAGAGAGAGGGAGAGAGAGAATCCCAAGCAGGTTCTGTATGTGGGACTCCATCCCAGGAATCATGAAATCATGACCTGAACCAAAATCAAGAGTTGGACATTTAGCTGACTGACCCACCCGGGCATCCCAATATATGAAAACAACTTTTAAACACATACACATGGTCTCGTTTATATATAGACTTTATTTGATGAAAAAGTTCTGTTGTGTTCATAACACTTTTCTCTGAATAACACCTCAAGAGAGTTTGGAAGAAAAATCCTGCTCCTTGACAAATATTTTCAAGGGACAATAGTTGTTTTTCTGATTGTGAAAGACAAGCTGATGCCATGCTAGAAGAGAAAACAGTGGACCTGGTAGAGGAACATTTTATACTTAGAAAAGACATGCATATTTAAACAGAGGACTTTTTAATGAAAAGGCAAGAGGGTTTCTTGTTTTTATTTATTTTTGTTTTTACATATAAAAAGCCCTTCTCCACAGTCAAAGCTGTTTTTTCTCCTGTGAGAGGCTTAGAACTGTATAGAGATAGTTATATACACGGGCCTCTCAAATGAGAGGGCGCCATACATACATGTAATTGGTTGCTTTTTTCTTTCCCTCAGCAGTCTGTAAAAAATGTGAAAATGCTCCTGCTTCTGCCTCGCCATTAAAAGGCAGTGGCTGCACCATACTGTGATTTGGGAGCTGAAGAAAATGGCCAGAACTGACTGATATCTGATAAACAGTAACAGGAGTCAGTTTATTGCACCAATCGTTAAATAATGGTGCTGATTATAAGGCTGCTAACTGCAGATGCTGTAATTGTCTGTCATAAATCTTAGTCATTTGTGACAGGAGCACAATGAAAGGGAGCATCTGCTTGAGGGCAAATGACTTCTGATAAATATCAGCTCTACGAAAATGTACTTGGATGTGTCTCAATATTTTGGAGAGCCATTCATGTTGCTTCCACAAATGTGAAGTTATTATTGGTTTGTATTGATTTTGCCACCCTTTTTTTTTTTTAAAAGAGACAGAGAGTGACTCAAGGTTGAGTTGAATAGCATCTCAGCTCTTTATCTGATCTACTCATTTCTCTCAAATGCATGTTTGAGTGAAAAAAAATAATTGCACTTTTTTTCAGTAGATTGCTGTTCAGAAACACAGCCTGGGAAATTCAATATGCAGCTTATAAAAAAAATAACAAAAGCCAACGTTTGGGGGGGTGGGGAGGGAAGGCCTTAGGATTTTTACAAAGGTTATTTTTCAGAAAAGATTTTAAGTCTTTAAATGCCAGTCGCTAATGAATTTCAACTATATGAAAATGAGTTCTCCTATTACACATATAAAAATATATTTATTATAAAATTTACCCTTTATGTCAGAAAGATATCTTTAAGTTACAAAACACTTGGGAAAAGTTAGTATTACATAAAACTAATATCCATGTTTTAAAAATAGCTGCTTTTTCCTAAAATATTTATTTCATATTAAACCTTTAGTTACTGCATCAAGGACAGCTTAGAAGTACAAATCTAACAGAAGGAGGAGATTCATATTTGCTAAAGTCAAAATTCAACTTTGTATTGAGCTCAAACTTCTGTGGTTTGAAGATGGTGAGAAATATGAATAAGTACAGGTTGCATCTTTATGGGTGTCTTACCAGATCTTTCCACGTGACGAAAGTAAAAATTTCATAGTCTGTCCCACGCAATTGCTCAGTCTGGGGGAGTCCAACTGAGTGGTCCAGGAGTGGCTCAGGGTATGGGGCTAAAGACACATCATGGGAAGGGGAGCACTAAGAAAGGAACGCAGAGAACAGCTTTTATGTGAGCTCCCTAGAATGTTTTATCTGAACCACTCTACCTCCACTTAGAGCTCAGCACCACAGGCTGAAATATCCACAATAAAGTTGTCCATTCGCCCACAGAACAAAGACTGTAAGGACTGTTTTGGCGATGTTGTGTATGGTTTCACTGTCTTATTCACAAGGAGATACAGAGAAACTTTTCCCAAAAAATCAGCCTAGGCTTTTCCTCCTGTCCTTGACCATAAAACAACTTGTGTTTTTCTCTCATGGCTCTAATAATTGTAGATAGCCACAGCTTCATGGTAAGAGTGCCCAGAATGTAGGACGGCCTTTAATTAATGATTCCTTCAAAACAAAGAGCCTCTGGTACTATTGTAACTAAATTTTCTGGAAGAATATCTGAAATGAAGGGCTTTATAGTGATGCTAATTTTTAGAAAGGCAAATTTGGCAAGGGAGGTAAGATGTGGTAAGTGTTTTTAAGAATAAGAAAACAAGCCCTAAATCTCAACCTTGTATAAAGATGGGAAGAAGGGAGATGCACAGAAAAAGTATACATTTTGATGTCAGACCAAACTGGATTTGATTCTTAGTTCTGTCAGGCAAGTTTTTAAGCTTTATCATTTGCCATTTTTACAAGAAAGACTATTTCTATTAATACTAGGGTTGTAGTATCTATAAATCATTTGGCACAGTGCTTGACACAAAGGAGACATGCAGGAAATATCTATAGCTATTGTTAATTATGATATTAATATTATATATTTATTAATAGTATTTGTTAATAACAGTTATAAACTACATTCTTCTCTGTGTTTGCCTTTGTATGTCAGGCTCCTCCTGATTTTAATGTTGTGATTTGTTTCTCTCTTTGGAAAAGAAACTGCCAGGAAACTTAAGTGTGACTTTCTGTTCTTATGGGCATATTTCCATGAATGAGTACAAAAATGAAACAAATATATGTTAAATAGCTGAGTCTTATCCTACTGGGGTTGGAGGTGACAGACGGGGTTCGAGGAAAAAATTGCTCTCACAGTCGTCCCTGCTTTCACAGCGCTTGCTGCATTGTTAGGGGGAAAGAACTAGCAGTTAATTGTACATTAATTGTCTCATGTGTATTCAACAGCATAGTGTAATAGAAAGTCAGAAAGGACTAGAGTTATTGGAGAAGGGACCTGAGCTAAGTTTTTAAGGCCCAGTGTGATTTGGATAGGTCTAATCACCTGACTTCAGCATGAGCAGAGACATGAGTATGACACAGGACATACAGAATAAGTATGAGGCATTCGGGGGAGAGTTGAAATAAATCAGAGAGTATCTGTTGGGTGAAAGTGGGAAATAAATGAAGTGAATTGGTAGTGGTAGTTGAGGTCTGAGTAGTAGTGTCATCACTTTTAATATCATTAATAGCTAGCACTTATTAACCGTAATTTGTACCAGGCCTTAAACTAAGTTCTTTCGTATGTGATTTCACTTAAACTCAACAGCAAGCCCCTGAGATAGCTAATGTTAGGCCCACTCTTCAGGTAAAAAATTAAAGCTTAGCAAGTTTACAAAAGAGTCAGAATGGTATGATGGTCAAGAGTGTCAGCATTATAGCCAGACTGTCTGGGTGTGAATGTCAGCTTCACTAATTACCAGCTGTGTGACTTAGGGCAGTTGTTCATCTCCTGTGTTTGTTTCCTCATAGGGTTACTGGGAGGCTCCAGTGAGTTAAATTTACATTTATATAATATATGCTTTAGAATGCTGCTTGGTGTATAGTTACATGTTATATGTGTATGTTATATATGTATGTTATACACATATATTATATGTGTTTGCTCTTATTAAGTAACACATGGATATCAATTTTGTAGAAGGCGCAGAAAACTGTTATATGAGTACTTCTTATGTTGACCATCAAAGCTGATAGGATAATATACATAAATATTTTTATTTGTTATGGAGAAAGTAGAACATACTGAGAAGACAATTTAAAATCTTTAATTGCCCTCTTTTTCTCCCATAATCATTATTTTATTATACTTTATTTTAGAATGTATATTTATGAATATGTATCTCTTATGACCTGACTTTTCACTTAAAAATATTTAGAATTTTAAAAATGTTTCTATATCAACAAATATAGCTACATTATAGTTTTTAGTAGTCATGTAGTAATATGATATATGGATTTGGCATACAAAATTTAACAATCACCTACCTTTATATGCCATTTCCAATTTCTTTTGCTATTACAAACAATGCTGCAATGAATAATTTCATGAATATATGGAATTATTTCTTTAGGATAATTCTCGGAAGTGTAAATCCTGGAAACAGAATTATGCTCGTTTGTGAAATATATCCATGCATATGGCCGAATCACCCTCTATAAATTTTTAATAATTTCTAGTTCCATCAGCAGCGTATGAGAATTCTCATCCCCCCATATCTTTGCTAACACTTATCATTGCCAAACAATCAGTAATAATAAGTATTTCTGATATATGAAATGTCATATCATCATTTGAAATTGCTGTATTATTACCAGTGACCATTAAGTTTTTAATATGCTTACTGAACATTTATATTTTTGTAAATTATCTGTTTATATTCTTTCCCCGATTTTTAACAAGTTGAAGTGTTTTGTAAGAAAGAGGTTTTTATGATTATTAGAGTAACCTTGTATTGGGCATATTTTGAAAATGTGTCATGAATATGAGAAACAAATAAATGAGTTTAGATCCACTAAGTTAACAAGGAGATTTTTAAAAATTTAAGTCTAAATGTGTTCTACTCTTGCTTTGATCATTTCCTTTTGCCATGGAATAAAGTCTGTGTTTCAAAAGTTGGCATGCTAGGTCCACCCTGATCTGATTTAGTTGACCTTTCTCACCTCTGTCCAGCTACCTTCTCCGATGTCAGTGGTGTGCTAGAGCACAGGAGCTTGTGAGAGCCAACGTCACACATCTCTTCCCAGCTCCATGTTCAGTGATGCCATCATGCTGGTAGTTTGAAATCAGTCATGGGAGAATAGTTATACCATAGGAACTGGCAAACACTAGAAATTAGGGCTCCCCCTTCCCAACCCGGAGACTCAGTTGTTAATAATTTACCAGCATTTCACTAGATTAATCTTAAACTCTAGGCATCCTAAACTTCTTAGCATTCTTGATCCAGGGGAGGACTGAGACACAGAGGTACCCCAGACAGGGAATAATCAGTTGCACTTCAGACCAATGTTTGGTCAATACACATAAGTGATATGTGGGAGAAGCGGGAAGTAGGCCCACCAGGGGCAGTGTCCAGCCTCTCTGCTTTGGTTCCAAGCAAATAAGTTCTGGCCCAAAGTTGTCCACCCCCTTGCAGTTGTGCCAAGCCTGCAGTTAATTGACTTATGTTTCTTATGAAGCCTTTGTCCTGACCTTTGACAGTCTCATCACTCCCTCTTTTCTGGGTTAAGTGGCTTAAAAAAAACAGTTTCTTCAACTACATATAGTCTTTCCCTTGGGGGCAATTCTGCTCAATACATTTTCTTCCTGTCTTGTTTCAGTGCCCTCATTGATTGATTAGGATCTAAGGCAACAGGCTGGCCAGCCCAAACTTTAACCTGAGTCAGCCCTCCAGATAGCTTCCTTCCCTCATCTGTTTCTAGGTACACATTTTCTTGCTTTCTCTTGTCTACCCCTGACCACCTTGTTGGTATGTTATTTCCTCAATGGACCCTTCTAATAGTATACTTTTTTTTGTCTGGACCTTTGATAATAATACCACTTACCATCATGAGACTTTCCAAGCAATAATACTGTTATTCTCAAAAAGAGCCTTATATAGTAAGGCCCAGATCACACTTGGCTGAATGGATGTTCTTGAGGAGGCAGTACCACTAAGGAACTCTTATATTAAGGTGAATGTTTTGGCAGCAGTGTGCAAGATGACTGGAAGAAAAGAAATACAAATGATCACTGTTAGGAAGACTGACTTGGGTTTTTAAATATTGTAGAAACAAGTCATCTAGTTATGAGGGAGTGGCAAATTCCTGAAGATGAATAGGAGTAATAAGGATGGAAAGAAAGAGCAGGCATGAGACAAGGCACGGAACTACGGAATTTGGTGAAATGGGGCCTGTAAGAGGAAAAAATAGGCAAAATTTAAAAATTATTTATGCTTCTAATTTAGAAACAGATGCAAAGTCATTTGTTTAAAGCTATAGATTCATGAGGAAGAAAGTTAAAAGGAAATACACACACAACAGAAAGTTAAGTGTTAGGAAAATCTTTTCATCTGGAAAAAGGATACAGAAAAGAAGAAAGAGGATAAATTGTTAATGAACTAGAAGAATAATCTGGAAATTGCAGTTTCCTGAAAGCTAGGGAGAGAGAGTTAAAAAGGACAAAGATTATCTCAAGATTTTGAAGATTAGTTAATACACTCAAATGGCAAAGAAAAACAAATGATGAAAGGACTCAAACAATTATCACTGGGTTTGGCAAGAATAAAATCCCTAGTAGCATTAGAATGGACAGTTCCAGGGGTAATGGAACATCCACAACTTGGTGGATCCAGTTTAAATTTCTATGTCACTTACTGGCTGTGTTACTTTGACAATTAATCTCTCAGAAGCTCAGTTTCTTCTTTTATAAAGTGCGGATACTTTTGGTTCTACTTACTTCACAGGATTCTTGTGAGGTTCAAGAGGAATAGTGAAAATATTTTGTGAACTTAATTAAATAGAAATATGACACATTTCCGTTATTATATTCATAATTGGAGCCAAAGGGAAAGCAAGATGTTGGGAGATTAGTGTAAAGAACGGTAAAGATGGGAAGGAGAAAGAAGGGTGATTGTAGAGCAGCTAGAGGAAAGTGTGAGGTAAAATGAAACATTTGTTTATTTTTGTTTCATGGCAGGGAAACCCAGGTCATGGCTGAGGATAGGAGGGCGGACTTTGAAAGTGTAGGAAGGTTAACTATGGGAGGAGAGCCCAGGATAAATAAAGGCTGTGATCTTTGCACAAAACGTCAGAAACCTCTTCCTCTGAGCCTGATAGGAAGGTTGAGATCCAAATATAGAGATGGGGACATGTCAGAATGAGGATGGCATAAATGAAGTTGCCCTTGTGGGACACTCCAACCATGTGCTTGAAGGATAAGGGAAGACTATCCAAGGAGGGCTAGGAAGAGAGGAATGGGATCTAGGAGGAAAGCTGGAAAGCAAAAATATTGTTTAAATTACTGGTATGGTATCCTCTATGTCCTGCACTGTTCTGTCCTTTAAAGGCATTGCCAAGTCTAACATCCATGATTTCCACCTTTCTCTTCACTGGGTATTAGCTCAGTACAAGGAGCAGAATATGGCCTAATAGGAAAAGGAGTTATGCTTCTCTGCAATTGAATTAAATGACAAATATGATAACCTTATTTTCTGAACTGAATTTGAGTATGTAGTTGGATACAGGATTTGTATATATTTTCCAGCTGTGAAAAGACATCTGGGAAGTGAAGTTTGTACATGGAAATGTTGGATTCTCCAGGACATTTTCATGGGTTGTAAGTTCAAAAGGGAGAGTCAGTCTGCAAATCAGGCCTGCCTTAGAAACATGAATCATAGGTAATATACATCTTTGATGACCTAAATCTTGGATAAAAAGGGACTCACGTTAGGATGTGGAAGTGTAAGTTATGGATGAGATGGAATGAGAATGTGCCTTGGTTCTAGCATGGTTGTAAATGGTTGGAGCAGAGTAATGCTGTTTGTAAATGACTTATCCTTCCAGCTTGCCAAAGATGCCTCTACTCTCATTGATCTGTTAGATATGGAGGCTAAGGGTTAGTTATCTTCCAACATCACATAGACTCTCTTGCTTCTTATAATAATAAAAAAAGTTATTTGGTCTCATAATTGATGAAAGGAAATGGCAAGAATGAGAGGCTTACATGGTTTGCTCTTTTTCTTACGTGCCTGACTCTGGTAGGCATCTGAGTTTGGGGGTCCTGTGATAACAGTTCTTAGGCATTAGTATTAAGATCAGTCGTGAGGTATGTCAATCTCTTACTAAGAGTAACTAAAGTTGGGATAATTGTGAATATTAAAAATTTGACACATAAACTACTGTTTGAATTTATCCTATAGTATTCCTTCTTAGTCATCTGTATTCTGATATAATTTCTTAAGCAGGACATAAACATCATGTTAAATTTAGCACAATGGGAATATCCTTGGGATGTCACTTCTCCCTTGTCATATGTGTCCCAGAGGGAAAAAAGTTAAGAACTGTTGCTCTGACAGTTGGTGGAGCAATGACTGTATAGTCCTTATATACAGCAACAAAAAGTCATACATGGTGGGAGATTATCTGCAAAGCCCTAATTTTTCTTAATTTAATTTTTATCAAAGTCAAACACATAGTTCAAAATGTCAGATAGTTTATAAGCTTCATCTTGAAAACCATGTATCTCCTTAGACCCCCTTCCCTACTGTGTTCTTGTTCCTTTGGGACAATATTTGGGTTAAATGAATAATTGGTGTTTACATTATGATCATGTAAATTTTCTTCATAATTATGCTATATGGTATGCTATTATCACATATACTCCGTACTCCATCATTTCCTCATATATTTTTTAGTTAGGTTTTCTTCCTTAAATTGTCTGTTTGAGCTATATCCTTCTCAGTACGGGCAAGTATGATAGATAATCTATCAGTTTCATTTTGTCTTGTGGCATCCTTCCAGAAGCCTTCCTTCCTTTTGCTCCAATTCAGACTCATTGCTCTTTAATAAGATACATAAGCAACAGCTGGGGTTTTCCACTGCCTTCGTTCCAGGAATTCACCTCATTTCTCTCTTGGATCCTATGTCTGATTTTTCTCCTTTACTTGCTTACTGTGATGAATATACATCCTGGCATTTTCCTGAGAAAGTGCATAGAGGGTAAATACTTTTGAGAATGTCTGAAAATGTCTATAGTCTACCTTTATACTTGCCCAGGTGTGGAACCATGCTGTAGAAGAAATGCTTCCTCAGTATTTTGATGAGTTCTTGTTGAGAAGTTTAAACTTTGGTTGTTGATCCTTTGTGTTTGAGCACCTTTCTCCCCTCCCCATTCTAGAAGCTATTACGGTTTTCTTTTAACCCTAACATGCCAAAGTGTCATACTGATAGGTTCTGGCATACAAGTTTTGTTGTCTGTTTCAGAATCTGAATTTAAGTCTTTTGGAATTGGAGTGATATTGTGGTCTAATTCTTGATAATTTCTTTTCCCTATGCTTCTTTCTTGAACTCCTACTAATTGTCAGATTTTAAGATTTCTGAATTGATTCCCTGCTTTTCTTATTTTTTCTCTCCTATTTTTCCATTACTCTGTCTTTTTGTTCTGCATTCTGCAAGGTAGAACAAACTTGACCTTGTCTCCTCCACTCTTGTCTTCTAAACATCCTACTGAATTTCTTCAAGTCTTACTATCATATTTTTTAAGGTTTCAAGAGGTCTTTATTGACTTATTCCTGTTTCATGACTGCAATAGTTTTCTTCTCTCTTTTAGGACACTGATTTTATATTTAATTGTTGCTCTGCATTTTCCCCATTTTCAGTTTGTGTGTTTATATCTCTCTGATTTTTTTTCCCTTAGTGGCTTTTCTAAGGTATTTCATAGATTTTTGGTTTCATTTCATATTTAAAACACAAGGTACCAGGAAAATATTGGGAGGTAGGTGTGTGTGTGTGCGTGTGTGTGTGTGTGTCTGTGTGTGTCTGTGTGCGTGTCTTTGTGTGCATATGTCAGGGGCAAGACAAGATTTCTATTGCTAAGATTCATTGGCTGTTTCATTACCCATAGGCCTTCAATCTTGGCCTGGCCAGTTTCTTCAGAGAGAAATCATCTAGTATCTTGCCTGGAGGTGAAAATCTGACTGCCATATTTTTAAGAATACATTATAAAGTATTTCCACTGGCAGTTCTCAAAAAGTGGTTTATGGACCCGAGAGGCTTCTTAAGACTCAGGGATTCAAGAGTCAAAACTACTCCCATAATAATACTAAGATGGTATTTGCTTTTTTCACTTTGTTGATAATGCAGCCTGGTAAAAAAATTTCTGGTGCCTACCACTAATTAGTGACACCAAATTTCACCACTATGCATTTACAGTTAAAAAAAAAGTACAGCAATTTCACTTAAAAATCTTTTAATGAATAGTAAAAGTGATAATTATTATTTCATCTTGACCCTTGAGGACACATCCTTTTATTGTTCCCTTTGGTGAAAAAAGAAGTACACACAAGACACTTCTGCAAATGTACTAATGTACCATGGTGTCCTGAGGAAAAACACTGTGCAGTTGTTCGAGTTACAAGCCTGTCACATCCGTCTCCCCTTAATATCATTTTACATTTGTCGTTCTGTATGATTGTCTCTCTCTAAATGTAGATCCTCTGTCTCCCCAGCTAGACACTAGTACTTTGGAAGGCAGAACCCTGCCTCCATGTTGCCTCCAAAGTGACTGTGACTCTGCAATCAGAGATGCTCAGCTTGTGCTGTCGTCAGGTCATTCAAAGGTCTGCTTGGTTATGTTCACACCATGCAAGAGAAGCTCGATGTTACAGGGAAGTTAACACCATTGAAGCTGTAGCTAAGAACGTAAGCATAATAGAGAAATAAACAGGAAAATGGCATATAAGAACCAGAAAATTTGTAATTTATTTTTTAGTCCTTACCAGGCTATTTTCAAGATTCTGCTAAGCAGTGGGTTATACTTTAAAAAAAAAATAGCAGTAAGAACCTGGAAGGGGTTTGCTTTCCAAGAGAACAATGCTCTGTGGCACATAGATACTGTATAACTAATCCTATTCTCCAAACACAGAGGGCTCAAAGGCAAGGCTGCCACATGTGGCTGTTCAGTTTGTTCAGTATATAAATATGCCTGACCAAAGGACAAGGAGGGAGCACTTTTTTCTTCACTCCAAGGGGCCCTTTTCTAATTGGCCTTTCCAGAGAAGGGCACTTTTTAAAATGGTCTGCCCAGAGGGCGGCATCTTTTCCTAATTCTCACAAAGGCACCTTCAAGGCAGTCCCACTGGAAAATGAATCCTGAACTAAAGGTCAGAAGGAATAATATGTAAACAGTGGTTCCCTCCCTGGCACACACAGGGTTGGAGAGGTTAGAGGAAAGGCATAGGAGGGATAAAGCCATATTTAAAAAAATACCTCAGAGGCATTGTAGGAGGAACTGAAATGATTTAACTTGGAGAAGAGAGTACATACTAAAAGATGCTTAAACAATAAAAAAGGAAGGAACTTTTTCAAAGAACAAAATGACTTGTTGCTCTTTAATTTTATCCGGAGGAGTCCATAGGGTTTTATTGAAGAAACAGAATCACTTCCTGACAACAAAGACTTAACATTAGAGGTTGTGGAATTTCTTCTTAAGGAGACATTATGAGATGCATTCCCATATGGGAAGAGTGTTAGATCACCCTGTATAGACACTAGCGGGTTAACTAAAGATTTCTAAATATAAAGGTATTGCCGTTCATTCTGGTCAAAAGGAAGTATGGGAGGCTCTTGACTTCCATGGAGGCTGTGTTCTAGAGTTCTTCAGTGAGGAGATTCCGAAGTGCCCACAATTGGTGTGCAGAGAGCCGTGAAGATGCCAAGGGCCATGGGTCCATGAATCAGGAGATTATTACGCTAGTACAAACATTTTTCTCCGCAAAAATGCTTTTAGCCTTTTTCTCTTCTGCTCCCTTACCTTTCTTCTCCTACAATCAGATCTAGTTTTCCCTGGGACCTGTCTCATTTGTTCGCAGGTTTAATAAGTAGTAGCGACTGTTGTTATCATGTGAATCTGCTGCTCTGGGCACACAATGTTCCTGGTTTCCAGAATATGCTCTTTACCTTTTCATACATTCACTTATTCTTGTGTTCACCAAACAAATATTTATTAGAGCTTTGGATGTGTCAGTAATGTGCTGGTCATTGAGGATTAAATGGTAAATTATATAAGACCCCTACCCTCAAGAATGTCACATTTTAGAGGAAAGGTAGTCAAGTAAATAAAACTATTTCCTACGTCAGACACACACATCCTAAAATGGTTTCCTGCATCTGTCACATACTGAGATTCTATCGAGGGCACTTACCCAGATGATATTCCACACTTATGGCATTTTAAATTTATTGCTTTATGTACAGAGTGTATCTATGCATAAGGATATACATATACGTAAGCATATACATTTCTCATATATATATATATATCATGAGTGTGTGTGTGTACACACATACATCATGTACATATCATTATCTCTCTAGTTCCCAAATTAAATTTTAAGCTAAATAATAACGAAAGTAATAACTGATATTTTATTGATAATTTACTTGATGTTGTTCTATGTGTTTTGCACATAATCATGTTACCTTTTCCTCTCAGCAAGCTCTCTGAGTGTTACAACAATTGTTATCCCCACTTGCAGAGGAAGGAAACTGCAGATGAAAGTTACCTAACTGAGAAGTTATGGGGCTTCTCAAAGCTTATGGGGCTAATAAGCCGCAAAGCCAGGGGTGAACCCAGAAGTCTGACTACAGGGCTTCCACTTGATGTCAGGTCAGAAACCGCATTCATATTTGTCCATATATTCTGCTATCTGTGCTGGTACCTAGAAAACACTGTCTGACATACATAAGTAACATTCCCTAACATTTGCTTGGTGAGTCTGAGACTACAAAGAACTTTATTTATTTATTTATTTGTTTGTTTGTTTATTTATTTATTTATTTATTTATATTTTGGAGAGAGTACAAGCATGGAGGGGGCAGAAGCAGAGAGAGAGAGAGAGAGGGAGAGAGAGAGAGAGAAAGAGAGAGAATGAATCTCAAGTTGGATCCATGCCCAGCATGGAACCCTGAGATCAGGACCTGAACCGAAATTAAGGGTCAGACACTCAATCGACTGAGCCACCCAGGTGCCCTTACAAAGAACTTCAATTATATTATCCTCTCTGATTCTTGCAGGCATTCTGTCCAGCAGACGAATTTTTTTCTCATTACAAAGATGAAGACTTTTCATGGTTTGTTGCCCGAAGGATATAGTTTTAGAGATTTTACTTCTACAAGGAAAAAAGTAGATGGTATTTGCTGGCAATAACATTTAGTATGTAATACCATTTAAGTGTTCAGTTGTGAGAGTTTTGTTGCTGCTAAATAGACCTGGAGTGTTAGGAGAACAGCAGTTAAGGTGATACATTGAAGGCTTGCACCTTTAGAGACTCTAAAAATATTCTATGGTCATTTATTTATTTTAACAACTTTCAAGTACATAATCTGGTTTACTCATTATAGTCAGCATGCTGTGCATTAGATCCCCAGAACTTATTCTCTCATAAGTGGAAGTCCGTACCCTTTAAATACCATCTTCACAGTTACCCCACTTTCAGCCCCTGGTAACCACCATTCTGCTTCCTGTTTCTACAAATTCACCTTTTTTAGGTTCCACATATAAATTGAGTCATACAGTATTTCTTTTCCTCAGTCAGAATTGTTAACATAATGCCCTTGAGGCCTATTTGTGTTGTTATAAATGGCAAGATTTCATTCCTTTTTTTAATGGCTGAATAATATTCTTGTGTGTGTGTATGTGTGTGTGTGTGTGTGTGTGTGTGTGTGTGTGTGTGTTTCTTTATCCATTAATCCACTGATGGACACTTAGATTATTCCCATATGTCAGATGTGTCAATAATGCTGCAGTGAACATGGAAGAGGTGAATCTTTTTGAATTAGTGTTTTTGTTTGTTTCAGATGAATACCCAGAAGTGGAATTGCTGGATCATATGGTAGTTCCATTTTTTTTGTTTTTTGAGGAAGCTCCATACTGTTTTCCATAATGACTGTACCAACTTACATCCCACCAATAGTGCACACGGGTTCCCTTTCCTCCACATCCTTACCAACTTATTATTTCTATCCTTTTAAAAAATGTTTATTTTTAAGAGATAGACAGAACATAAGTGGGGGAGGGGCAGAGAGAGACACACACAGAATCTGTCAAAACAGCCCAGTGCGGGGCTCAAACTCACAAGCCATGAGATCATGACCTGAGCCAAAGTCAGACATTTAACCGACTGAGCCACCCAAGCACCCCTCTGGCCTTTTTGGTAATAGCCATTCTGACAGGCATCAGGTGATATCTTGCTGTGGTTTTGATTCTATGGTTATTTAATTTTAACCTCATATATGAAGAGCTATCTATAAGCAGATTTGCTTATATCAGAGCATGACAATGTTCAACTCATAAACTTTGCCTCTACTCTAAATTGCTTTTCTTGACTTCAGTTTTTGTACCTTTTGAGAAATATTAAATGTTGAAACACTTGCTACCCTTCAGTTCATGCAAATTTTAGAATTTTGACTCATTTCTAGGCTTTCTCTCTCTTTCCCCACTCGTTCAAATCATTCCTAATCCCTGTAGCCGTGTCCTTTAAAAGGTCTTGAATTTCTTAGTACCTGATGCTATTACTAAGTCTATCCTCACTGCGTATACATGCATACAGCTAATGAGAAGAAAATACAAAAAAAGATTTTCATTGGTATAGGTGACAGAACAACTATTTTCATTTACTTTTAAAATCTTAATATTGTGGATATTTTACATAGTAAATAGTCACTTAAAAATAATATTCCTGAAATTATTTATGTTAATACTATTTGTGTAATCCAAATACAAATTTAAATCAGACTGTCTCACATTTAGCATATACTATTCACCTAGGACAAAAGATGAAACAGTCGGAGATCCTGGGTGACTCAGTCAGTTAAGCATGTGACTTCAGCTCAGGCCATGGTCTCATGGTATATGGATTCGAGTCCCATATCAGACTTCACAGTGACAGTTCAGAGCCTGCTTGGGATTCTTTTTCTGTCCTTCTCTCTCTGTTCCTCTCCCACTTGCGCTTTTTCTCTCTTTCTTAAAATAAATAAATAAACTTAAAAAAAAGGAAGGTGAAAGAATCCCACCATAAATGTCAAACCACTTGCTGAAACAGAGCTCTAGGGAATCAGACCTTAGATAAATAAGATTTTATGTTTATGTCCCCTGAGTTCCTGAACTAAGAATTAGAAGGTAGACCTTTGGTCATATCTATTGACAACTCCTTCCTGCTCCACTGGCTACATTGTCTGTCTCTTCTACACCTTGGTGTCATAGGCTTAATTGTGTTCTCCTAAATTTAAATGTTGAAGTCTTAACCCCCAATACCTCCGAATGTGACTGTATTTGGAGACAGGGCCTTTAAAAAGGTGATTAAGTTAAAATATGGCCATTAGGGTGGGTTCTCATCCAATATGACTGGTATCCTTATGAGATGAGGGAGATTAGGACACACAAGGGATATCAGGGCCATGTGTGCACAATGGAAAGACCATGTGAAGACACCGGAAGAAGATGGCCATCTGCAAATCTAGGGGAAAGGCCTCAGAAAAAACGAATTCTGATGACCTCTTGATCTTGGACTTCCAGTTTCCAGAACTGTGAGAAAATAAAGTTGTTTTTTGTCCCCTAGCCTTAGATAAATAGCCACTCAATTTTATATTTGGTCTACATTAATTATCTTATAGATTTTCCTACTATTAAACTAAAATTTTCCTCTTACAATTACTCAGTGGACCTAATTCTAGCCTCTAGAGTCACATCAAAGAAATTTAGTGTTTTTCTAAATGATGTTTCTCAAATATCTGAAAGTAATTTTTTCCCTAGTATGACTTATTTTTTCCAGAAATATCCCCTACTCCCAATTCCTTTCACTATCTTCAAACACTGTGTTTTCATGCACCATCTGTATGATGGTCATGTTCTTCTCAGTCCTATAAATATCCCTCTGAAAGATACATTGGAAATATTTCCAGGTGTAATATTTTGATTACTATTGTGCCAAACAAGCCCATATCTTAAAGAGGATGAAATTTATGGTGAGAGAGTAACTTGTATAGTCTTTTATTCCTTAGATGTATAAAACAGAGGAGTAATCAGACATTTAAAGTAGAAACATGGAAAAGTAATGCCACAACTCCTTACTGCCAGGCAAAAACTGTCATTCTCTGGACTTGTAGATGGCAGCCTGCTTTTCTTTACATATTACCACATGTAATATGAATTTAAATTGTATTATATTGAAGGACAATTAATATGGGTGGTGATATATTTAATTTTTAAAGTAGTGCTTAAAAAACCAAATGTTTACGTATGTAACTTTAATTTTAGAAGTGATGTAATAACTGTTACATTAATGTGACCTTTTTTTTTTTTTTTTTTGCCATTTTTGAGGATTCACTCATTGGAGCACCTGGGTGGCTCAGTCAGTTAAGCGTCTGACTCTTGTATTCAGCTCAGGTCCTGATCTCATGATTTGTGGGTTCAAACCCTATATCAGGTCTTGCTGACGACACAGAGCCTGCTTGGGATTCTTTCTCTCCCTCTCTCTGACCCTTCTCCACTCCTTCCTTCTTTCTCTCAAGATACATAAACATTAAAAAAAAGAAGAAGATCCACTCATTGAGCAAATATTGATTGACTACTACATAGAAGGGTTAGTTCAGGAAGAAGTTTAGAAACCACTTGTATCCATCTGAATGGTCAACAATTTAGTCCAGCTGCTGAGTGTGCTATGTTTGCATCTCCTTTAACAAATGGTAACACAACAGTGTATTTTAAAATTAGACCTTGATAACTGGGGTTTAGGGCTGTCACAGAAGGGGCCCAAGGAGTATGAAGAGAAAGCAAGACAGATGGTCAGACATGTGCTCCGGTGAAAATTAGAGGAGAATGCTTTAGTAGAGTAAGTGCTGTGGACTCACCCCACACTAAAAGGAGAAACAATTCCAAAGATCAGACTTCTAATATAGTGTCAGCTTTGGTTGGACTAGCCCAGAAGGGGGAAAGGGAAAAGGATCTGACCCTTATAGACCAGAGGCCTTTAGTAACTACAGCTTAAAAAGCAGGCAAGGATGCTTCAGGTAATAATAAGAATGACACACAAAAAGTAATAACAACAATAACAGTAATGGCAATTATAGCAGTAATCATAGTAATAATTATATAAAAGTGTTCCAAGCCACTGTTTTAAGTGCTATATATGTTTTAACTTATTATCCTCAAATTCATTCACTTATTTGATAAACATTTATGGGATGCCTAATGTATGCAAGGTATTTTGAACAAAATAGACAAAAGCTTCTGTCCTTATGAGGTTTATTATAGTGGAGAAAGATAATAATTAATAAAGAGCTAATAAATTACACAGTAAATTGGGAAGAAAGAGTATGGGGAAAGAAAACCAAAAAAAGTAGGTAGGTTAAGGGGAATCATGAGGAGTGCTGAGTGATGACGTGGATGGGGCTCGGTTTGCTTTTACTAAATCAAGGAGGCAGAATAGGTCTCTGTGAGAAAGCGAGATTTAAGCAAAGACTTGAAGGAGAAGATGGATTCGCAGGCAGGGTTCTGGGTTGGGGTGGGGCGTGGTGGGGAGGTGAGCCGTGTGAGAACAGTTAGAGCACAGACCCGAATGCAGGAGTGTCTCTGTGGTGTTGAGTTGCGGCAAGATCAATGTGGCTAAAGCTACCTGAGTGGCTGAGGGGACAGGGCGAAGGGTTAAAAGAGAGTGTCACAGGGTAGAGGAGCATAGAGGACATTATGCAGACTTAAACTTTCACTCTGAATTAAATGTGAAGTCATTGTACAGTTTTGATCAGAAGAGTGACTCAGTTTGGCCAAATTTGAAATGGATCCCTCTTAGCAGCCATGTAGAGAATAGATTTGTAGGACAGAAAGATGGTGGGAGGTTTTCAGATAGTGGTTACAGGGACAAGGGCAATGCGGTAGGGGTATGACAAGTGATCAAATTCTAAATGAGTGAAGGACTCAAGAAATTAATTTACTTATCCAAGTTTACAAAGCTAGTAACTGGCAGAATCGGGAATTGATCCCAGGCAGTAGAGACTCAAGAACAACTCTGGTACACAGTATAACCTGACCAATCAAAAAAGATGGTGAGAAGACAGACAGCCAGTCAATAAAAGGCAGAGCTTTCTAGTAATTATGCCTGTAAGGCAGTGATTTTCTGTGATTAGAGGGGTGTAAGTTGAAACTGGAAAGCCATTTATCTGTGATGAGTAAGGGGAATTCATGCATGGGGGGGGTTAATAAAATGACTTTTAGGCCCCTTCTAACTCTAAGATTCTATGATCCAAATATAGAACAACACAGTTTATACTGTTTGTCAGAAAAAGTTGACAACTCTAGTAATTACTAATATTTTGAAAACCGTTTTCTTGCCTTAATCTCCTATACCGAGGTATAAACAATGCTAGATTTGGCCTCTGTCCTCAAAGAAAGGATGAAAACATGATGTATGTGACAAATCTCTGTTGTGAGTCAGAATGAACCCATGAAATTGCCTTTTTAAATGCAAATTGAAAGCATTTGTGTACTTGCAACTGTGAAGCTGCTACTAGGCAGAGTTTGGAGGATATACATTCATAAAACAGATGATGGTCTCAGATTAGGGTTTTCCAAAATCATTGCATAAAACCCTTCAATGGTCCAGTGGAGCTCTTGGCTAATTGTTCATACATTCTAGGTATGTATATCCTGTGTATGTATTGATAAAATACCACTGGAGCGTTATATTCGTATTTCTGTTTAGGAAAAGTCCATGGTTCTCTTCCTGCTATGGGCTGATGTACTGGGAGGTAATCCAGAGATATGACTTCATATAAATATTTTTAAATATTCTTTACCATAATATCAGAGTGTCCTAAAGAAACTCCTGATGGGCGTGATATTTCCCATTGCAAGCAATACATAGCAAGTCTATAGAATCTACCAGGTACTCCCATGGCATTTGGTGGAGCGGGATGTGGCAACCTAGGAACAACTTTTTGGAATATTTCTAGCTGTATTAAAAGAAGATAGGAGAGGCTAGATGCATTCCTGCAGTTTGGTGTAATGGGAAAAGAAGAAGCAAAATGAGTTAGAAGTAGATCCTGGTGGGGCACCTGGGTGGCTCAGTTGGTTAAGCATGTGGCTCTTGATCTCAGTTCAGATCATAATCTCAGTTTGTGAGATGGAGCCCCACATGGGGCTTGGCACCGATAGTGTGAAGCCTGCTTGGGATTCCCTCTCTCCCTTTCTCTCTGCCCCTCCCCTGCTTACACTCTCTCTTTAAATAAATAGATAAATAAACTTTAAAAAATAAGAAGTAGATTCCAGCAATTGATGAAGAAATGCCACAGCTTCTATTTTGCAAGAAAAGTTCTTGAAAATCAAACTGTCTCTAAAGGTGGAAAATCATACATTGATACGCTTTATCTGAATTTGAGTATATCTGGAGTCCTGTTAGTTTTTTTAAGGAAGGAAAATTAAACCCTAATAGAGGAAAGAAAATATATATCCTTGCCCCCACCCCTGCACTACATATAGAATGGAATCTGGAATAATGTCCCTGTTGGACTTGATTCTGTTAAAAATATTAAAAATAAACCTGGTTCTTCTTTATATTGAGATGTGTGTGTGTGTGTGTGTGTACATTTGTATGTGTGCTTACTTTCATCATTCAGATGTTACAAGTCATAACAGAGAGCCATTAGTTACTTGAGGCAATTTACCAGCCTACTGCAGAGCATAAGTTCAGATCTTAATGGTGACTTATTGTCATTTGGGACTGTTTGAATGGCATATCAAAGGAAAAGAATCTCAAGTAAGTTGTCTAAATTTAGTAACGAAATCTCTTCTCCCTGGTGGTTTTGCTTTGTATTTCTTTTGGAGCACCATAGACATAATACATAGCACTAAGAAATTTGGTCCCAATACTATACTTTTTGAAAAGCTGTGACTTTCTTTTTAGGTTTTGTTTAATACTAGCAACTGATGTCTGAACCATGAACCGAGACCATATGTATCTTACCTCTTGCAGTGTAAAATTGCACTGCCATTTGGACTCTTGCTGTTTAATTCAGAATGTAATTTTAATGAGTTCTTTTTTTGTCTTTTTTGTTTTCTTAATATCTATGCAACCTGCATACTCTATTCGATTTTTAGCTCAACTTTTATAATTTCCAAAAATTAATTGTAGAAAAAGTTATGCTTTATAAATGTGTACATGTGGAGAACTAGCACCCCCTAGTGTATTAAAGGCCCCCAAAGATTTGATCTGGCATTTAATAAGCTAATAACAACAAACAGAAATGTGTCCTAATGGACAGATTATTTGTTAACTTTTATTCCTGGCATTATGGCATAACTTGTCTAGGCACAGGCCAAGCACTTTTTTTTAAGTTAATAAAAATCATAAATAAAAAGGATGAAAGTCACATTTCAAAAATGAAACTAAAATTAGAAAATCATCATTGGCCACTTGAACTGTTGGTGATATTTTAAAGCTGTGAAATAAAATAGCAATCTGTGGCCATGTTGCTAATTTTCTGAATTTTCTCTCTTTTGAAAGATTTTAGCAACATGCTTAATTGTTTATGGAAGACTATAAAACTGAAAGTATTTAGGGTTTCTCTTCTTTTGGTGACTGTTATACTGTATGTTGCCTAATGAAACTGTAAACTGAAAATTATAGCTTCATTCCAGAGAGTAAGAGGACTTATTCCAACAGATGGCATCAAAACACCGGTCTAAACTGTATGATCGCTGATTGTTAATTGCATCTGTAAAACAATCCTTTTAAACAGAGTAATGCATTTTATCATACAGATTATAGTTCTACGCTTTTTGGTTTTTCAATGTGTGTTAACATTTTCTGCTCCAATGTAAGATTTAGTGCTTGCATAATTATCAGATTAAACAACAGAACAACAGTGACTCAATCATTTTTAAGAACCAGGCATAAGGGAGATAGAGAACCATGAATCACATTTTTTTTTTAAAGGACATGCTCTTTGAGAAATGTTTGGGTTCTTACTTGGTTTTATAAAAGAGAAAGAATGGGCTGGTCTCACCCTCATCAAATTAAAACAGTAGGAACCTATGAAAATATCTTAAAGATAAGATTAACATATACTGTGTTTTTAAATATTTATCACTTTAGATGGAAATGTTTAATCTACATGGATATTTTAAATGAAAAGGAGGCACATAATAAGAAAGGACTGTTCTCTGAAAGATTTGGAGATTAAGGCACCAGCTTCCATCTCTGAAATGGTTGCAGTGAAATCTATATAGAAACAGAGAGGTAGACTTGATGACATTGTGAATATCTTTTCAGTAAGATTTTTCCATGTTTCTGATGGCTTTGGAAAGATGGACTATGAAGACTTGATTCTTTTCTCAGCTCTTTAGCCCAGTGATTTGGAACTTGGAGCCTGAATTTAGAGATGTGGCAACATTAATGAATATTTATAGTATCACGAAGCAGCTTTTTGGTTTATGGGAGTCACATCTGATTCTTCTCTTTACATCTAACATATTAAGTATAAACAGAATTAATAGCTGCCAAGCTCTTCCTATTTTAATTTCTTGTACCACCGACTGGGAAGGGATGGTCATAGTAAACTTGCTTGGTGAACTGGAACTATACGTTTAGTAAATCAACGTATGATGCTTAGATTTCTAAGTTTTTGGATATCTTCATCTGATACTCTAAGTGCCACTAAAGAAGTGTCACTTATCAGGCATTATCAACAATGTAGATTCTAGATAGAAAACAGTAAGACCAAGAACATTAATGTAACCACAAAGGATGTCTCAGCAGTAAAAAGATTTATCTTTAAAAGTCTACAATAAACTCTTGCCCCCACTTTTTTTTAAAGGATTCGTACAATGTTTTCTGATTTTTAAGCCTATTGCAGGTTAGAAAAAGCAAGTTGCTAGTGGCAAGCACTTGGGGTGACATCTGATGCCTCACCCTAAAGAAAAAGCTAGAAAAACTGTATTAACAAACCAGAAAAATGTTTATTATTACCAGGGGGAAAACATTAACTCGATATCACCCAGCAGATTCTACCTTCATTCACCAAGATACCAAGGTTTACATCAGCAGGAATAAGACATTGCATCACAAACCCCTAGCTATTATGCACCAAAGGCAGGGGAAAATCTTGCTTTCTTATTGTGGTATTTTTGCCAAAAATGTATAACCTTAATAAAATCAGTGGAAAAGTCAGACAAATTGAAAGACGTTCTACAAAATAATTGACTGTTACTCGTCAAAAGTGACAGGACGATGGCAGACCAGGATAGTCTGAGGACCTGTCACAGATTGTAGGAAACTAGGGTGACAAAGAGATTATGGGATTCCGGGCTGGATCTTGGAACAGAGAAAGAACATTATTGGAAAAACTGGTGAGATTTGAATAAGATCTGCTGTTTACTTAATAGTATCTATTGTACCAATGGTGATTTCTTGGTTTTGTTGATTGCACTGTGGTTATTTAGAACTATAGCATTGGGGTTGTTGAGTGATGGGTATATGTAGAAATTTTATGCTATTTTGCAACTTCTAATTAAGTCTGAAATTATTTCAGGATAAAATTTTTTTAAATCCCACAAGACTCAAAGTGTATAGTAGAAGGGGTAACATACCTGAATTGTTATATACCTGAATTGTGTAAAATAATTATTGATATTCAATATAAGGGGCATAAGCATAATTTGTTTAATATAAATCAAAAAGCATGTAATGCAGTTTAGAAACATTGATATAGGGGTGCCTGGGTGGCTCATCCGGTTAAGCGTCCGGCTTCAGCTCAGGTCATGATCTCACGGTTTGTGGGTTCAAGCCCTGCGTTGGACTCTGTGCTGACAGCTAGCTCAGAGCCTGGAGCCTGCTTCAGATTCTGTATCTCCCTCTCTCTCTGACCCTCCCATGCTCGTGCTGTCTCTCTCTGTCTCTCAAAATAAATAAAAAAAACATTTAAAAAATTAAACCAAAAAAAAAAAAAAAAGAAACCTTGCTGTAAGGGTGCCTGGGTGGTTCAATCAGTTAAGCGTCCAACTCTTGATTTTGGCTCAGGTCATGATCTCACGGTTAGTGAGACAGAGCCTCCTATAGGGCTCTGCACTACAGGCAGATTCTCTCTCCCTTTCTCTCTGTTCTTCCCCCACTAGTGCACGTGCTCTCTCTCCCAAAATAAATAAACTTGAAAAAAAGAAACATTGACCTAAAAATTCTTAATATAACAAATTTGAAACTGTAAAAGAGTAAATTTCAATTAGTTAGGAAATCGACTTCTTAAAAATTTTTATTCATAACTGATGCTGTATAGTGAACCATATTCTACCTTAAGAACTTTTCCTGCCCATGCTAGTCACTAGGATTCTCCCCCACCCTCTATGCAAAGATAGGTAACAAATGAGTATCTATCTGATGTTATCCAGGCCTTAATTTGAACCTGTAACTTAACTAAATTAAAAAGCCAGCAATATGTTGAAGGAGTTTAGTCACCCCTTGATCCTGATCCTGTGTGAGAAAGAGGAACTGAAATTATTTCCTTCAAGACTTATCTCTGATTTCTGCTTTATAAATAGAAGTGGGAGATTTGAATTTCTGTATATCAGTTGGTGTTAAACAAACCATAGTTCTGAGCCCAGATCCATCAAGTGGCAATCAGAACGTTCACCAAAATTCCTGCATGGCAACTGTGGATGGAACAAGTGACGTAAAGCTCCACCGTTCTGGGAAACTTAACAAGCTATAGGATCACACTTTCTCTTAGCCTATTACTTAGTGATTAAGCCTGTTTTTCTAATGTATACTGTTATATTTCGTGGACTGAGGGAGCTTGAAACAAGTATTTGTTGAATACCCACCAGGTGTTCAGTACTGAGTGAAGTGCGGTAGGCTGTAGGATGGCCTAGTGTTGCTGTATCTTATAAGAAATCCTTAAGACCTCATGGGGGCTCACAAGATTAAAGAACATGCACAAATATGAATCAGCAAGATTGTATGCATATATGTGGTTTCCATCTTTATTGAGATTAAAGATTCCTATTAATGTCTTATATTTCACAAACTCTATCTGATGGCTGTCTATGGTTAGTATTTATAATTAGGGAAATACATAATGGTGAAGAACAAACATGAATTATTTTAATGTGTGTTTTATTAATGACAATAGTATCTATTTGTTTTTGGAAAACAGTAGCAAATACATGTAAACTGAATATAATTTAGTGTATGCTTTGGTACTCATAGGGATCCATAGCCCATGAATTCTCCCCTGCCCTACTCATCATTCTTAGAATATAAATACTGCAGGAATCTAACTGAAGATGTCTTGCATTGCCAGGGAAATCATCAGAACCCCACTGATGGGGTGTAAGGTGTGCCTCAGAGGTTGGGGACAGCTACAATATGCCTAGAGAAAGCCACAGCAAAGCAGGAATAAGGTAGGCATATAGAGAGGCAATGAGGAGCCAAGGCCAGCCATAGGGAGGGCTATGCTGGGGAGTTAGGAAAAAGAAGATTGGTTAAATGAAGCAAAGGAAGACTATGGAGACTCTTAAAATCAAGCATTGGAGCCACAAATTTCTATTAAGGCAAAGCATTGGACCAGGATTCAAAGGACTAGGTTGTAATCCTAGCTCTGCCAATTACTAGTCTTAAATAAGTTAAATTGTGGGGCCTCAATTTTCATCATTAGTATATCTGAAATTATAATACTTACCACTCAGAGAAGAGAGCATTTGTAAAATTTCCTAGCGGGCTTTTTGCTCTATTTTGGTTGCATCTGACATAGGGAACTATCTAAGATTATTGAGCAAGGAATCAGCATGATGAAAGTGATATATTAAAGGAGATTAGTTTGGCAGTTATATGCAGGTTGGATTAGAGTCAGGGAAGCCAATGAGAAAACTGTCCCAGTGATCCAGACTCAAAGACTGTGAAAATAGGGACAAAGGGGGTTGAGATGAAAATCGATTGGATTTTCAGTCTGATAAGGCATCAGAGTTGAGAGAAATTTAAAAAAAAAAAGATTTTTAAACAGCCAGTAGCTGTAGAAGAATGTTGAAACACTGAAGAAGAAGAGGAAAATGGAAAGGAAGGTGATTTGGAGGAAAAATATTGGGTTTGGGCCTTGCGAATGGTTATGTGAGAGGCCAAAGGAATTGGAGTCTAAACCACAGACGATCTGCAGTAGGTGTGAAGGTGAAGCCTGCAGTGGAGATAGCAAGGCGGGGTCATCAGCTGTCAGGTGACAGCTGTGCCTTGAAGTGGATATGGATATAATCTCTATCACTTAATGGAGATTATAAACACTAAGAAAACCAAAGACCTAGGATGAAGCCTGTGTGGCACTTTCTCTTGAGAAACTATTCCAAATCGTTTCCACTCATTATTTTGTACCTAATATAAGATGAAATTGAATTTTAATCATCTTATAGGGGTATTTAACTTACACTTGATTTTGGAATTAAGATGAGCCAAGAGTACATAAACATATTGTTTTTCCCTCTCAAGGGAATGATGGGTGCTCACTTATAGCACCCTCCTAAGAGGAGGCAGTAAAAGAGACTCCTTTTGCACTGTTTCTTCCTGAGGATAGCAGGGAAGTGTGGCCACATTGCTGGGGTTGCTGGCTGGCTAAACCCACTCATGACAAGCATGTAACCACTGGAGCCTGTCTTGGCATTCGGAATTCCTCATGATCTGACTTCTTCCTGGCCTCATTATGCCATATTTAATTTTGGCCAGCTCCCTCCTGCCATACAGATTGGAACCTCAACTAGGCCAAGTCTTACAGTAGCCTGAGTTTTTGTTCTTGCTCTTCCTTAACTGGAATGCCCTTCTCTTCAAATCCTTCAAGATCCAGTTTTAATGTCTCCTCTGCCCTGAGACAGTTCCCAATTCTCCAGTGAAAAAGAATGTCATCTTCACTTGTACTTCCACCTCTACCAAGGGCTCCTTCCAGCCTTCCTCCCATTGTCCTTGCTGTTTACATGCTTGACATGACTGTGAGCGCCAGACAGCAGAGGGTGTGTCTGACTGGAAGGCATACTCCACACAGTGCCTGGTCTGGTTCCTCATTTCCCCCTTGCCCACTGAAAAGAGGAGGACATTTTTCCTAGCAATATTGTACTGCCTCAAAAGGGAAGAAAAGTAGTCATTGAGAAGCAGGGAAAAGAAGAGGCCTGTCTTTGGTTAGAAATTGAACTAAGCAGGAAAAGGAGGTACTAATGGTGATAGGGCAATAGCCATTTCTGTGGGCAGCCCAAGAGGAGATAGAGGGTGTTCCTAGAGAAAAAACATGAAAGTCTGGCTTCCTGTGGAACCCAGAATCTCTAAGCATTGGAAGCATGTGTTAAGGACATGACTCCTTCAAAGAGAGTTTTAGGTAATTTGGAGTTAATTATGGTAAAATTTAGGAGAATGACTCAGGGTGACCAGACTGTATAGGAAGTGAGCAATTGGTTATAAGGCCCAGAGAGGAATCGTTGGGGATTGTGAAGGGGATTGAAAAAGAAGAATGTACATTTGGTGTGCAAAAACTAAATATTTGATAACTTAAAACTTCAAAATGGACTAGAGAAAAAAGAAAGGGATTATTTTGGAGAAAGAAAATCCATTTCAGGCTTGATTAATTTAGCCCCCAGATTATCAGAGTAATATGCTATCACATTTGGTTAAGGCTATAGAGCCTTCATTTAAATAGAAACTGAACACTTAAATTTGATTAAGTAAAGTGACCTCCGATAATACAGGCCATTATCCAGTAGAACGTGCAGGTGGTGAATGAGAAGGAAAAAACACTGCTGCATTTTGAAAGCTGGTTTAGTGATTTTTAATATAATAATAACTTACGCTTCTGTAGAGATTGTCAATGTACAATGCTCCTCGATTTTCATTGTATATTTGAGCTTTGCATTCCCCTGCTGGGCAGGTAAAAAAAAATGCTATATTCACACCTGGGTCTTCTCACTTCAAGCCCAGGCCCTCCAGTGTTCCTTCCACATCCCTTTGCTACCTCTCTCACAAATGTGAAGGTAGATCCAATGTGTTTTAAAATTCTTAGCTGTCATTCAGTTACTGAATGATGATGTAATTTGCTCTAAGCTACTTGAATACAAGGCTTACTTTATTTACTTTTGCAGCTCTTCAAACCCATGTGACACAAAAACCTGTACATGGTAAATATCCACTAATATTTGGGAAAGAAAAGGACTGTTGAATCATTTCCCTAGGCATGCTCGTATTTCCAGAAGGAGTCCGAGAGGTGGTTCAGTGAGAGTATGGGGTGGTGAAGACGGGCAGGGAAGAAAGCAGAACAGCAGACCTATGAGACTCGGGCCCTTTAACTTCAGAAGGTTCTTTTTATCTGTCTTACATATTAAATGTCATGGATTGAATTGTCTACCCCACTCCCAAATTCATATGTCAGAGTCCTAACCTCCAGTACCCCAGAATATGAATGTATTTAGAGATAGTCTTTAAAGAGGTAATTAGGTTAAGATGAGGTCATTAATGTGGGCCCCAATCCAATCTGACTGGTGTTCTTATAAGAAGAGGAGATTTATACACAGCTATGCACAGAGGGAAGACCGTGTGAAGACACAAGGAGAAGATGGTCATCCACAAGCCAAGGAGAGAGGCTTCGAATAAAAGCAACCCTGCTAACACCTCAATCTCAGATTTCTAACCTCCAGAATTACAATAAATTTCTGTTGTTTAAGTCACCCAGTCTGCACTTCATTATGGCAGCCAGAGCAAACAAATACATTAAGATTCTGAGGAGTTTAAATTTTGTTTTATGTGTTTTATTTATTTTTGAGAGACAGAGAGAGACAGCATGAGCAGGGGAGGGTCAGAGAGAGAGAGAGAGACAGAATCAGAAGCAGGCTCCAGGCTCTGAGGTAGCTGTCAGCATGAACCGTGAGATCATGACCTGAGCCGAAGCCGGAGGCTTAACCGACTGAGCCACCCAGGTGCCCCAAGATTCTGAGAAGTTTAAAGGAAAGAGAGAGTTCAGAGATTCAGAAAACTCACAATTCTATGGTTTAAGATTATTATCCCTGAGAGTCAAATATGGATAAAGATAAAGATTTTACCTTTAAATCACGTAAATCATAAGTGAGTATAGGACTATTTTTTTTTAGGTAACCAAGTCTATAGCTTTTTTGGGAAAATAAATCAAAACAGCGTCTAAGTTTGAATTTTCAGCTCTAGAATATCAGATTAAGCACTCATTGCATCTTGTAACACAGTTACCATTGTTCTTGAAAAAAGTTTAACAGTTTCTAAACTGTATGTGACCCAAACCTATTTCATTGCTACTTACTTCCTCACCTTTGACACTGAACCCTTCAAACTTTGAGAATCTTCTAAGGTCCAGAAGAAAAAACTGAAATCATATCACAAAGGCTTGATAAAGAAGCAACCTACATGATTTTTAAAGCACAGTTTGAAACCTCTGGGGAAGAATTCTACATCTGTTAATATCACTATTTGTTTCAAAATTATCTTGGCTCCCTTGGACCTGATCAAAGCTAGCTCACCAACAATTTAAAAACATTTTAAAAATATTTATTAATTATTTTTGAGAGAGAGAGAGACAGAGGGTGAATGGGGGAGGGGCAGACAGAGAGGGAGACACAGAATCTGAAGCAGGTTCCAGGCTCTGAGCTGTCAGCACAGAGCTCTATGCGGATGCTGGGCTCGAACTCATGAACTGTGGGATCATGATCTGAGGCGAACTTGGCACATAATCGACTGAACCACCCAGAAGCCCCATCACCAATAATTTTCAAGGTGGTATCATGTAACCATCACCAATTAAGGATGCACTTTACAGTAGTGTTATTGTGAAGAAACTGTTATTGCTATTTACAAAAGGAGATCAGTGGAAAGGCCCGAAATGAAATAGCTTCTAAAAGAGCTGTATGTAAGCATTCATATTTGAGTTTCATTGTTATTTTGCCTGATTCCAAGATTGTATCATTTGCAAATAAAATTAATGTCAGATTTCTATTATTAATGCCTCCTGTGCTAATCATACTTAATCTTCTTTGAAAGATCCATATTTTGTATTTCCAAATTTGAATCTAAAGTATATAAAGGTTTTGAATGGCATAAAACATGAAACTTTGTTATGATTAAGTTTTAAAAACAAGTAAAAAAGAACAAAATCTCGACAGGACAAAACTATATGCTTACTGCCTCTCATAATAAGCAATGGATGGCATTGTTTAAGAAACAAATGGTGGATACCTTTTAAAAAAAGATCAGACAATTGTCTAACTAGAAGTAGAGAAGAAAATGCTATTTGTTTTACTTATGGTCTAGAAAAATGATGCTTCACGTGAAAACATAATTTACTCTGAATGATCTGTGTATCAGTGTCTGGCAAGATTTTAAAATGAAAACAGTTATGTATAAACATAAATACTGTAAATACAGACTATCGCTGGCCATTTGTTGGTGACAGACTGCGGAACTGCTTTTCTCACAGGACCTGCTGGTGTCAACAACCCAAATGCATATTCGATTACCTCATTGGCACTTAGAATTCTGGCAGACTCATCCAATAGAAAGGCCTATTGTTTGTAAAAGGTCATTGGTTAGATTGCCTTTTGAGCCCAATATTGTTTATTTCCATAAGTATTGAAGCACATATGACCTGTCACCTTGAAACCTAGAGTTGGGTGATGAATGACAGAAATCAGCTGTGGTGCAAAAGGACAAAAAAAAGAGCTCATCTTCTTGTATATGCTAGGAGGTGGCCGTCTTGCAGGAATGGTTCTAAATTGTCATTCCCAACCCCTTTTCCAAGGCGGGGGTATTTTTCAGTCTTCAACTTACTGCCACAGATCACATCAGGTTTGCATAATCTAAGCTGCTTGTGAGTGAGACTGACTGGAGTATCAGGACAAAATGCTGTAATTCATCCTACATGGAGAGTCTAAAGCAAATTCCCAATTCAGCATGAGTATGCAGTTCACCAGTGTGAGTTCTAAATCAGCATCTCTTTATGTTTTCTAGTATCATCCAATGTTCTTGAAATAATATTCCCCAACTTTTCCAAAGTTTGATTTCTTACAGTTGCTCGTAAGTTGGTTTAGAATTCAGAGCATATTTTTTCCTGTAAAAACATGGTTATGAATATACCAGTAAAAGCCAGTGCTTATTAGAGCTAATGTTGCCAAAATAGTGTAAGGCTCACACTGAATTCTTTTCTAATAAACAAAAGTCGAATTGAATAAAGTGCCGTTAGCGTTAGTTTCATAGTTATCTTGGTCACTGGTGTCTAAAGAAAAGGTTTAATTAGAGAAAGATGAGGGGGAGAATGAGGACTTCTGGGCACTTGAAGGACCTTGAAAGGATGAAGGTCTTAATGATGTCAAGCCTAATGATAGGAATGGTTTTCCTTTCCTTGATGCAAATGCATTGTTAACCATGCTCTAATGCTTATTGATAGGAATTAGTATTGTTCTTTGGGCTCACAATGGTGCATTAGGGGAGGACTTGAGAGAGTAAGGGAGAAAAATGTTTCTGAGGAAATGAGCAAGGATTAAATGTGATGGAAAGTGATAGGGGAGTTAAAGAGATACAAGTGTGTGTGTGTGTGTGTGTGTGTGTGTGTGTGTGTGTGTGTATGCAAAAAGTTTACCAGGATAGAATGGGATACAGGGAAAAATTATCCAGCCTATCCCCTCCTGGCCTGTAGGTAGAGAAAGGAGGGAGTGAGGCAGAGACTTGGGACCTGACGGCTCCCCATTACTATGACTCTGGGTGATAGTATTAGCTTGACAGCTACCCAGAGTGGGCAAGGGACCTACTGGTAGGCAGTGAGGAAGGGAAGCTAGAATCAGCTATTTACTCATGTCAGCTGTATAAACAGGACATTTGTAGCTCAAGGAGGATTTATGACAATAGGTGTTTTAAAGTGGGATTCGTGGGTAGCTCAGTCGGTTAAGTGTCTGACTCTTGATTTCAGCTCAGGTTGTGATCTAATGGTTCATGAGATCGAGCTCCACATCGGGCTCTGCACCGACAACACAGAGCCTGCTTGGGATTCTCTCAAAATAGATAAATAAACATAAAAAACAATGTTATGCTATTAGAAAAAGGTTTTATTTATGAGATCACAACCAGTGCAATTTTATGCTGTGTACTCAGTGTCTTCCAGGTCCTGTGTTAACCCCTTTATAAATACAATCTCATTTAACCCTATCAGCCCTGAAGGAGGGATATAATTATTCCCATTGTCCAGATAACAAAACTGACACTGACATTACAGTTCAGGGTCTTGCCCAAGTGAGCAGAAGCAAGAACTGGTGGCCCTGAGATGTGATCCCCAAGCTGGCTGCACTGAGCCAGTGCTCTGGTCTGGAGTGAGACCCAAGCCTCCTTCTCAACTCATACTGAAGTATCATTCCATTAAAATATGAGGAAAAAAAGTACATTTAGTGCAGCGCTTAGTGCCAAGTAAATTTTCATTAAATATGAATATAATCTATCTAAAATGTTGCTTATTAAATACCAGTGGGGTCTACATTGGGTCTTGGTAGTTTTGGTAACTTTTCTCTGTCCTCCAGGCATCTCATGATCTCACATAGGTATCTTCTTGGAAATCCCCACTAATTTGCCTTTCATGTGTTTGACAGCCTACAAGTTCTGTGAGAACAAGGGTCCATTCCTGGCATATAATAAGTAGGTACTCATTAAATATTTGTTGGATTGAATTATTTAATCCAATAACTAAATCATTTACTGTGGGAAGTCAGGGCAATAAAAAACTTAGTTCCATGAACAAACATCTATACTTTAATATAGTATAATTTAAAATTTTGAAGTAAAACATTAGAAATGTAGGGTTTGTAATTTTTTTTAAGTTTTAATTATCAACATTTTTTATCCCGAGGCTATGACAGCACATCCCATGATATGCTATTAGGCTTTCCAATATAAATAGTGTAGTTACATGTTTACACTATACTAGCGGCATAAGGAATTGAAATGTTATTCTTCACTGCTTGTATAGGATACCTCATTTGAATTCTGTTGCATACATAGCACCACGCCTCTCTCCCTACATTAAAAAAAATTACATTTAGAAACAAGAGTGAATATTGTAGCTAAGCAAGTTCCTAATCATGTTTCTGAGACTTATAGCCTGCCTTCTTTGCTCTGTGTATCCATTCATAGGTACAGAAAACAAGAATATTTTATTCTCATTCTGATATATCCTAATACATGTTTATGGAATAAAATTGCCATGGTTATTAAAAGAGTCTATGACATTTTCTAAAGAGTGTGGGTATTGCCTGCACAGCCTGGCTGAATTCCAACTTGGGTAATTACATTCTGCTGTCTGGTTACCTTAGCGATCCTCTCTATTGCTCCCTGGCTCCTTGCAGTAGTTGAGCTCTGCTGAGGCGCTCCTGGTTGCCATCCCTAGTTTGAAATAAGAGCTGAAGGGGTTAGTCTTTGGACATTTATATTCCATATCTTTTGACAAACTTAAAATTTTGTACACATTCTGGGGTACATAATAACGCCTGACTTTCTAATCTAAAATGTTCTTGGAGTGGAGTGGACAGTCTAATCAGAGAGAAAATTGTGATTCTTGATTTTTTGTTTCTTTGTTCTTGATCATATCCATTATTCCTATAGATACTGAAATTTTTTTTTCTAAATTTAATCTCTCTTGCCTCTGAATCTTCATAGGGATTTGCTGGAACTTCTGCTATTATTCTTATTGTCTGCCTCGAGGTAACACTGCTTGTAGGTTTATCTTAGGCCCAGGAGAGATGTTAAACTTCTAGACTGTAAAGACCTTTGTGGTTTTTCATCCTGATGGAAACTTTGATAGAATTGCATTGTTGTAGTTGTTCAATAAATGATGGATGAATGACATTCACTTTTGGTTAACATTATTTACTATTAAAAACTGAGCCTGTGTTTTGGACATTAGCAGGCAATTTATGATGCAACCTAATGGGATTGTTTCAACTGAAATATTTCAGTTCCTGGATATTGGCATCACTAGATTGTGGCAGATTGCCCGTAGAGACAGCTGCCTCCCTCCCCCGCACTCCCGTTCCCCGACCATTTACTCTTAGAAAGCTTAAGGTCCCAAGCCAGGATTATTTTAAGATTATTATTGGGACTACAATCACCGTTTACTCTTGCTCTGGAAGACTTGTTCAGAAAGGGTAATTCAGAGTGGAGAGTGCCCAAACTGTGATCCACCATACTCCCAGAAATAGAGGGCTAGCTGTAACTTCCCCATCTCTCTGACCCAAACACATTTTTTTTCTCACACTGAAGAAAGCAGATTAGAATACAAGTGCCTTAGAATGACTTTACTATAGGGTAAAATTTGAATTGGCTTTCAGTTTTAAAATATAAGTAATTCATTATCTTGATGAGCTCTGAGTAATATATGGAGTTATTAAATCACCATATTGTCTACCTGAAACTAATATAACACTGTATATTAACTACACTGGGAATTAAATAATAATAATAATAGTAGTAAAAATTTTTGATTGATTAAAAAAATAAAATGCAAGTAATTCACAATGTCAGTACCTGTATAAGGAATGAAATTCTTCCTACGTACCCCTCAATATAGCTCCATGTGTGGATGACTTGCTAAAGGCTCAGTTTGTTTTTAGGGACTCCTAAAACCACTTTAAGCCTCATCTTGGGGAATTACTCATCTTGTGCTTGGTTCCTTAGTAACACCCAGCTGCCATTAATTCCCTGCACACAATGGGTGTTTCTTTGGCCTACAATGCCGTCTTACTATCTCTACTGGCAGGTGCTTATGCGTCCTTCCAGACTCAGTTTAGGCCTCATCACAAGCGAAAAGCCTAGAGGCAGGGACAAGTCTCCTTCCTCTGTGGTTTTATAACATCCCAAATATGTCTTCACATATATTCTCTTTTATAGTAATGATCAGTTTTTGTGCAATGTCTTTTTCTTTACTGTTGGTGGAATGGAACTAAGATTCCTTAGACATTGATGTACTTAGCAGAGCCACTTGTTGGAGACTGATTATCCTTATCAAGGGGTAATTCTTCTCAGGACTCTAGTCAGCAAAGGGAATAAGAAAATAGAAAGGGCAATGAAAAGAAGATGACACCAGAACAAGGAAGACCATATTTACCTATGTCTCCTTTTCCTCCTTCTGTATGTTAAATTCATTTCAGATATTTACTGTTTTTTCTTTGAGGATGAATTTGTTTTATAGTAAATAAGAAAAGAGCTTAATTGCCTTCAAGTTCAGCTCTTAGGACTTCTTTCTAAAAGAATTTTCTATAAGTCTCAAATTTATAGCTTCCCTTTTGGAATTGCTATTTGTTGGTTTTTGGAAACTTTCACAACTCAATCTTTAGGCTCTACCTTTAAGCCCTAGCAGAGAATGAGTCATTTTGGTAAATACTTGTATTATTTAAGAGGCAGAAGCTCATAGGTTTTACTTCAAGATTGACTCACTGCTATGGTGCTTTGGTGTCAACAAATACCAAATTTAAATTCTATATTATACTCAAAATTTGAAAACTGAGTGTTATATTTCCTCAAAAGGCAGTATGATATTGTCAGAGGTCCCTGACCTGGGCAGGAGAAGGATATTTCAGCCTCAGATTTGTGATCAACTCTGGAATTTGGGAAAGTCACTTGGCTTCTTTGAGTATCAGTGTCCACTTTTGAAAAATGGTAATATTTGGAAGGGGAGTCTGGGACAGTATCAACTGCAGCAGGTACCACAACCCAAAGTCAAAACCTCACAGGGATATTCAGCTCTTCCATATGTGGAAGTGTCTGGAGGTTATCTAGATAGCTTCCAGACATCTTCCCTTTCATATAAAGCATTGAGGAAATATGTTTGTTTTATTTCTCTAATTTGATAAGCTTACCTAATGTGTGAGAGCACTGATGACACAATAAAGATATCATTTTAAAAATCTTTTGTATAAATCTAGTGTACCAGATTGAAAGTCAGGACACGTGGTCTGGTTCCTGCTTTTGGGAGAGGGCTAGTGTTATGGCACCCAAAAGAGATTGGATAGGAATAATCAAGCCATGCCAGTCAACCCTGCCAAATCTGGGGAGACATCGCCCAGTGGTTAGGAGCATAAGCTTTAAGCCTCAGGTTTTTTCCTTCTTTACAGTGTGACTTTAGACACCCTGTTTAACCTCTATGGCAATCATGCTTCTGATCTGGAAGATGAGGATTGTGTCTGCCCATAGGGTTTTTAGTAAGATGATTTGGATCATTATATGTTAAGGATGCGATGAATGATAGCAATTATTGTGAGATGGTTTATGTGAGTCTTAGACTCATATGGGATCGTGCCCCAGCCTTGTTGGAGCTATCGTCTCAGACTTAGTAGCAAGAGTACTGACTCCTAACGATGACAACACACAACACTTGTAGAATAGGTTCTAGCCTTGCACATAGATTACCTCATTTTCTCCACATATGAATCCTGGAGGCAAGGCAGGTATTAACCCATCTTATGTATGAAGAAACTCTAGCTGAGAATTTAAATGATAAAACTAGGATCATCCAGCTAGTAAGTAGTAGAGTTGGGGCTCAAACTAAGCTCTTCTGTCTCTTAATCCATATCAGTCCATCATGATCCTGGTTCTACTTAGCAGTAGTGATCTGTGGCCTTAGATTAGTTGCCTCACTTCTCTGTCTAGTTTAATGAATAAAGTGACTAGAGAAGCTTTAAAAACGCTTTTCAGGAAAAAAGCTTTTCAGACAGTTTGGGGTCATGTACACAAATTCTGAAGAAGATATTTTGAAAAATAACCTTGCCTGATAAGGAAATATATGCTGTTACCAAATATATAAATAACAAATTCAGGTCAATTCTGACCTTTATTTGGAGAATTAGGGTGGATAGTGAAATTGGGGATTCATAGGGTCTTCCACATTTAGCAGTAACATTTTATTTCCTAGGCTGGGGATAAATATAAGTAGTTGTTGTATTGTTTTTGTTTTGTTACCTAATTTATATCAGAAACATTTCATAGTAAACTTAAAAAAAAAAAGACTATCTTAGTACTCCTTCCCTCTATTTGCTGCCCTCCATCTAGTACTTTCTTTTTTCTTTCTAAGCTACTCACATATACCAGGTTGCTATTACCTTGGTTTTAACTTTCTTCTTTTTTTTAAGGTTTCAGAGGCTTTGACCTCTCAGACTGAAAAGATTATATATGACCAACATAACCTAGAGATTACCAAAATGTCCCTGGGTTTTGACCACCCTGGGTTATTTATATACTTTACTACTTACTATACCTTACAACTTTTCCTGGAAAGGGAAGTTGAATTTCATATTGCTGTTTGGAAAAATAAGGATATCAGGACATAACACCACAAATCCTGTCCAAAAAAACCTAAACTAAATAATAATCATGGTGTCCCTACAGGGGATGTGGCCCAGGATTTTGTTAATGGTTCAGGTGAAAGTATAGGATTCTCTGCATTGATGTCTCAGCACCTAACACTTGACTTGCAGAAATTTGGAATTCAATTATTTTGTTTTAAATTTGCCCATGCCCTTACATTCTCTAGCTCCAGCCTTCTCCTCTGTTGAGGTAAAGAGCACAGTTGTACTCAGATTAGTCTAAGTAAGCATTAAAAAGAGGACCATTTCAATTCTTTTCTGAAGTTGGTAAGATTATTTGTACAGGGACTCATGCCTTTTTCTATCATGCTTAAAAACTTTATGACATATTATTATAAATTTCATTGAAAATACCAATTCTCAATATGAGATTCACTTTTGAGAGAATTAATATCTTCCAGAAACATCTTTTGTGTTTCCTAGTTACTTATTCAAAGGAGAAAATAATGTTCTATTCTTACTGAAGATGAAGACCCTACTAAGTGAACAGTGAATTTGGTGCTTTCTCATAGGACTGCATTCAGTTCTCATCACTGACCCCAAGACGTAGGTCACACTACACACCCATTTTACAAAGGAGCAGACAGACTCAAGGGGGTGAAATTAGTTGCCATGTACATGTTGATAAACCACAAAGTGGCAAAAGTCTCTGAATTTTTTCCATAACATCACAGCCTCTACAAAGATGGAAGTTAGAGAGGAATAATCATTTCATGTATCCATCTTTGAGGACCTTCTCTACAGTTACACTGTTAGAATGACCAATTCCTGCCCTCATGAGTTGTCTGGCTTTGTGGCCCATTAGAAAATGGATGGAATCATTAGTTAAATGAAAAAGCAATAAAAGGTTGTGGGTAAATTTGGAAGATGCACTAAAGAGCCCATTTTTATATACAGTGATACAGCTGTGGAGAGTAGTCTGATCAAATGTCCTGTGAAGTATATATTATCCCCAGGTGTTCCAGGATCAAGCTTATTTCAACTCAGCAAACACTTTTTTTGTGTATACATGCAAACTTACTAGATACCAAGCACTAAGGGTACTCAAAGATAAATATGACGTGATTTCTGCCCTATGGGATCTCAAGATCTAATGAAGAAGTCGGTAGTCTATAAGTAGTCTTAATATAAGGCAAAATACTGATTTTTTTTTTGCTTCCCATTCTGTAAATAATGATCTTCACTAGGATTTTATTCTCGGTCATTTTCTTTTCTTACCCTAGGGAAATTCATCTATTTTCTTTATTTTAACTACTACATTATGAGCTGTGACTCTGAGGTGTTTCTCTCTCTTGGATTCTAGTCCCCTATTTATAGCTGCCTTCTGGACATATCCAACTGTGTTTCTCAGATATTTTAAACTATATACACAAAATGGGACCTTTTCTCCTTTTTATATTCTCTGTTTGGTTTGATGGCATCACTAGGCATCAGTTTTCCAAACCAGAAACCTCAAATGCATCATTTATCTCACCGTCAGACTCTCTTTCCTCATGTTCAATTGTTCATCAAATCCTGTGAATTTTTATTTCCTAAATATGCCTTGAATTTGATCTTTTATCTTTATCCTCACAGCCATGGTTTCAGTTCAGCTACGCTTCATCTTTTACCTGGACTACTATAATCCTCCAACTATTTGTCTCGGTCTTTTATTTTTTTCCCCCTTCAAAGCCACTCTTTATACAGTTGCCTGGTTGATCTTTCTAAAATATAACTGATAATATGACTTACTTATCTGAAACCTTTCAATGGTTCCCTCCTATGTACTGAAATAAGTTCAAATCATTTTCATAGCCCTGCTAATCTGTTACTGACCTAATCTTTCTTACTAGTCTTTCTGTGCCAGGCCCATTCATTGACTTTGTTTCTGGGCTGATATTCAGCTGGCGTGGATGGGTAAGATGATTGTTAATTCTGATTGGTCAATATTCATGCCCTGCTGATTGTTAAATATTTTGAATATCTCCCTTGCTTCAGTAATAGTAAATGGTTTTCCCTTCCTCAGTCATGTACTTCTGCGCCCTTTGAATAGTCAGTTTCATCTGCCAGGAACATTCTTTCCTTCACTACCTGGCAAATTAATATTAATCCTTCAAGATACTGCTCACATATCCTCTATGGTGTAACCTTTTTCTCCTCTACACAGGCATAATTTTTGTTTCCTCTGGCCTTCCAAAAACATATTGTGTATATGTTAATTATAGAATTTATCACATTTTTTGTGAACATCATTTATAAACTTAGGAGATTTTCAAGAAAAAATTATTTTAAGAATCTGCAGGTGTCACTTTCTATTTAGTACACAGTAAAGACTTTCATAAAATTCTTACTGAATTGATGGATAGATGGATCTAGAAAACTTTCACAAAATGGGATTTAGGTTTGATTTTGAAGACTACAGTGAGAATTGGGGCTGGAAAAGACAGTCCAGAATGGAAGACTATTGGCTAAGAGCAGAAAAGATCAGTATATTACAGAATATATACATATATATATACATATTATAATATAGCTTAAGACTTATTATATTGTTTAAGATGCAATAGGTTATAGGTAGTAGTTTAATATGCATACACAGGTTGAATCAAATTGCAGAGGATTTTGATAACCACATTGAGGATTCAGACCTGTAACTATGTGTATTCAAGATCTTCACATCAGGTGACTGTGAACTGTGATTACAGTATTTCAAAATTGAGTGATTAGGAGATCAGCAATGGTACATCACAGGAGACTTTGTAAGGTTTATGTTTGGGGAATCAAAACAAGACAGAAGAATGTAGGTACTATCAGCTGTAGATTTCTACTTCCACTCACCACCAGAGCCCCAATTATAAAGCCTACCTCACATAGTTCCTATGTTAATTTCCAGTACAAATCTTAATTTCCAGTACAAACCGCATGGGAAAATTCAGAAATAATGCTAAGAAGCAGCTCTAATCACTGCTGTGTAGACATGCTAAAGACATGTAGACAACTAACATACATAATTTTGAATGTTTCCTTTTTTATTGGGGTTAAGGAAGTACAAGTGCTATCTCAAACATATTTATTGCCAAAAGAATTTATTTCATATATTGGAAAAATATATTATTTTAGTATCATCAGCTACAGCAACACATCATTAACTTAGAACACAAGATTTTTCTCCTGAGCAAATCTCATTCAATTAATAGGGTATAGATTGTTGGTGCTGTTTGGTATGGTAACCACTAGCCACATATGGCTCTTGAGCACTTGAAATGTGGCTAAAGTAAGCAGTGATATAAATGCAAAATGCATCTTAGATTTTGAAGATTTAGTACAAATATGACATAATCATCAAATAGCTCAATAATTTATTATATTCAGGGCATGTAGAAATGGTAAAACTTTGGGTACATTGGTTGAATGAAATATATTATCAAAACGAATTCTACCTGTTTCTTGTTATCCTTTTTAAAAAAAATATTTTTAGTGTTTATTTTTGAGAGAAAGAGAAAAAGAGAGAGAGAGCATGAGCAGGGAGGGGCAGATAGAGAGAGAAACACAGAATCTGAAGCAGGCTCCAGGCTCCCAGCTGTCAGCACAGAGCCCGATGCAGAGCTCGAAACCACAAACTGTGAGATCATGACCTGAGCTGAAGTCAGATGCTCAACCCACTGAGCCATCCAGATGCCCCTCTTACTACCTTTTTAATGTGGCTTATAGAACATTTACATACATGGTTCACATTATACTTCTATTGGATAGTGCTGGAATGTTTTTCTTATTCAACAACAGATCTTTATTTAGCTCCTACTGTACAGATGGTTCTACTAGGTACTAAAAGCTTTGAAGTTAGCTCAGGAATGTCAATTGCACAAATTATTTTAGAGTTTGGTAATGGTTTAATCAATATACAGAACATTGGTTAGAAAAGCAGACTGATATGTCTGTAGATTTCTCTGTCTCCCCTTTTAAACATTAGTTTTGTATATAATTTCTTTTTATGATTTAATTTTTGTTTATACTTTCCAATATTCTGTTTGGTGGTTTGAAAGTTATCCACCAGTTTAGTTTTCTGTTTGTTACAAAGCAGCAATGAATTTGATTTACAAGTTTTCAGAACCCTTGGGCTAGTTGGAAAGAATTAGCATGTATTCACATATGGATGGCCAGAAAGTCAGTCGTGGAATACAATCACTATGCTTCACCTCCAAACTATTCTCAACATACCGATTCTTTTTCTGAAGAGTCAGAAGATACTTCCCAGTATCACAGGCTGTAGGATGATCCAAAAATTATCTCTTCTCCATAGGACATAAAAAGGAGGAGGAGGAGAGAGAAAGATATTTGTGTTTTATAAATATTGGAGTTTTAGATAAAGAAGAACGTACTACATGTTGATGGCCTTACTGATTTTCCATTTGCATTACCTTTTCAGATAAACCGTACGATTATCTGTGATTGTATAGAACCAGCTTTTTAAAGCAAAATGATTTTCATTGGCCAGTATCTTAATTTTAGTTTTTGAACAGGCAGTTGGTTTTTCATGCTTGGTTCCTTTAACTTTAAAATGGAAGAGATTTTTACACTGTTGTGTTTTGTTTTTATGGAAATGAGAAGTATATGCTTTATTTTTAAAAAGCTAAGTTTCTAATTATAATGGAAAGTGCTTCAATGCTACAACAATATCCTGAATAGATTAAAGTGGCAGAAGCAACGTAATACAGAAGATATAAAACATTCTTTGAAAATAGTGAAAAAATAAAAGAATTTTTGACTGGGCTAGAGTAGTGCCTATGGAAATAAATAAGTAACTGAAAACCATTTATGAATTCCAAGATACAGTTTAGCCTTGCAATTCTCAATTAATAGCTCATGTGTTTGTGGAGGAACATCTCTTATTTAAAAAGGGTCGCCTGAATTGAGGTTAAGTTATGTTCAGTTTCCCAAGTGCTTGTCTGGATGTGGTTTTGTATTTTGATTGCTAAAAAGAGTGTTTTTTTTTTTAAAGTAAATTTGCATCAGTTACTGAATAGCCCCCATCATAGACTAAAATGCTCTAAAAGTATGCACAAACAAAGCAAAACCAGAAAAATGGCTAAGTTTTCAAATGAGTAATGTTCATTTTCAGGTATAAAGAAGTGAATTATTCAAGGCTAGACTGCATATTCAAATATGTTATGCATTTTGACAGAACATTGTTAACATTCTTGTTGACTATGAATAAGTACTAATACACAGATTGTACCTGGGGTGCACTCTGTATTCTGGCTGCATATTATGCCAAATATGCCAACATTTCTATGCATTCAGAGTGTTTTTGAGTCAGTATTATCACTTATGCTACTAACCTTAATATCTACTCAGTCTCAGAAGCAAACATCTGTGGAAATAGCATTGTTTTTTTATAGAATTATATGCTTTCAAGTATCAACAACACTTAATCATTTCAGTTTTTATTCATACTCTTTAAAATGAAAGAAACTAAGCCATTTTAAAAAATTCAACTTACTTAAGCTAAAAGAAAAAACAAAAGCAATTCACCCATCCCCCATCGCTGACAACCACAAATCTGTTCTCTGTAACAATGCACTTTGTTTGATTGTTTGATTGATTCCAAGTATAAGAGAGATCATACAGTATTTGTCTTTCTCGTACTTTATTTCATTTAATGTCTTGGCTGTCATTAAAAAACAAATCCATTAAAAAGACAAAAACAAGCAAAAGCTCCTTACTTACTGAACCAAAGACACATGAAGTTCTGTCTGCTGGCCAAGCAGTGAATTAAGATCCTAGACAGGTCTCCAAATATGGAGGAGCTGTGTTGACGGCTCAGATAACTAAGAGATGCTGCAGCTTCAGCTTCCAAGCCATGTCTTGATTTGAGCTAATTGTTCAGTCATTGATTCAATAATTATTTATTGAGTACTTAATGTGGATCAGGGTGGGTAAAATAAACATGATTGCTGGCCTCATGGAATTTACCAAATAGTGTGTGTGGGGGTAGGTGGTAGAGGGAGTTGACAAACAGTGGCTAGATGATTGTGCAAATAAATATGGCAGTAAGAAGTGGTGGCTTAGAACACTCGCTCTGGACCCAAATGTGAGTTTGAGTCCTGGTTCTACCATTTATTAGCTATGGAATCTTGGATAAGTGACTTAATGTTTTTGGACCTCATTGTCTTTCTCCACAGGTTACGTTGAAGCTTTTCTTAGAGTATAAGAATAAACACTTTATATTTGTTATTATTATTCTTTTTCTTGAACAGTACTAAGGGCTGTGAGGGTGTAATAACATGGTCTTGTCTGGAGCCAGGAGTGGGGATTCATGAACTCTTTCCTAAAGAAAGGATGCTTGAATTAGGTTATGTAGAATGGGTGGGCCAGCATAGATGAGGCACTGGAGGCAGAGAAGGGAGTGGAGTTGATGCTGTAAAAGGGTTTTCCAAGCAGTGAGAAGAACATGAGTGAACCCTCTGGGGGAGGAGGCAACATGCCACCTTCAGGGCCCCAAAAGTAGCCCGGGGTGCCTGGAGCGCAGAGAGGGAGAAGAGGAGTGACAGGAGGAGAACTGGTAATGATCTCTGTGCACAGAGGGAGCTTGAGTTTGCTTAGACTTTTTGTTTTTTTCCAGTTTCGCTTCTTTTCCTTCCACCCCTTCCTGTACTTCTTTTCTCTCTCTCACTTTCAAGCAAAACACGGGGGAATGGATGTTTCCCTGTGTCTTCTCTGCTCAACCTTGCCAATAAAAAATAATCCACACGTGGCTCTCTGTATAACCAAAATGCAACATTCTGTCTAAATATGAGCTGTAAATTAAATTGCCTCTTGGTGTTCAACTTATCTTTTTGTACGCATTATCTATTTGTGTTTATGCTCCACAGCCAAGTGCTGCAACTAGCTGGGGAAAAAATTATAACACTTCATACAAAAGAGGTGGGATGGATGGGTACTAATTAAACCTAAGTAGTAAGAGACTTAAGGAAAAAGAGATTTCTGTTTCTCTCCTAATGGGATGAATGTCATGTTCCAATTCCTACTTTATGTAAAATCCATTATACAATATGTAAAATAATTCTCCAAATCTTGATTTCCTCAATTGAAAATGACCCCTAGCATAAACTATAAGTAGAGAAAGGTTTGAATTTCTTGATCTTTGCACTCTTTTGTTCTCGTGTTTCGTGATGTCTTAAATCAGCAGAATAATTTAGGAATGGTAGATATTGAAACAACTAATTTTTCTTTTCTGTAATCTGCATAGACTTCAAAATGCCTACAAAGCACAAAGTGCCAGTTCATATAATTTGTTGGCAAGGATAAAAAGAAGAAAGGAAATTATTTCCTAAGCGTGTGAATCAGCCCAGCTTTAACAGATATTTTTCTGTCATGTGCAGCCTGAGGGCTTATGCCTATCTGAGCTTTATTTGACAATTACCACTTGCCAGCATAATTAAATGATAATTTATAAATACTAAGAAAGCATAATGGGGAAGAGCAAATAGGTGCTTATCAGGGCATTGAATAAAGTTGATCTGCTTTAGTGGCAATTTTCATCTCTTATCTTGGTTGTTAACTGGTCTCACTTTTGTGTGTGTTTTGTCTAGGTTTGATATTTGTTAGGGTGATATTATCCATCCACATATACATGTTTTCTCGCCATACATTATTCTAACATTTCCTTCCCTATTCCTTTTGCAAGCAATGCATTTATGAAATGTTGCTTGTATCTTAATTCATAATGTAAAATTAGCACCTAGAATTATACATATTACTAGAGAAACCCCAAATTAGTAATTTTTTCTGTTCATCTCCCCCTCCACTCCTCCCCCCCAAATAAATAAGTTCTTTTCTGTGTTGTGTCTGTGATTTTCTTTTAATCGGTTTTTTAATCACCTGGGCTTTGCAGTTAATTACATTCCACAGAGTCTCTTCATCTATTTCCTAGAATGCTGGCAGATTTTTGTAAGAGAGCAAGCACACATGTAAGCCTGGACTCTGGCGAGAAGGGCTTCCTAACCTTGCAGCGATAAGAATGGTACTTTACATGCAGCATGGAAATTTTGCTATGTTCCAACTGAATATAGAAATTACCCAAAGAAGAATTCTGTAGGATAGATGGCTTTTGTCCTATCAGTGTCTCTTCTCAAGGTTCCTTACCTATTATAAATATTAAGGCAATCTCTGCAGAAGCTGTTGTTAGGCCATGGACAGAAACACAGATTTGTCCTGAGTAACCTAGATAAAGCAGTGCAAGAACAGTGCTCTATATAAATGGAAACAAATCAGTAGAATGGCAAAAAAAAAAAAAAAAAAAAAAAAAAAAAGAATTTCCATGCTTTTACAAAAGCGTGTTTGAAGAAGGCAAATGTGTAGAAACTCAAGATACTATTAGTGTTTTAGTGGGTTGCAAAGAGACTGAGGGCTTTTAACAATACTTACTTGTTTATTTACTTATTTATAGCCATGAAGAAATTAAATAAGTTTAATAACTAATGATTAAGATCGTGGTTGTTTGAAAGAAGAGTGTGAGAATGGCTTATCAGGAGTAACAAAATAAAAGTCTTTGGTGTTTAAAGTTGTCAATTCCTGGCATTATTCATCATTTGTCCTTATAAATAGCAATTATTTGCCTTTTTTAAGAACTGGAAAATTATCTTTTATGTTCAAATATTTAAATATACAGTGCCATCATTGGGGCACAAAAATTCCCTAATGTCAGAACAGATTTTTATACAAGGAATAATTTGAAAGTGGTGGATTAGTTTCCACCTTTTGAAACACAGTGCTTTCTATAATCTTCAAACATTATTTAGGATAATGGAAGCCATCATCCTGGTTCTCAAATGTTAGCACTTCCATTAGAATTTGCAGCTACCTCTTATTTTTTATATTAAAATACAAGGCTTAAAAGGTATTATCTTACTAAAGGGGGGCAATTGTGGAGATGATTTGATTGAATAAAGGAAAAAGCTGTACAGGCCTTTTAAGATCAAGGATGTATTGATGGAAAGCTATCATTAGAGACAATTAATGTTCTCCAAGGGAAGAAATTGATTATGGACAAAGATGGACCCTAAGGAGCAGATATGTCTTAATGCTCTAAGGCCTTAAGGATTATGCATTTCATTCACAGCATCTGTATTTTAACCCTTTGTAGTGACTGGAATACTGGCTTATTCTTGAAGAATAACATGAATTAAATTTTTTAAAAAAGATTGTGCCTTGTAAAGGATGTTCACAGTAATTGACACTGTTTCTTTAAATAATATTAAAATAATTAAATTTGTAGTGCTGTTTCTCCATATTGTCATTTGGAGAACATTTAGACATAAATACATAGAATGGAATTAAATAGTGATGGCCAGTCTTTTACATTATAGAAGTGTAATAAGGTCCAGTAATTACATTCATAAAGAGCGCCTGAACTTCAGCTGCATTCATGTTTCCAAATAACATACCTCTTTAACTTTGCTTGTCCTTCCTATAGATCTTGTATAAGGCATTCATCATGTTGTTAGCCAGTCCCTAGCAGCCGTAGATCACAATTGGGTACTTAATAAGGTGGCAACCCCACTGGGAACATTTCACATAATTATTCTTAGCAGAAAGAAGATTGTTATGGCTTTTTTTCCCCTCTTTTTGAGTTTGGCAAAATTCCAAGTGATTTAGTTTGGCTCCTAAAACCCATTTATACACCATTGGTGAATTATACTTCGTGTACAGTCTATATCCTCACTTCCCTGTAAAATACTGCAGGCCAGCAGAGTCAGTTTAATTGTACTGTTGGCCTCCTCGAATCTGGGACCAGCCCCAGAACAAGTGATACAAACTGCTTTTTGGCTACCAGTTTCAGAGGATCAAGCTGAGCACGGGAGTGCTTTTAAAAATCAGTCTCTCACAAGACTTCACCGCAGCCTCTGACAATGTATATGATTATCTGTAAATAAATAGGAGACATTCACAAATAAAGGTAATAAATAGCTTGTCCAAAAAGCTCTCTGATTTTAAATATCAGTTAAGGGAAGGGAAGGTCAGACCCTGGGTCCTAACTTTGGGCTTATAGAGTTTAGAAATAACTTACTTACTTAGCTCATAGCATTAAAACAATTTGCCTTTCAAATTCTCACAATTTAAAGATACATCTTGATGCTCTTGGAGGTTAAAGATTATGCATTTCACTTACCCTCTGAATAAATGTTTTCAAAAATTTCAAACAACTTGGAAATAATTGTTTTAGAGAATAATACGCAAAAAGGACACCTGAGTGGTTCAGTCAGTTGGGCATCCAACTCTCAGTTTTGGCTCAGGTCGTGATCTCACGGTTTGTGAGTTTGAGGCGCACATCTGGCTCCATGCTAACAGTGCAGAGCCTGCTGGGGGTTCTCTCTCTTCCTCTCTCTCCCCGCCCCCCCCACACATGCTCTCTCTCTCCCAAAATAAATAAACTTAAAAAAAAAAAGAATAGTGTGCATGTATGCATGATCCATTATATGAGGGCGCTACTGGGTTCTGAGTTCGGGTCTCCCAGCTGCTGCTGTCAGTCAGTCTCTCTGAGCACTCAGCAGTTACATCGGCTCAAATACATGTATGCTGGGGGCTCTGTGACTGGCTATGAATGGCTTTTCTGGTAAGATAAGCATCTTCATATGTGAGTAGATAATTTACTATATGGTTTCTCTTAACAGGAAAAATAGAATACAAGACATTCAAAGGTCTAAATTAAAGAAAAATTATGGCTTATTTTTCATGTAATTCTGAGAAAAAGAGGGAAAACATGGGTGTTGTCTGTAATTTTCCTTGGCCACTTTGCCAATGAGAAGTGGTATTATATTAAGGGCCTTCCAGAGAAGGAGTAAAGCTTATGAAACGAAGCAGAATAAGTAAGTAGAAGCTTTAAACTAAATGCCTGAGGAGTTTTGAACCTGAGTGCCTAGGAAGATAGTGGTACCATTAACAGAAATAAATGAGGGAGAAGAGACCAAGGTAGAAGGAAGCAAGTGTCTGATCAAATCCAGGCAGTGATATCCAGCAGGCAATTGGAAAAGATCTGGAGTTTAGGAGAGATGTCAAAGTTTAGAATACTGGTTTGGAGATATAAGAAATAGTCAGCTTGGTAAGAGGAAGAATAGGATAACGCTGTGGCATGTCAACCCAGAGAGAAGAATGTTTCAGGGAGTAGTCAGGTGCCATTAATGACCCAGGGAGACCAAGGAGAGTGAGAACCTAGAAAAAGGCCATTGGGTTTGACCACAGGTAGCTCATTAATAGGTGGGGGACCCAATCTGCTTAGGTTTAAATTCTAATTCTCCAAATTACTAGGGGAATTGTACATTTTGGGGGAAGTTACCTTAATGTTTAGGCCTAACTCATTTATTCCTCACAATAACCCTGAAGAGTGGTCGTTATTAGGACACAACTGAGATGCAAAGAAGTGAATAGCTTCTTCTGAGGTAACACAGCTATTAATGGCTGGTGAAGGATTAGAACCATGACTCATGAGTTTTCTGTCCTTCAGGGCCAGCCACGTGGCATCATTGGACAACTTGTTCGGACTGAGATTCTAGGTCCCACCCCAGGCCTGCCGATGTATAAACTCCAGGAGGGGGGCCTGCTAATCTGTGTTTCAATAAGCCCTCCAGGTGTGATTCTCAGGCATGCGTACATTTGAAACTACTGTCTTTTAAAAAAAATGTTTATTTATTTATTTTGGGAGAGAGAGAGAGAGAGAGAGAGAGAGAGAGAGAGAGAGACAGCGAGCCTGAGCAGGGGAGGGGGAGAAGGAGAGAGGGAAAGAGAATCCTAAGAAGGCTCTATGCTGTCAGGACAGAGCCTGATGTGGACACTTTTCAGAAACTGTGGGATCATGACCTGAGCTGATATCAAGAGTCAGATGCTTAAACGACTGAGCCAGCCAGGCATTCCTCTATCTGATTTTAATGTACAGCAAAGGCTAGCAACTTCTGGTCTAAAACTGTAGTTCTCAAGTTTTGGTATGAATGAGAATTTACTGTGAAGAGCTGGCTAAAATGCTGATCTTTGCTCCCACCCCCATTTTCTAATTCAGTAGATCTGAGACGGGGCTAGGAAGTTTGTATTTCTAACAAGTTTCTAGGTGATGCTGGTCTGGAGCCACAACGTGAGAGTTACTGGTCTGGAATTTACATGTTCAGTTTGGGAGATATCATGAGCTAAGCTAGTAATTTCAGTGAGACGGCTCCCATTCTTGCTGTGAGGCCTATGTGAACATCCCTGCCAGGGTGTCCTGGTGATGCCTGGGTGCCTGTATCTCATTGGCAGGGGAAGTTTGGTCTGGAAATACATGTGCCTGCACAGTGCTTCTCAACCATTAACTAGGGCAGAGATCGCTATGGGATCTTGGTAATGCAGATTCTGATTCAATGGGTCCACAGTGGGCCTGACAGTCCACATTTCTAGAAGCTTTCTTGTGGTTCTGACACTGCTGGTCCACAGACCAAGCTGGGTAGCAAGGCACTAGGAGAATGTTTCTTATATTTGCCTGATCATCCAAACCATCTCAGGTGCTAGCACTATCAGTTTTGGGCTGTACCACAGTCCTCCTGAATCAGAGTATCCAGGGGGAAAAAACCTAGATAGCTGTATCTTTTTTTTTTTTTGTAACTTTATTTTTTATTTTTTTTAGAATATAACACTATTTTTTAAACATATGCAATTATTTTCCATCATTTACAATACAGTAGTTACAATGACACTCCAAGTGGATAATCAAAGTAAAAAATCAGAACCCCAACTTCTATTTCATGTAATTAGACTTATACAGAAATTAGAAGGTTAAGTAACAACTAGTTAATCACCTAATTTCACAGCTTAGATAGCTGTATCTTTGTTAAGCAATTTATTAATTGAGAGGAGGTGAACTTTTATCAAAGTGAGAGGAAGTGAACACTTTAGAATTAGAGGATTTTAGGATCCAGAAAATATTTATGGAGCATTTAACCTGTGCTAGGCTCTGAGCCAGACATAAACAGGACAGACGCACAGTCCCTGATCTCATGGGCCTTACATTTTAGAGACACAACCATAACCAAGTTGGTTTTTTTTTTTTTTAAAAAGGTAATTTATGAAAGTGACAACTGCTTCAAAGCACACAAGGTAGGGTCAGGCGTCTGAGTCCTGCAGTGAAGCAGCATTGAATAGGACTTCCAACAAAGGGGTTCTGAGGAAGAGCCATCCTGCCCCCACCTTGTTTATGTGAAGAGCATAGAGTGGGGAGAACCGAGGTTCTGGGGGGGACTGAGCTTGGCTGATTGTCTGTCATTGGGGGGGAATGGGGCCCAGGTGGGGTAACTGAGTTTGGAAAGCACTTCTAACCTCTTTCTTATCAGCTGTCAGAGAACAGTGTAATACTTGTTTTGAAAACATTCATCAATCCCCCATCATTGCTCCCTAGAGGAGGAATGTGGAAGCTGTTATATAGGTCCCCGGAGGGTGAATAAAAAGAGGTTATCTCTGAAATTCATAAGGATGAAATTGCAATGATTTCTTGCTAATTACGTAACTATGCAGAAGGTAGAAAGTAACAAAAGGATCAAAGAATTATATTCCACTTAGAGAATGTTACTTCAACTTTGAGGTGCCTATGGTATAATAAATATTTTGGGGGAAGTTTGTATGATTTCCCAGAAAGACTGAATGTGTTATTAAAAAGAGAAAGAAAATTAGGAGTCAAGAAAAAAAATTTTTTTTAAAAGGAAGGAATAACTGGGATTTTCTTGGGGAGGACATGAGATTATTTGTTTTTTAGCAATAAGTTGTAAATTTGTTTTGTGGCTGTAATATACATAGATAATAATTTTAAGAGCTTATTTTTTCTATATAGGCTGCATTCAAGAACTACCCAAATAGGAGAGAAAAAATAAATAAGAAGAAATCTTTGGGCAGAGGCAGCTTTCACCTGTATTTTTTTTCAAGCTGTGAGCACTCCTTAATTACGAGTTTAAAAAAAACACACATTTAAGATTGGTAACATATGTTGTTGTCAGCATGTATTTAGCACCTGCAGAAGTGAACATGAAAAATGTGACAGCACATAGGTGGAACACCCACCGCGTTGACTGTGAACACTGTCAACAAATTTTACTTTGTTAATTTTTTCTTATTAGAAAAAATCCAAGAAAAGAATTTAATAGTGCAGGTGTTCAGAGCAAGATGATATAATGAAGGGGGAGGTTATAAACCTCTAGCATGCAAGCCGGGGTCTGGATCTGTGGATCTTGAAGCTTTGTTTCTCACGCAGTTCCCTCTACTTTCTTTAAAAAAAAAAATCCTCTCTGCTTATTGGTCTTGACAGTCTCAGTTGTCCTGCAAGACAGTCCCCCTTGAAGAAAGGGGGAGAGGCAGCCAGGGGAGATCAGCTGTCCAATAGGACCAGGCAGTTTAAGCAGCTTTTTTTCCCCCAGAGGATGGAGATTGAGGAGTTTCTTTTGCACCTTATTTTCTAATAATAAAGTTGTAAGAACTGTAGATGAGAGTTCTCATATCAGTTTCTTCCATAGCAAAGGGTCTATGAGTGCGGGTTCCATCTTCTGAGCTCTGTGGTCACTTTTGCTTGGAGCAGAGGCCATTTCCTTCACTTGGAGCAGAGGCATGCCTGACAATATGGTTCTAGGCAGAGAGCAAGCCTTTGGAAGTGCTTCCTGAATGATGCTGCTGATGCCGTGTGCTCTTGTGATCGTGCTGGTTTGTTCCACTGTAGAATGAGAATCTTGCAAGTTGTTTTTCTGTGACTTCCCATCATTGATGATTTCACTTCCCAATTCTGTAAACCAGCTCACTAAGCAAGAACAGACAATACTTTTCATTTGAAGATACATTTCCCCTAAAATGGATTTGTCTAGGTTGAAAGGAAATACTGGCAGGTATGTTAATTTCTACTATGAAAACCAAACTTCTGAAGTTTTCAAAGTACCCACAGGATCGTCCCCATTCTTTCACCCTTCTTCTTCCGTACTCTCGCATTGGCCTAACTATAGTTAATCTCTCCTGGTAGCTTATAAAAAGAAATCCACAAAGCTGGAGTATTCCAGGGACACAAAATAAAAGGATTTAGGTCAAGTTTAAGTTCAGCCAGGTCTGTATCTCCCCCTAGGCCTGGCAAAGGTTCTTGATTAAGTTGCAGCTCTGGCTGCGTGGTGCGGGAAACATTTGCACTTCTCACAGCTGAGAGAAGACCCTGGAAATGATACGTTTTACACCTCTTAGATGAGACTCAGGAGCTAGAAAGCACTTCACTCCCATCCCTCTGGGATGAAGAATCTGTTTGCAGTAATCACTGGCAGTGTTGACAGAATGTTCAAAACCATCTGCTCAAGGGCAAGTGTTAACTCTATCAAATCCTAATATTTTAAGCACACTGATCCCCAGGCCCAGGAGACCTCCTGACAGAGCTCTCCCTGGGCTGTGTGTCAGCCTGCTGTCAATTATTACCCCACTGCAGAAGAGCCTGATAGATCAGCCAAAACTCTATGAAGAGAGACCTTTAGAATGAGAAATGCAGCAACAGAATCCACTTCATTCAAGTCATGTTAGTTTATATGAATCCGAGGCTTTCTGAGTCTTTAATACAAAATCTTCTTTGTAATATTTGCATATTTTTTGGATTTAAACTTATTCTTTGTAAATGGGCCTTTTGATTTTTTAGGTCCTAATGCATACCATCTTTAGTATGGATTTTATAATTTTTTTTTTTAGAGAGAAAGAGAGAGTGAGAACACAAGCAGGGGAGGTGCAGAGGGAGAGGAAGAGAGAAGCCCAAGCAGGGTCTACACTCAGTGAGGAGCCTGACTCAGGGTTCAGTCTCACAATTGTGAGATCATGACCTAGTGGAAATCAAGGGTCAGATACTTAACCCACTGATCCACCCAGTGGCCCTGGGTTTTATAAATTGTGCACACATAATTATGTGTGAATAAGCATATAGACAGATATATATCAGTGAATGAAAATTGTTTAGCAAATTTACTTAGTAAAACAAAATGCAGCTGGTATATTTTTGGTGTATTACTCTCACAGCACTCATTACCAGCCATCAAGTTGTTCTAACTGGTTAGAATATTTACTTATTTAGTGTAAATATACTTTGCCAGCACAATTGCCCCTCGGTATTTCAGAATTGAAAGCATATAGTACTATTTTTCAAAATCATATAGCAGTAAAAACCTAAGAAACACCAACAAGCTGAAAATATTGCCTTTTTAAAGGATGTTTGTTTAAATTTTGGGGGATAGATCGAAGCTATTTCCCCCAATAAGGACCCTGCTGGAAAGGAAATGCGCGGACAGAACTATCCATGAGAATGCTTCTCTGCCTCTCCATCCTTGTGAGACACATTTCAGTAAATCTGATATTATCTGCCATAATGGTTCAGAGGGATTAAAGGAAATGCTGAGAAAAAAATCTAACACTAAGAAATAGTTCTCAGCCACAAACACCCAAAAGCTCAAAGAAGATGTTTTTTATTTTTTTATTTTTAAATTTTTTTAAATTTCTATTTATTTATTTTGAGAGAGAGAGGCAGACAGAGAGACATGGAGAGAAAGAGAGAGAGAGAGAGAATCCCAAACAGGCTCCACCTTGTCAGCCCAGAACCTGGGCCTTGAACTTGTGAACCACGAGATCATAACCTGAGCTAAAATCAAGAGTCAAATGCTTAACCAACTGAGCCACCCAGGCACCACAATAATATTTTTATTTTTAAATGTGTTATGTGGAGAATTTCATCCAATGCCACTTACTATGACAGACCATTGTAGGTACTCAATATGTTTTAAGCAAATGCATATATGTTTTGATATGCTATGGCAATAATATTAACAGGACTTATATTCTAGAATTACAAGAGAGTAACTGGAGAGATCCTGTGGTTACAGTCACTACCACTACCAATGCCATCTCCATAGCAAACAGTCACTGGAAGTGTGCTATGTGCCAGACACTTTTAACACATTATCTCATTACCTATCTATCAGATACATTAAATAGGCCCTATTATTATTATTATTAGTCCCATTGTAGAGATAAGGAAACTGAGGCTTAGAGAGCCAAATGGATTTACCAACATCATACAACTAGTAAGTGGCAAAGTCCAGATTAGAACCTGGACAGAAAGCTCCAAAGCTCATCTCAATAAAATACTGAATCACCTCTCAAAGAGAACTTTTTAATATCTACAAAATTCTTGGAGACCAAATAGCATAGATAGTACAACATATGGTCTTGTAGAATCCTATCTACAATGCCATCCACTCCTTTTTTTGGTGAGACATTTACTGAGAGCCAGAGGCAATATGGGTATTGGCCTCAGAGCCTAGAACAGTGGCTATTAACTTAGACATTTTCATATCCTTTGGAAAGTCTGGAGAAAGCTATGAAATCTCATCCCAGAAAAATGCACAAATGCACAATTTTGCATACATTTGCAAGTATTTGTTGGGGGGAGAAGGAGTGTTTAGCTGTGAACTGAGTTTAGAACTTCTAGGAGAGGCTGCCTTGTAATTAAACATGGCAAAACCTATAGTAGGCACTTTAAAGAATTCTAGGGTGGTACAAGGGAATGTTTTGTGACTGTTTGGAGAAGTCCGAAAAAGTAATTTCACAGTTGTGTTTCGACTGAAACCTACCTGTAGGGTCCCATCTCACCTAGCACCTAAAAGCATTATGTTTATGTTGTTCCACCTGAAGGTGACTTTAGTACTTCTGATTTGACCATTTCTTTTTTTCTTTTTATTTTCTTTAATGTTTTTTATTTATTTTTGAGAGACAGAGAGAGAGCGTGAGCAGGGGAGGGTCAGAGAGAGAGGGAGATCCAGAATCTTAAGCAGGCCCCAGGCTCTGAGCTAGCTGTCAGCACAGAGCCCAACGTGGGGCTCGAACCCATGAACTGTGAGATCATGACCTAAGCCAAAGCCGGACACTCTACCAACTGAGCCCCCCAGGTGCCCCTGATTTGAACATTTCTGAGCCTGATGTTTATGAGATAATGCAGTACTTCTATGATTTTATATTCATCTTTGCCATCTAGAGAACACTGTGTATTGCTCTCATCATTCAATGTTTTGTTATAGTTCTCATCAAAAAATTTTTAATGTTTATTTTTGAGAGAGAGAATGAGAGAGCAAGCAAGCATGAGCAGGGGAGGGGCAGAGAGACACAGAATCTGAAGCAGCCTCCAGACTCTGAACTGTCAGTACAGAGTCTGATGTGGGCTCAAACTCACACACCGTGAGATCATACCTGAGCCAAAGTCAGATGTTTAACCAACTGAGCCACTCAGGCACCCCGTGTTATAGTTCTTACTTTAACTATTTATCTTTGTCTTTCAGTGTGTGTGTCGCACATGCGTGCGTGCGCGCACACACACACACACATACATACACAGAATGAGACTTGGTGAACACACAGATTAACTCATAATTAGAAATCCTGGTTAATATAAGCTCTTATATTAACTGGGGCCTCTTGGAGCAGTTGATTAAGGTTTCTAAGCTTCAGCTTCCTCATCTAAGCAAGAATACTATTTCTCAGAGTTATTTTAAAGATTAAGACAATATGAAAAAAAGAATCAATATTTTATCAGGCACATTTTAAATGCTCAGTGAATATTAATTCCCTTCTCTGGATTCTTCCCATTTGGGTTTTTTTATTTGTGATTTTTGTAAAAGGAAACACTCTTGGTAAAGGAAGGAAAGAGAAAGAAATGGTACATTCTAAAAAAACTCTGGAGAAAGGTTCCCTGAACATTAACTTGCATTTATGTTTGGATATTATGCCTTTGTGTTAGTATTTCTTGAGATGAGGCTACCAAAAAAATTTTTTTTAAATCATCCCATAATTTAAATAATAGACCGGCATAATAGTTTCTCCTTAAAGATTTTTAAAAGGTTGACTTTGCCTTTTGCCTATATCTTGAAGGCCTTTTAGAGTTCTCCTGAAATAGGTAAAGTTCTGTAGTGGAGCTCTCCCCCTCAATATGTCACTGTTTCATCCTTCTCCATGTTGGTGAAATACAGCACTGTCCTAGGTGCTGAAAGGGACTGCCGGGGAATTAGACTCAACATAGACTCAAGATTAGGTAATCATGAGCAATAATTTTTAAATGCATTTGTGTGTACTGATAGCAATTGTTCTAAAGAAGGCTGGGTACCTCTGACAATAAAATTTAGAAATGGTATGCAGAAGCACTCTCTAAAATTCTGGCATTACAAATTAAAGAAGATAATAAATATAAAGCATGTATTATTGATAGATAAATGTATAGCCCTATATTAATGCAAAAGACTATCATTATCTTAATTTCAGGATGATCCCCAGAAACAAAATGAGGATCTTTATAGGGCATGAATGTTTTTGTTCTTTGCTTATTTACAACATTAATAATAAAATTAAATATGTTTTATAAACAGTGATTTCCAAAAGTACAGAGCATCCACCATTTTCTAGTTGGCTAGGATTTTTTGGAAAAGTCTTCTGAGGAGTGTTAGTCATTTACTCTTATTCATAACATGAGTTCTAATCTCTCTATTAGAGAAAATTCTCTCCTTTCAAGAATCTAGACTTGATCATTTCGATTTTCCCAAATGGCAGGAAGCAGGAGGTAGCATTCACCTGTGGGGGATAGGAAGGAGAGTTGAGAGTTCCTGATGCCACTTAGAGAGAAGAACAGTAGAATACTAGGCATTCTCAGCATTTCTCATGTTCAAGGCCTAATATAGATGAATGGCTTTACACTTCGGCAAGTGAGGACACAATAGAAAACTTGTCAGCAGGGGTATGTATCATGAGTAAGCCTTGATCACAGAGCCCATGAATGCCCAAAAGGGCAAATGGGAGATTGAAATGTGTATTAAATTTTTTTCACAGACTGTAATGGAAAAGGGAAATCACCTAGCTCCCCCTTGGGAGTAAGTGTCTTCCTCACTCTGTGTGGACATACAGGGAGTATTGCTAGCTGTGAGCTTTTCTGAGCACATCAAGTCTCTTGCTTTTGCCTCACTGAGCCCCTTCCCTCTGCTGCTCCATCTCTTCCAGCTGCTTTTGTAAACTCTCCTCTGTCACATCTCATCCCCCATGGCTGCTCAAATGTGATTCTCCCCCAAGCATCTCTTCCTCTCCAGCTGCATCTGTTCACCTCCCCTGCTGATCGATCCACTTCTTTAGCTCAGGGACAGCAAGAGGAAATGATTCCAGCAGCTAAACAGCCTTTATGCAGAGAGAATATTTAAATATTCTCAGTTTGCATGATTCTCCTTCACCTCATGCTATGATCAGAGGTTGATAGAGATAGTTTGGGGTTTCTCTCTGTTGGTAAAGACCTGGAGCTTTTCAGAGATGAAGGCCAAGATCTTGTCAACAGCCAACCCCCCATTTACTTGTTTAAGAGAGTTAAAATATTTTTTTTGGCCAAACTCCCTTTTTTAAGTAGTGGTTCCAACATTCTATTTTCACCCTAACTTTGAATAAGACTCTATCCAAATTAGAAACTGTTCTTAATATTTATCACTTCTAATGGATGGAATTTTAAAATGTGTATTGAATTCTAAATGTTTATATCACAAAAATTATCTTTTGTTATATAAAATGTATTTTCATGGTGATAATTAGTGGATATTTTAATTTTTTAAAATTTGTCTGCAATTCTGTTTTTGCACATTTAAACTGTGAGACATTGCTCAAAATAATCTGTCCTGAGGATTAACTATAGTGATAGACCAGTACAGTACTTGACCTTTAATGCCCAATAAATACTAATTTTCATATATGGATATATATTAAAAAACACATATCTATATATTTATTTCTTGTATACATCTGTTCACTGTACATGTTTATCTTTCAATTAATTTAATGTTGTTTCCTTATGTTGTTATGCCAGTTTCCTTATCTATTTTCTTATTCTTGGGTATTTATCTTATTTTCATTTTTCTTTATCTCACTTTTCTTCTTTGCTTCCTTCCTTCATCTCTTTTTATTTTAAAAATTACTTCCTATTTTTCTTCTTTTCATCTACTTTTCTTATAGGCTGTCTTCCTTAATTTTTTCTTTGTTTTTTTACTCTAAGAGATATTGAAAAGAATACTTTATGTCTATATGTATGTGTATATATATATACATCTTTTAGGAGTCTTCCATTGTTAAATAATCTTTCCAAATAAAATTCCCAGATCACGGATCTAAACAGTGTCTATCTAGATTGCTTTTCTCCAAAGTTGAGCCACATTTTCACAGTAATGTGTGCTCTTGAATATGCCAGGTTCTGCAGCTTTGGATTTTCTTATTTTTCATTTATATTTGCAAGCCTAGTATGTTTTTAATAGTGCTTAAAAGGATCTTTCATTCTGTTTGCAAGGTAATAGTATTCCATTTGATAATTTCATATTTTAATTTTCCTGTATATAAACTGTTTATCATATGCTATTTATTCAGTGAAACCTGAGTAGTGATACAATATAATCCTTTCAAAATATTACATATTTTGAGTAGTAACCACCTAAATATTGATTGAATGGCTATTTTGTGCTAGACACTGTTCTAGGAACAATAGGAATCTAGGGATACAATGATAAATGATGTGGTCCCTGGCTTTTAGGAGGTTTGAGACAGTTATCTAGTAAAAGGTAAAAAGTATACAAATAAAGTGCATCATAGTAACAGGTGTCGCAATGGAAATATATGTAGCATTTAGTGGAGTCACATAGGAAATGGAATGATTAATCAAGCTGGGGATTAAAGAAAGCTTTTATCATGGAGGATTACAGAGGAAACTTTTACCAGTTTTACATTTTACCAAACTTCTACAAAATTTACTATTACCAAACGTTTACATTTGCCATTTGTTTTATCTCTGATTCTCTTGGATCTATGGTTCTTTTTATTGTTCACCAAAGCAACTCCATTACTTTCATTTGCCTGGTAATACCACTGGTCTATGACTCAGTAATACAGAACAACATATGTGTATGAAACACAGCACCAAGGTTTTACATTATTATTATTATATGCGTTTGGGCGCTTAGGATGCAAATAGAATGTGATTAATTCTGAATGGGACATAGTCACCCATGCTTTATTTATTTATTTGAATGCTCAGTTAATGATCACGCACAGTCTCAAGTTTGAGGTTGATTTTCTCATTGCTACCCACCACAGGACTCTTATACTCCTGTCAGGATATTCCTGGGGTGACATCATGGATGGATGTTGAGGGAACATAAAGGATTCTGAAATGTGTCCCTCCCTGCTGTCACACTCCTAAGGATTCATCTAACTGCCCAAACCCTGATCCTTCTAATATCAAAATCTTCAGCTCTTTATGAATGATAGTAATGCAAAAAGATCCTGGGTTGTGGAGAAGGGAGTTTATCTTGTTTTGTCTTTTGCTAGCTTTAATAGATCGTTTTTGGGGGGTGGACCTATCATAGGTTCTTAAGAACTACTTCAATGCTTGGTTGACTGGTTGGGTTATCATTTTTTAAAAAAGAGCCCATATCAGAAGGTCTATTTTTTTCTCCTTGGGAGGTCTAGCTTCCATTCCCATCTTTCTATTTCTTTTCCTTCCATACTTACTTTTCTCAGATGTTGTTATATTAGTCATGAGCCTCTTGAAGGTAGGGCTTCTATTCTTTTCATATTTGTAGCCCACAATGCGCAGCACCAGTGCTGGCTCATGGTGGACCCTCAGCAATGTTTACTGTACAAATGAAGCATTTCTTCCTGGTATTCTGGATTATCCTAGATGCTTCTCTTCTTTTTCTTAATGCCCAATAACAGTAAGATGTCTTTATACATCTTTATACACCCAGATTCCCAACACTTGACCCCACTCCATTTGAGAGAATTGTTTTGACGCCAGGTGTTTGTATATCCACTAGAGGGCACTGTTTTGTCAGAGGCTGTTCCAGCCTTGAATACCAACGTAGACACGTTAGCTTCATGGTCCACATATAGCTTCAAGTTTTCTATATTTGTTAGTGAATGACTCTGAGCCTCCCATCACAACTATACTTGCAAAAATAGAATGATATTAAATAAGGGTTAAAAATCAATTGTAACAAGGTTAGATGGAAGCTAATATTAATAATGGATATAACAAATAATGTATTTAATAACAATAGGGCATATACTAAATAAGACTGCTCATATATTTAGGTCATTCTTCTCTTTTATTTTTTCAGATTTTATTCTAACCAAAACTAGAGGGACAAAGAAAGTTTTCATTAAGTCTTCACTTTTATTTTTGCACTTACATAATAAATGCATTACGTCGTGACTGGAGAATGTCCAAACTGAACACATTATATCCAAATTCCAAAGGTAGCTTCAGTGGAAATTTGTTTTGAATAAGAATGGCAGCATTGAGTCTGTCGTTACTTTTTAAAGCTATAAAGGCTGTATTTTATGAAAAGTTTTTTTCTTCCTCTATCATTTCTAATCCCACAGGACTGTCTTCAGGCAGCATCAAATGAGCTTCCTGGGCTTTACTGTCAAACAGTTCAAGTTTGCAAATATTTTCAACTTACACGTGAATCAACACAGGGGATATGTGAGAAGACAAAGCTGCTTGCACTGTCAGTGAGCTTCCAAACACATCATTAACCCAGTGGTGACTCACACGGCTCCACTGGAGCTGTCTAAGGAAGCTGTAAAAGAGGGAGAAGCCAACAAGGAAGGTATCTTTCCCAAGTTTAAAACCTTAACTCAAAACTATATCCTAGAATTAAAGGAGATGATGGGGCCCAGTACCCTGTCCGATATTATGGGACAGAACATGAATAAGAGCCCTTAGAGTGTTCTCACAAGAATCTTGTGATAATCTGTTGGTAAACCCTCTTTTAAATTACACTTAAAAATTTTTTTTTTGTGCCAGGATGCAAAGTCATTTGTGAAGTGTTTAATTAAGCTTACTTTGATTAAAAATGTAGGCTTAAATATCTGTGGATTTCGTGACAAGCTGTAGATGCTAATTGTCTTGATTGGTTTTATTTTGTATTCCCAGGACAACAGGATCATATACGCAGAACTGTGGTTGAGAAAAAGAGCAAAAATATAATTTTTAAAAAGAAATATGTATTTCTTAAGTTAGGCAGATATTATAAAAACCCCACATATAGGAGACATGAAGCCTGTGAAAAATTTGTTAAGACCTAGAAAAGAAATTAAACTTCCCCTCCTTCAGAACTTACATCCAGCAGGAATGAATGATAGTGTTTTCATGAACTTTATTTGAAATCAAGAGCCTGTCTAACTTCGTACCCATAATCTCAACATTTAGGTATCTGTAAATGATACCATTTCTCTTAAATATTATATGTCTTTTCTGGAGGGCTTTATTAACAAGAGGAGAAACCATTTCTTTCTATCCATTTAATGTAGCAAATTATTTATGGAGCCAACATGTTGACACACTGTAAACTGTAAAAAATGAGGCCTAATAAGGTTAATTGTCATCTGAACCTTCCTCTGTAGGCTGCAATCTGTGGGCTTTGATTGTTTCTCTGGGGGAAACTCTGCCCAGATGGCGAAGTCCTCAAGGCCCTGACCCACAAGAGGCCTGCAGAGATGGAGAACAAGGTGCTTCTCCACAGACTAATTAATTTACTAGTATAGCACCTGTTCCAGAATAGATAGGGCTGGAAGGGAAAGCAGCCCCTGGGCACAGTGGCAAGCTTGCGGGTAAATGGATTTCAGCTGATTATATTAAGCTGATGCTTTGATCATCTAAAGGCGTTAAAATGGAAATATGTTTTTTCTGGCTGTTGGCCTCCGTGAGTGTGGTTTGTGTTATTATTATTATAAATGTTGGGTAATAGAAAAGACAGTTTTAGATTTCACCATGTCCCATTTAAAAAGTGCACAGTACATTTGTCTATTTCTTTTTCCAGTTTAGAAATGCATGTTGTCATAAAGCTGCACCTTTTAAACAATTCTGCTTTCTTGTTTCCATTTTATCCCAGCCAAATTACTAGCTGGAAATCAAACACCAGCACAGATTCCTTTTAGCTAAAACATTTTATTATGTACTCACACCTTTAATTCAATGTGTGTAATTAGGCTTTAATCAGCTGAACACTATTTGTGAAAAAATATCAGACACTTCTTTAAATGAAATTCTGGTAGAGTCATGCTATTTAAGCTTTGGTGACTAGTTACTGGCACGAATAAATCCTTGAGTAAACAAGGCTTGGTGGTAAATGGATTTACAATGTGAGTCTTTCTGCACTCAATTTCACTTTATTGCCTCTTTGATTCCCAAAAGGATTAGAGGTAATTTTTCCAGTCCTTTAGATGCCATAAAACTGCTTCCCTTTCCAAATTAACACTATGATCTTCCGTGTAATGTATTTGGCAAACACAAGGAATTTATAAGACCACTAGTCTTATGTTGCATAGTAATGGAGATAAAAATATGGTGTCTTAGATGTCATGGCCTTTATACTGGGTAGCTTTCACCAAGGTTTTGAAAGGTTAGTGGTTTAAAAATAGAAAAATATTTTTGCTCATATGGAAGACAGCCTGAAGAATGCTAATGCTTTGGCAAGTTAAATGATTTCAACTATTTCTATTACCATTCTGTGGTAAATTATGACACTGCAACAGTGAAGTCCTATTACCCATTTATGGTGGTAATAGGGTCTTTTTGGGGGAAGGTGTCACACAGAATATGAAAACAGAGCAAGCACACGGATTTAACGTAATCCGATGGCTTATTCCCAGATTGTCCTGTGTGGCTATGGTTTTATAATCTTCGGAACTGTCCATTCCATGGAAGAAACTGAAAATTTCATGGCTGTTTTTTCTTAGTTTTCTTTTCCAAAACTCCAAAAACATTAAACAATTTTTGTTTGAATGGATTATTTTTCTGATATGCATTTTTTAAAAAATAAAAAGTGTAAAATATATATAGTGAAAAGAATAAATTCCCTGTTGTCTCCTGACCCTGGTCCCTCTCTTCAGCTCCCCGTATTGACCAGCTCTTTGCATGGCGCTGCGGAGGTGTTTTAATGGTGTTTGGTATGAATTGAAGGATGTTTGGGTCATTTCCAGGGATCTGCTTCTATGAGCAATGCTACCATAATATCCCTGAGTGTGTATCTCTGGGCCAGTGATGCAAATGCACCTCTAGTATATGTTCCTAGAAGTAAAATTACAGGGTCATAGTTTGCATGCATTTTGAATTTAGATAAATATTAAGTTGCACTCCAGGTATGATGTACAAGTGTGACTATCTCTCCACAACCAGGTTTGATTTTTCCCCCCAACCTGAAAGTTAAGCATTGTATTTTATTATTTTAATTTGAATTTCTTTAATTATGATGAAGGTTGAGTATCTTTTCAAATGATTAAAAACCACTTCATTTTCTTTTGATGTGAACAGCCTGTTCATGTCCTTTGCCAGTCTCTCTATTGGGCCATCAGTGTTATTCTTGGGGGTTGAAGAGCTCTTTATGGAATAAGGAAATCAGCCATCTGTCTGCCAATGTGCAGCATTTGTCATTTCAGTGACATTTCCCTCCTGTCTGTCGTCTCTCGTTTACCATGCCTCCTTTTTCTCTTCTTTTATCATTGGCAGTCTGGATTTAGGGTTGCTTAATAACTCCTGGAAACTAAAAGTGATAATATCATGGAAAAGGGATTAATTTAGGTGGTTTGCTAAATTTGACTTCTGATGAAGTAGGAGGAGAGGGACTGAAAGGGCAAAATTAAAAAGAGGGTGAAGGGACTTTAGTGATTCGAAAGAGGAGCTTTTATACTGATAAGACCTTGAAAAAATAACGTTTATACAAAGAATAATGTATTTTATCCATAATTTTCTGCTGTCTTTTGCCTTTATCACAAGTATTTGTGTTAGAGTAAGAATTTTCTTTCCAGATGCTTTGGCCATAAAGTCATATTTCTCTGTTTTGTACATCACAATTTATGGTCGGGAAATGGAAGTTATTGTAGGGCCACAAATCCAGTGCAATGACCTTGATCCTGGATGAAGGGGAGAGAGGAGAGAGAACAGCAAGACTGAGAGCTCTTGTTTAAGCACAAGTAACTGTTCATGCTCAGTGCCACGTTGATGACAAAGTAAATACAGAGATAGGTTTTAGATGTTATGGCTTTATTTCAAAAGAAAATGTATTTGTGAAGTTACCATCATCACTGTTATCTTCAGAATAATAGTTAATAGCATAGGCTCTGGAAATAAACAACTTGAGTCACATCCTGAGTCTTTTACTTCTCAACTACAAGTCCTTTAAGTTCTCATGTGTAAATTAGGGATGATAAGAGAAATGACCTCATAGATTGTTCTAAGGATAAAATGAGAGAATGTGTGTGACTGGCATAAACTCCACCAATGTCAGTTCTGATTCTTAGCTTTATTATCTGAGAGTATTTGGAAAATATTATCTAAATTGTGCTATACTTGGCTGGTTTAAAGTAAGTGAATGGACATCCATGAAATGTTCTTACATGTGCTAAAACATGTTACAGCCTTCAGTAAACCATAATTGAATAGTTTCTGGGTGAAGTTACTCTGTGGTATCTTTTCTCCTTTTGGAGTCTGTATGCAAACCTGGCTTCAAGGTAAACACCTGATATTGTAATAGCGGTTATCGGAATGAAGTTAGCTCTGGCAAGGGGCCTCAAGCATGCTTCACGAGTCTTGGGGTGAATATTGGCTATTTTCTTCCACCTCAATCCTCACTGCACTTAAATATTTGCTCCTTCTATTCTTTCTGTTTGAAACGCTGTTCCTGCCTTTACTATTCATGTAGAAACATACATATATGTCCCTCTATTTGTCAAAGAAATTGGTGGCTAAATTTTATTCTATGTCACTTCTGCTGATGAACAAGAATAATGCAGAGCAACACTGCTAAATTGAGTACGACTACCCAGGATTATAAGGGAGACGAGTGTGTTTATTTATTAGTTTTAAGTGAATGACTTTCAATCACTCCAGTCAACATTTCTGATATGAATATTTCACGTGAAATGATTGCCATTGTGTTGGTTAGTTTTGCAAATCAAAACCTATTTGCAGAACACCATTAGGCCAATATATCTTATCATAATATTTGCCAGTACTGTAGGTTTTACAAATTAGTTATTGTGACTGTAATTTTCTATTAACATGAATTTACTGATTAACTAATTTATTTACTTTATAAGAATTCATATAGCACAGCGTCAATGTTCCATGACTAAGAGAGAGTGCCTGGATTCTTGGTATTACAAACAACTAACACCCAATGTACTTTTTTCCCCCTTCCTGGCTCTGCATGCTCAGCGAGTGCCTTGTGGAAAAGATTATAAAATAGTCACTTGGGAAATTAATTAGTAACATTTACAGGGAAAACCCTGAATCAAACCCAATCAATTTGTAAGGGTTCCTTCATGAGTGACTGACTGCAACTTCATAAGAGGAAGATCACTGGATTTGTAGTTCCTAACAACTTCCTTTTCACTCCAAGATAAATAAATGAAAATAATAAACAAATACCATTTACATCTATCAAATAAGTAAAGGTCCCCAAACCAGTAGTCAGTTCTATAGAATGTAGTAAGGTGGGTACTTTCATGAATGATTGGTAAGGCTGTATATCAGTACATCTTTTCTGAAAGTAATTTGGCAATACATGTTAAGAACCTTCAAATAGGTTTCTTGGCAAAATGGTTGATGTTTGATGAATCTAGCCTCCTCTTGTGGGTTCCAGTTAAACCCAATTAAATGAAATATGAAAGTAGGGAAATACCAATAGCTAAATTATACACTATTATAACTACTAGCACTACTATTACTACTACTATTACTAATCTAAAAGTAGATTTCCAGATACAACAAAAAGTTGGGAGACAGATGAAAGAAGGACAAGGAAGAAGTAAAATATACTATTTTTGATCTAATTCAGGAGTCTTTAGATGCTATTTCTTTGTGGGGAAAATTCTGTGCATCTGTGAGTGCATGTATGTGTGTATTAAACCTAAAGGTAAAGGCTAGTAAAACAAAATAGGAAAAATGTGTCCTAGATTAGTAGAGAAACAAATACAGGTTTCTTGAAACATGGTTCAAGATGCAAAAATAGATAAATAAGAGAAAATAATAAAAAATAAAATAATACCATAATAGAGAAAATAATATAACATTTCACACTTGAATTTAGGGATGTAGCCTATATGAATAATAAGACCAATTAAATTTTATGATTTAGTTTAACAATTTTTAATGGTGGCTATAAATGAGGGTATAGTCTGGTACCCTAGGCAATGGGACGACTCATTCTGGATGTCCACAGGCAGGGCAGTGCTCTCACTCCTGGTCTGGCTATAAGTAATCCCATCTACCCAGAATGAGAAGGTTTATATCTTTCAGTCTAGAAAGATTTAGAATTAATATCCTCAGTTAGTTGCCATGGAAATTATTATCCTTTGGTAGGTATGCATCTTTCAACCCCAGGAAAACGTAAAACTAAGTATGAAAAGGCAAAAAGAATTAAAACCTTAATACATAAATGTTTTTGTGTCAGGAGTTACATGCATATATTTAGAATCTTATGTACTTAAAATGTTGAAATTAATTTGGTCTGTTGAAGTCTCTTCAAAATCAATTGATTTTAGTCTATTACAGCCTTGTAACTCCATTTAAAATGTTAATTTAATATGTTGAATTGAGTAAGTGATTTAGATTTATATTTTAAGTTGAAATCTAACTAAAGTTTAAGCACAATATCAGCAACCAAATTAATTATATTTATAAATGTAAACAATGGATTTTTTTATTTATGCACTTAGTAAGGTTAGTTTTGTTAATCAGACAAGTGAATTACTTATAAAAGAAACCAAATATATTAAATATATAAATACAATTTTAAATGTTTGCAGGTATTTAACAATTTGTAAATGTGATTGAGCATTACCAAGCATCCCTTAGAAATGATTGCTAAAGTCTGCCAAGCTTATGAATAGAATTATACATTTATTCATTTGAGCTCAACTTACAAAAAGGACAAACTAGGTTTTTAAAGTTTGTACCTTATTCCATTGAATATAAATTTTAAAACCAAAATGAAAACAAGTAACAGCCATTTCTGTATTCAAAAGCCACCCTCAAAGACCAAACAAACAAACAAATAAAAACATCTCACATCAACAGATATGGCAGTAGATAAAAATAAATCCAGGGGTGGTAATATTACTATTAGAAAATGTAAAATTCATGGCAAGAAGCATTCAGTAGTACAAAGGAGGTCAGTTTATATTAATAAAAAATCCAGTGAGGATAAAATAATCATGAACCATTATGTGCAAATAATAGCACTGAAATTTTTTATTAAACAAAAACTTATACATAAATAAAACTAACAGAAACCTCAGAGTAGATGACTTTCCACACTAACAGCGGAAGATGTCTTGAAACACTAAAGCCGGTTCATTCCTTTCTATGCTGAATTTTTACTTCTAGGAATCCATCCTTATGATATCACTGGACAAAGCTCTGTAGACAAAGCTTTATAAGCAAGAATATTTATTAAGTGTTAGTTATAATAATGAAAAATTAATATTCAGATGTCTAATAACTGGGAAGTGATCAAGTTAAGATTCATAATTGAAAGGATCTGTGAACACCTAAAATTATATGCCAAAGTTGGTATGCCTGTCTGTAACTTTCATTACATGTTTCATGTAATGTTTCATGTTTCATGTCCTCCTTATGGTAAGAATAATTAAGTAAGATTTTGAGCATCTATAAACCATGAATAACAAAGCCACTAAAACTTTCCAGATGATTTTAATAACTTTAAAGATTAATTTTAATGTTTAAGTAATCCCAAATAATTTTAACAAATTTTAAAGCAAGCAAAACAAAATGCTTATTATATTATATGCAATGAAAATCAGCTAAAAATTCTCCACATGTATAATGATTAAATAAATCCCACACAAAGAGCACACATCCATCAACTCAATCCTGGAAAGAAACATCTATGAAGAAGCTTAACTAAAGGCAGGAAGTTTGGGTTGTTTTCTTCACTGCTATAGGCTCAGCATCTAGAGTGGTATCTAGCGTGCAGTAGGTACTCAGTAAATAGTTCTTGGGGTACCTGGGCAGCTCAGTTGGTTGGGCATTTAGCTCTTGATTTTGGTCAGCTCAGGTCATGATCTCACAATGCATGGCATTGAGTTTTGCATCAGGCTCTGCACTGACAGCATGGGGCTTGCTTGGGATTCTCTCTGTCCCTCTCTCTCTGCTCCTCCCTGGCTTGTACTCTCTCTCTCTCTCTCTCTTAAAATAAATCAATAAACTTTAAAAAAAATAAAAAATATTTGTTGAATGATTAAATGAAAATTCATCAAAGAGTTAATGATGGTCTCTAAATGGTAGGATTGTGGGTGTTCTTTGCTCTCTATACTGCATTTTCCAATTTTTTTATTGAAAAAACTGGGTCAAGATATCCCTATTATTAATCCTTACACCAAGGAGAAACCATTCTTTCTTTCCCCAAGATTCCTTTCCCTGAGGCAGAATGACTATGATACAGTCTTTACCATCTGAGGTAAATCATATCACCCTGCTGCTTAGAAGTATTGAAAGTTTGTAAGTCAACTTTTGTGTTCATAGTCTACCATCTGGTCCCAAAGTACCTTTCCAACTGAATCCCCAACTCGTACATGTTAGAAAACACTCTTACCACTTTCATTTGTTGTTCTCAGACTTTGCCTCCAGGGAGCTTCCAGGACATTCTTGCTAAATGGTCATCTTGCTCTTCTTCCATCCCAGTCTTCAGAAATTCCTGCTCATCCTCACAATCCTTCATGCTTTGTTTGCACCGTCCGTCCCCAAAATGAGTTACCTCTCTGATGTTCTTCAGCACCAATTGTATCTACTGATTCTTTTGGCTCTTCATCCTATATTTTTACTGATTTTCTGAAATGTTTTATTAAGTGTATATCCGGATTTCCCCAAGGTGCTAGTAAATCTCATGGGATTAGGGAGAATGATGCTTACCTTCCTTACATCTCTCACCAAGCCTGGCACAGTACATCAAACAGCAGGCACACACAGCAAAGTTGAAGAGGGGGAACTTGGTAGTTAGACAAACAGGGGTTCAAACCCACTTCTGTTGATTGCTATTTAATGTTGTGACCTTACATTAACTTATCTGTTTGAACCTTTAACAGCAGTTTATTGCAGTGATTATAAGATCTTACACTGTCTTCTCAGTTCTGACTGACCCTAGATAAATTATTCTGCCTTTCTAAGCTTCAGTTTCTTCATTTGTTAAGTAGAGACAACAATACCAGTTAGTTCATAGGGTTGCCGGGGGGGTTAAATTAAATAAAGCTTGGGAAAGCCCTTGACATGGTTCAGAACACATGATCAAGTCTTGCTCAAAAGATAGCAATTATTTTGGTATTTGGGAGGAGGACAATGGTGAAGAAATGGCATTATTTCTTAACCTACTTAAAATGCTTCCTATAAATTTTAAATGAACTAATGTATAGAGAAGTACTTAGCATGATTCTGGCTCAATAAATGTTAACAGTCATTATTTTAGCTTCTTATACAATGGATAAGTAATAGCTATTTTGTCTGTAGAGTTGTTGGTTGAATTAATGTAAAATTAGTATAAAATGTGATTAATAGATCATAATTTCCCTCTTTATCCTTCCTTATTTCCCTTCCCTTCACCCCTGTACCCTACTCAAATTCTTAAGAACCTGATGTCATAGCATTATACATCTGAAGAATGGTTGGGGTCTTCTCATCATGTATGAATATAGAAATGGTTTGTGGGGAAATGCTGGTTCCCACTGAGTTTCTCTCTATGTTCTATGACTCCCAGCAGCATTTGCTCTGAATGCATTATAACTGAAGTAAAGATTATGTTCAGATTGTTGCAGCATGAGACCAAAAGAAATCATGATTCCATAGTTTTGCACATGTAGAAAATGAGGCCCACAGAGGTTCTGTGATTTATCTGTGGTCACAGAACATGTTGTCTATATTGTCCTATGCATGGTGCAGATCTACTTGCCTTTCCTTCCCCAGGAAGGAAACCCTCAAGTCTCATGGGAGACCTGAGCAGCGTTCTGCAGAGAGCCAGAAAACATGCCTCATCTGCTGGATTACCCAGAAAATATACTGAAATAAAAGTTCTTTGCTCTTAGTTTTTCTCCATAGTTTATGTTATTCAATAAATGGCTATTTAATATAAAGAAAAAAATTAAATAGGGGAGGGGAAGGAAAGTGTTTCTTTAATTTTTCTCCCAGTTGCTTTTTGTGCAGGTGGATTGCTGTAGGAGTCCCTTCTCCCGAAGCCCATCTGGGATGTTAGTTTAGCTCTATTGATGTTTAAGACTCCGTCTTTCATCATAACCACATGCCAAGACAATAAGTAATTGAACCACATGTTTTGCCTTTTTAAAAAGGTGTAATCTCCTTCTGAAGTGTAGAGATGTTTAGCAGGATTTTTCTAATTTATCTGTCATCACACCATGCAGGCTAGGCTCCAAGCCTCGACTGCAGTGTCTCTTTATCACCGTCTTTTGATGAACACCTGTTTCCAGCATACAAATATATCTGCTGAGATGCAAAATTAAAATAATTTCAACAGTATAGGAATAATTAGGAGCCCTTCTTTTGAAAGGTCCACCTGTTCCAAATATCAAAATATCTTATTTAGTAGCATGTGCACCCTTTTATTACTATATATTCTTTGAACCAGGTATGTATATATTTGACAACAATTCTCCTCTGATATTCCATTAAGTAAAACAATAAATATTTTTATATTTAGTTATTAAATTGTAAACCAGTTTTTGGAACAGTCAAAGTTCCCTATGTTCATTGAAAGAAATTCCTAAAGAGAATATATCTTCAAAACTTTTTAAGGAAAGAAACTATATAAATGTTTCATTATTTATGACTAATTTTGTAAGTTAGGTAAACATTTGATTTCCTCATAAATACAATAATAATTATGTGAATCTTAAATTAGTTTTTATAGCTATTATTTTTATTTTTTTATTTTTTATTTTTTTCAAATTTATTTTTGAGAGAGAGACCAAGTGTGAATGTGGGAGGGACAGGAAGAGAGAGACACAGAATCTGAAACAGGCTCTAGGCTCTGAGGTGTCAGCACAGAGCCCAATGTGGGCCCAAACTCATGAAACACGAGATCATGACCTGAGCCAAAATCAACGCTCAACCAACTGAGCCACCCAGGCGCCCCAATAGATATTATTTTTAAAGGAAAAGATAAGGACCCTTATAGAAAAAAGTTTTTCATTAAAATTTGGTATATTAAAACACTTAAATCAATAGACTTAATATGAAGAATTATTATTTATAATTATCATTCATGTCAATTTATATTTAAGGCTTTATCCATCATGCTTACTTTTGGCTTTCGCATGTACTATGATCTGGTCATTTGAGCCTTCAAGATGAAATTATATAGCAACTGTAATCACCTACTTCATGGGGCCCTCACCAAGAATGAACCCCCTGTTCAACCACATTTCCTAGAATTCATATAAAAAAGATAAGAACAGATAGTTTGAAAAATACCCAGAGTAAGAGACCTTGATATACAAAAGCTATGTAATAATTTCCATTTATCATTTAACCATAAGGGTAGTCACTCTGGGTAAGAAGTAACTTTATATTTATCCAAACAGCCAATGAAACAAACTCATAGATAAAAGCTAAGTTAATATAGAAATGTGTTGTAATTTGTCTTCATTTTCAGAATATGAAATCTAAGGTGCCAGATTTTTGGTTGTTTCTCTGACAACCACACAAAAAAGTAAATCACCAGTTGTCTGGCCCTTACATGCAAAGTTGCCCATAAGACATTATGTGGCTGGTTGCTTTTTAGCGGTCGGGGACATTTTGGGCAGTGGTTATATACACAAGACTAATTACACTAATTAGTCCACACCAACGTGTGAGCAGTAAGCATGTTTTTACAATTAGGATGTAATTTTTTAAAATCCTTTATTGGGTACATTTAGAGACACAGCAGTTTCAGATTTACCATACAATAGGAAAAGCAGTTATCCAAATTGAATAAATATAAATTTCAGCTTGGGCAAATAAATTAATATGTGGCAAATGAAACCTACACTTGTTTTACAAATACGCACTTACATAAGAATGGTTTTTCTAAGCAGGTATATGCGTTGTAGCTTTTGTGGTCAATAAATTATAGGGATCTCAAATCACTTTGCTTAAAGTAATGAAGCAACATGGTATTACTTCTATAGCTTTTACTTCTATTGTGAATAATTGTGTTAGCCAGAATAATATCCCTTCAAAGATGTCTACAATCAAATCCTCAAACTTGTAATATGTTACAACAAAAAACAAACAATCAAAAATTCAAAAGAAAACTGATCTTGTATATGTGGTTAAGTTAAAGGTCTTAAGAGATCATTCTGTATTATTTTGGCAAGCCCAAAGTAATCACTAGAACCCTAAGTGAGAAAGAGAAATCGGGAGAGTCAGTGTCAGAAGAAAGTGATGTGAAGGAGACTCAGCCTGCTATTTCTGACTTTGAAGGTCAAGGAAGAGGCCAAAAACCAAGGAATGTGGACAGCATCTAGAAGTTAGAACAGACAAGGAAACAGATTCTTCTCTGAGTCTCCAGAAAGGAATATACCTTTACCACACCTTGATTCTAGCTCACTGAGACCTCTAGAATTATAATATAATAAATTTGGGTAAAGCAACTAGGTTGGTGGTCATTTGTTACAACAGCAGTAGGAAACAAATACAGTTTTTTCTTGGCTGCTCCTAGTCTCAAGTTCCTTATCTGTAAAGTGCTAATACTATTTGCTTATTATTTTTCTATATGAATGCATAAGATAATGCATGTAAAATTGCTTTAAAATGCTCAAAACCTTGAAAAGATATGATTTTTCAATAAAATGAATCAAACTATTTCTAAATTTTACAGTAAGGCGGAACCATTTGAAAGTCTTCTCCAAGTCCTATCAATTAAGAAGTAGTGACTAGAGAATGTGGACTATGTCCAGATTCGTTAGAAAGCATCTGTCAGAAGGTATCCAGGCGGCCAGAGAAAGGGACGGAGTAAGTGAACTGGACAGTATAAAATGCCGTGAATATAAGTGATGTCAACAGGGCAGCAGAGATTCAACAGACAGGAAATTACCTCAGCAGGGCTGAGGAAAACAAAAAGTGCTGGTATTCATTAAAAGAATAAGCTAGATTATTTATAGCAAAACTAGTTGAAATACCCCTTAAACGTTTTCTAAAAAGATGGGTAGACAGACAAGTCTTTTTGCTCGGAAGTATTCAGTGCTGAATTATTTTAATTGGAAAAAAATTGAGAACCATCTTAAATGTCCAACAAGCAGAAAATTATTAAGTGAAATATGGTTTAACAATAGGTTTAGATACTATAATTAAAAGTACTTATGAAAAGCTTTTAATAGCCTTTGCGGGAAAACAGATACATAGATGGAGTATAATAACTACATAAAATCCTTGAAAAAAATTAAAATATAACTACTTTGTTCTAGGCACTTTGTTAGGCAGTCTGAAAATATAACAGGGAATAAAATTTAGAAATTGACTTCTAGGAATTTATAAGTTAGTGGGCAGGAAATAATAAACATTACAGCCCAGGTTTAAGATGAGGGATGAATAGGGGAAGGTGAGATTAGATGACTCATGGAAGAGGTAGGGTCTTAGCAGGGCTTTATAGATGACCAGGACATAAAGAGGACTGGAGTATGTGTGGGTAGAGATGCCATTGGCACTGGCAGAGAACAAGGAGAGCATAAGGGTGTGCTTGGAGAACAGTGAGTTAGAGTAGAGTTTGGGGAGAAATCATAAAAGACTACGATAGAATGAGAACAAAGAGTTGGAAAGGAAGCTGGAGGCTTGGCGGGTGAATCTGGATATCTGGTCTGCCCACCCTAAACCACCAGCTTCGTGGCACTAAACCACCAAGTCAAAAGGCTAAGAAGAAAAGGCATACAGTTATCTTAATATTTTTCAGCAAGGTGGTTGACTACATGTTTGTTCATCATTTGAATGTTAGGGGTGTTGAAGATGCACCCATAGGACAAGTGGATTCTCTCATTGATTATATCTACTGGGGCAGGATTTTAAAGACGATTCCAAGCAGTACTCTTACTAGGATTCAAATTCAGAACCTTGAGGTTGCCTTCTTCCATATTCAACAATTCCTCCCTTTCCCAACTTCTGTATCTTTTATTTGGTATTTATATACACATTTTCTCTGCTTCTCCAAACTCTAGCTCCTCGGTGGATATAAAAATGAGCTCTTCTTATATGTTTGTTCTCCTTTCTCTTGTATTTGGACATAGAAGGATAAACATGAAGTTTTTTAAATGAATGGACTGACATTCAGTCCATTTATGCCAATTGTGTGCAACAGCACCTGCTCAGCACTTAGATTGGAAAGATTTCTGTTGGATTTAGAACCCCTTGCCTGAGATATTTAGAAGGACCAGGGCAGCATCCTGAGTCCTTCAGTGTTACCTTACCCTTTTTCCCATTTCCACTGCATTTTCTGATTGAACATTTTAGGCATAATGTGTTTTGCATGGTTCATAATTTAATTTTCTTTCCTTTTAAACTATTAATGTAAGTGTCTAGACTGAGAAAAAATAACTCCATTTCCTTTTAGAAGATTTCTTTCCCCACATGATATTTTAAAATCCTTTCTGCTTCCATCGGTTATCTGATCTGTTGGTAGTCGGTGCTCCATTCTCTTAGAGTCTATTTAATAGTATGTTTTCCAAGTCTTTTGCCACTATTATTACCCTTTGAATTCTTTCCAGATTAGCAATCTATGTGTGTGTGTGTGTGTGTATACACACAAACATATATATGTACACACACACACACACACACACACACACACACACACAACCAAAAATTGCATGTAGTTTTCCAGGTGGAGTTTTAGGGGTGTGGTAAATAATGGGATAATTACTTCCCACGTGAGCTTCAGTGACACCCAAATGGATTCTTAGGTGTTCTCTTTTCCCTTTTGTTATCCCAAAGGATGGTGTTCATTAAGAAATGTTCAGATATTTGCTTGAAGAAAATTTAATGAGGAAAAGTCTTGCTAAGGATCAAATTAGGTGATGCCAAAATACTGATAAATTATCTAAAAAATGGCCATTTCCACTGAGAAATACTATATTTGATAGAAATTTTAAGCATTAACTAAGTGTTCAATTTTGTGTTTGGTGCAGTAGTAGAGAAGGAGGAGAGACACTCTCAAGGAATGGTAGTGAGAATACCTTTTTAACAGCACCTTTAACCATGCAGCCTTGGAATTTCCATGAAAAATGGTCAAGAACATAAGAAGAAGTGAAGTTGGCATCAATTAGCATGTCATATTACTATAGATATTTAGATATATAAATTAAATACCTTCCTGTGTTGGGCTTTGTTTGATGAGCTATGACTATAAATGTGAACAAAACTATTTCTGACTATGAACCAAATTGTGTTTCACTTTTCTGCTCAAAACTCTCTAATGGCTTCTTCTCTCACTAAGAGTAAAATCCACATTCCTGACTCTGGTTTACAAGGCACCATAGAATATGGGCTCTGCTCCCTCTTTGACCACATCACCAGCCCTCTCCTCAACTCACTCTACTCTAGTCCCCTGGGGCCTCAGGGCTCCTGCCAGCAGGGCTGGGGCCCAGGGCAGAGCTCTGGGAATCACTACCTATTAACTTATTTATGCCAGGCACTGTGCTAAGTGCTTTATAGACATTGTTGCATTCAAGCTTTACATCAAAGCAGAAAGATGGTTATTACTGCTCCTATTATTTTTAATAATAGTGTGTTAAATATTACTAATATTAATAGTAGTATTAAACCATTATTACTCTTATTAAGGAAGAGAAGTTAAATAACTAGGTCATGGTCACTCAACTAGTAGTGGTGAAATCAGATCACTATGCTCTTGTTCTTGGATTTTCTGTAGAAGGATTTAACAGCAGAAGATCTTGACACCAAGAAGCTTGAAGATTTATGCACTGAACCTTCATTCACATATTCATCAGAGTTACCTTGAGCCTCTTCTTAGATGTAAAGTCCATAGGAGGCACTTTTGTGAGTAGTGGACAAAAAACTCGTTTCTTCAAGAAACTTTCAATTTAGTACAATTATTGTATGGATAGCAATCATTCAGATGACTTCCTAAATCTGAACAATTAACGCTTCTATAACTGACTTTTGATTATTTGAAACTAAGTAACACTCTTCTTAATTCCCTTTGAAGTAAACAAAGAAATATAAATTGAAAAATTTTTTAAATTATTTCAGTCCTAGAAAGGTAAAAAAGATTGACCAGTAGACCAGGAATTTGGAATTTGTATTATATCCTGCAAAAAGAATTGTATAACCCCCTGTTATTGGAGTGCCTCACGACTGCAGTTTTTCTCTTCAATTATACACAATGCATCTTATCTCAAATGCTGCTTTGAATTTTCCCCTGGACTTTAAACTTGTAAGCCCAAGGGACTACTAGCCATCACTTCATCGCCAGCTAATTGGCATTTTAAATTCGTCAAAATAGAACTTGTTATTCTTTCACCATCTATCAAACTACCCTTCCCCCAAGCATTTGCATTTTACTAAACACTATCATTGTCTACCTAATTGTTGAAAATAAAAATCTAAACGTTATATTTAATTGGGCTCTTGTCCTTATACCCTCCCCCCTCCACCCCAAATGCATTCCCTCAGCAAATCCGGTGGTCTCAGTGACATGCCCCAAATCTGGTGACTTCTCCATCTCCATGACCTGACTGGAGGATGTTCTTGTTTCTTGTAGAGTAGATTCCTATACAGCAGCAGAGGGAACTTTTACAATAGAAAATCAGATCATGTTACACCTGTCCCACAACAAAAACAGAGAGAGAAACAAAATCCATGGTTTAAAATTCTCCAGTGGCTTTGCATTACACTTAAAATCCACCCTCCTTATTTGGCTTATGAAGTTATATTTATCTGGTAACTGCCACTTTTTATCACTTTCTCACTTAATATACCCAGCTTCTTTCAATTTTTAAAGCTCACCACCTCTTTCCAACTTCAAGATCTTTGCACTGGGTTTTCTTTCCTCTTCCCAGTATCAGGAGGATCATATTTTATCTTTATGTTACTGGCTCTTTCTCATCAAATGGGTTTCAGCTCTTAGAGTGAATGGCCTACCTTCTCAATTTAAAGTAGATACCCCTCTTTAATTCTCTAGTAGTAATTACTACTGGTCAAACCTTTTCCTGAATATTTGTCTAGGGCTGCTTTTTACCTTCTATGAAGAAAAGGTCCCTAAAAACAAGGACCATGTCTGTTTTGTTTAGCACAGAACTCACTCTCCCTACATGATACATAGTGATCTGTTAATATTTGAGCAAGTATAGTGATTTTATTATTGCCAATATGGTTTGGAAATGTGACACAAATATAAAAACTAATTATTATGATCTAAATGTGAAAATCATTTCAACAAAATTTGAGCAACATGATAAAGCTATAAAAAGAAACATAAAAAATACAAAATAAGATGACAAAAGCTAGACCAAGTGTTACCAGTTATTACAATAAATCTGGATTAAAGTCCACCATTAAACAGATATTTTCATATTGGGTCGCAAATATATTCAATGTGTTCAATATTCATATGAGACACACCTAAGGTAAAAAGATAAAGAAAGGACAGAAATAAAATATTAAGGACCAAAAAAATCTGGAAAATGCAAAAATAGGGGTGACAGTATTAGACAAAATAGAAATAAAAAAGGAGACTTTTTGTTGCTCTTTGTAGAATCTTTGAAATTTTATTGCAGTAAAGTTGACATACAATATTATATTAATTTTAGTTGTACAACATAGTGATTCATCATTATATACATTATGCAGTGCTCACCACGACAAGTGTAGTTACCATCTGTCACCGTACAGAATTGTTATAGTCTTATTGACTATATTCCTTATGCTGTCCTTTTCATTCCCGTCACTTATTTATTTTATAACGGGAAGTTTGTACCTCTTAATCCCCTTTACCTATTTTGCCTATTCCTCCACCCTCTTCCCCTTTGGCAACCGCCAGTTTGTTCTCCATATTTATGAGTATGCTTCTGTTTTTGTTTGTTCAGGTGTTTGTTTTTTTTAAGTTCTACATTTAAGTGAAATCAAATGGTATTTGTCTTTATCTTATTCCATTTAGCACAACTCTCTAGACCCATCCATGTTGTGAATGGCAAACTTCCATTCTTTTAATAGCTGAGTGTACCCTATTATGTATGTATACTACCATCTTCTTTATTCATTCATAGATTGATATACACTTAGGTTGCTTCCATATCTTGACTATCATAAATAATGCTGCAATAAATATAGGGGTACATATACCTTTTCAAATTAGTGGGGTTTTTTTTCAGGTAAATGCCTAGAAGTGGGATTACTGGATCCTATGGCATTTCCATTTTTAATTTTTTTGAGAAACCTCCATACCATTTTCCGTAGCATCTGCACCAGTTTACATTCCCACCAGTAGTGCACAAGGATTCCCTTTTTTTCCACATCCTCACCAACACTTGTTATTTCTTATCTTTCTGATATTGGCCATTCTGACTGGTGTGAAGTGATACCTAACTGAGGTTTGATTTACATTTCTCTGGTTAGTGATGTTAAGCATCTTCCCATGTGTCTGTTGGCCATCTATATATTTCCTATGGAAAAATGTCTATTAAGGTTCTCTACCCATTTTTTAATCAATTGTTTGCTATTGAATTGTAAGGATTCTTTATATACTTTGAATATTACCTCTTATTGGATATATCATTTGAAAATATCTTCTCCCATTGAGTAGGTTGCCTTTTATTTTGCTGATTTTTTTTTCACTGTGCAAAAGCTTTTTAATTTGAGGTAGTCCCAACTGTTGAATTTTCTTGTCTTTGTTTCCCTTGCCTAAGGAGACAGATCCAGAAATATATTTCTAAGGCCAATGTCCAAGAATTAACCTATGTTTTCTTTCAGCAGTTTTATGGTTTCAGGTCTTACATGAAGGCCTTAATCCATTTTGACTTTATTTTTGTATATGGTATTAGAAAGTGGTTCAGTTTCATTGTTCTGCATGTAGATGTCCAGTTTTTCCCAACACCATGTATTGAAGGGACTGTTTTCTCCTCATTGTATATTCTTGACTGCTTTCTTGTACTTTAATTGACCCTATAAGCGTAGGTTTATTTCTGGGCTCTCTGTTCTATTCCATTGATTTCTGTGTTTACTTTTGTGCCAGTACTATACTGTTTTGGTCACTATACCTTTGTAGTATGCTCTGGAATCTAGATCTTGATACCTGTAACTTCATTCTTCTTCCTCAAAATTGTATTGGCTATTTGATGTTATTTGTTGTTCCTTACAAATTTTAGGATGATTTCTTATAGTTTTGAGAAAATTACTATTGGTATTTTGAGGAAAATTTTATTGAATATGTAGATTACTTGGGTAGTATGGCCATCTTAACAATAATAATTCTTCCAGTCCATGAGTGTAGAATATCTTTCCATTTATTTGTGTCATCTTCAAGTTCCTTTATCACTGTTTTAAAGTTTTCAGAGGGGCGCCTGGGTGACTCGGTTGGTTAAGTGTCCAACTTCGGCTCAGGTCATGATCTCACGGTTTGTGGGTTCAAGCCCCACATCAGGTTTTGTGCTGAACACTTACTCAGAGCTTGAAGCTTGTTTCAGATTCTGTGTCTCCTTCTCTCTCTGCCCCTACCCCCTCAGGATCTGTCTCACTCTATCTCTCAAAAATAAATCAAATATTAAAAAATTTAAAGTTTTCACAGTACAAGTCTTTTCGTTTCTTTGTTAAGTTTATTCCTAGATGTTTTACTCTTTTTGATGGTTTCTCAATTTCTCTTTCTGCTAGTTCATTTTTAGCATATAGAAATATAACAGATTTCCATGTGTTTTGTATTTTGCAACTTTACCAAAATCACTTAGTAGTTCTTTTTAAAAATTTTTTAAAAATATTTATTTTTGAGAGACAGAGAGACAGAGCATGGGTGGGGGAGTGGCAAGAGAGAAAGGGAAACATAAAATCTGAAGCAAGCTCCAGGCTCCTAGCTGTCAGCACAGAGCCTGATGCAGGGCTGGAACCCACAAATCATGAGATCATGACCTGAGCTGAAGTCAGATGCTTTACTGACTCTGCTACCCAAGTGCCCCCACTTATTAATTCTAATAGTTTTTTGGTGGCGTCTTTAGGGTTGTCTGTATATAGTATTTTGTCATCTACAAATAGTGACAGTTTGTAACAATTTGGACACTTTTTATTCTATTTCTTGTCTGATCTGTGGGTAGGACTTCTAGTATTATGTTAAATAGATCTTGTTCCTGATCTTAGAGGAAAAGCTTTCAGTTTTTCACCATTGACTATGATGTTAGCTGTGGGTTTGTCATCTTTAGTGTTTATTAGGTTAAGGCATGCTCCCTCTATAACCACTTTGAGAGTTATTATCACGATGGGTGTCGAATTTAGTCAAATACTTTTTCTGCATCTATCGAGAAGATCATATAATTTTTATCCTTCTTTTTGTAGATATAATATAGCATGTTGATTGATTTGTGGATATTGAACCATTCTTGCATTCCTAGAATAAACCCACATGATTATGGTGATTAATCCTCTTAATGTATTTTGAATTTGATTTGCCAATATTTTGTTGAAGGTTTTTGCTTCTGTGTTTATCAGGGATATTGGTCTATAACTTTCTTTCATTCTTTTTTTTTTGTAGTGTCTTTGATTTTCATATCAGGGTAATACTGGACTCGTAGAATGAATTTGGAATCATTTCTTCATTTTTTATTTTTTGAAGTAGTTTGACATATGTAGATATTAACTCTTCTTTAAGAGTTTGGTAGTGTTTACCTGTGAACCTATCTGGTCCTGGACTTGTTTATTGGGAAATTTTTTATTACTGATTTAATTTTATTCCTAGTAATTGGTCTGTTCAATTTTCTGTTTCTTCCTGATTTGGTTTTGGAAAACTAGGTATTCATCCATTTATTGTAGGTAATGCAATAAATGCATCCACTTATTGTGGCATCTAATTTTTCATAGTAGATTTTTATAATCCTTTGTATTTCTGTGTTGTTAGTTGTCACTTCTGCTCTTTAATGTCTGATTTTATTTGAATCCCTTCTCTTTTTTTCTCAATGAGAAAAAGGTTCTCAGGCAAAGGTTTATCAATTTTGTTTATCTTTTCAAATAACCAGTTTTTTTGTCATTGATTTTTTTGTCTTTTTAGTCTTTATTTCATTTATTTCTTTATTATTTCTTTATTATTTCTTTCCTTCTACTAACTTTGAGCTTTGCTAGTTCTTCTTTTTCTAGCTTCTTTAGGTGTAAGGTTAGATTGAGATTTTTCTTGTTTCTTGAGGTATCTATAAACTTCCCTCTCAGAATTGCTTTTGCTGTGTCCCAAAGATTTTAAATAATCCATTTTCATTTTCATTTTTCTTAAGATTTTTTTTTTGAGAGAGAGAGACAGAGCAGGGGTGGGGGTACGGGGCTGAGAGAGAGGGAGACACAGAATCTATAGCAGGCTGTAGGCTCTGAGCTATCAGCACAGAACCCAACATGGGGCTTGAACCTGTGAACTGTGAGATTATGACCTGAACTGGAGTTGGATGCTTAACTGACTGAACCAACCAGCTGCCCCTATTTGTCTTAAGGTATTTTTAAAATTTCCTCTTTGATTTATTCATTGACTTATTAGTCATTTAATAGGAGGTTGTTTAGCTTCCATATATTTGTGTTTTATCCATTTTTTTTGAATATAAAACTGATTTCTAGTTTTATACCATCATGGTCAGAAAAGATGCTTGATATGCTGTCTGTCTTCTTAAATTTATTGGACTTGTTTTGTGGCTTAACATGTGATCTATCCTGGGGAATATTCCATGTGCACTCGAAAAGAATATGTATTCTGCTGTTTTTTAATAGAATGTTTGTATATATTTATTAAGTCCATCTGGTCTAATATGTCATTCAAAGCCACTGTTTCTTTATTGATTTTCTGTCTGGATGATTTATCCATTGATATAAGTGGAGTGTTTAAGTCTCCTACTATTATTGTATTACTGTCAATTTCTCTCTTTATGTCTGTTATTATGCTTTATATATTGAGGTGCTTTCATGTTGGGTGCATAGATATTTTCAGTTGTTATATCCTCTTGTTGGTTTGATCCCTTTATCATTATGTAACTTGTCTCTTGTTACAGTCTTTGTTTTAAAGTCTATTTTGTCTGATATAATTTTCTCTTCCGTTTGTAGAATTTCTTTTACCATGTTTTCACTTTCATTCTGTTTGTGTCCTTAGATCTGAAGTGAATCTCTTGTGAGCAGCATATATATGGGTCTTGTTTTTTTGTTTTTTGTTTTTTTTACCCATTCAGTCACCCTGTGTCTTTTGATTGGAGCATTTAGTCCATTTACATTTAAAGTAATTACTGTATGTACTTACTGCCATTTTGCTAATTGTTTTCTAATTCTTCTGTTTCTCTTTTCTTCATCTTTTTCCTTGTGAGTTGATGTCTTTCTTTAATGTTATGCTTAACTTTCTTTCTCTTTATTTTTTTGTATATCTGTTATAGACTTTTGGTTTGTAGTTACCATGAGGTTCATATATAACATCCTATCTATATAGAAATCTGTATTTATTTAATGGTTGCTTAAGTTTGAGCACATTCTCACTACATTTTATGCTTCCCTCCATTTTTATGTATGTGATGTGATATTTTACATGTTTTTATTTTGTGTATTCCATGCTAGTTTTTGTAGATGTAATTGATTTTCCTGTTTTTTTCTTTTAACTTTTATACTAGCTTTTTAAGTGATTGGTCACACTATCTTTACCATATGTTGCTTTTACCAGTGAAAGTTTTTCTGTTCATAATTTTCTACTTCTAGTTAATGGCCTTTTCATTTCCACTTAATGAAGTCCCTTTAACATTTCTTGTAAGGCTGGATTAATGATGATGAACTCCTTTAATTTTTGTTTGTCTGAGAAATTCTGCGTCTTTAATTTTGGGTAATAATCTTACCAAGGAGACTATTCTTGCTTGTAGGTTTCTTTCTTTCAGAAGTTTGAATATATTATGCCACTCCCTCTGGTCTGTAAAATTTCGGCTCAGAAGTTAACTGAGATTATCATAGGGTTTCCACTGTATGTATTTAAGGATTTTTTTTTTTGCTACTTTTACTTTAAAAATGTCTTCTTTTTTTTGATATACAAGATAGTGATTTGACTACTTTATACATTATGCTATGCTCACCACAAATGTAGTTATAATCTGTCACCATACAATGCTATTACAATACCATTGACTATATTCCCTATGCTGAGCCTTTCAATCTTCGTGACTTATTGATTATATAACTGGAAACCTATATTCCCACCCCCCTTCACCCATTTTGCCCACCCTGCCACCCCCTCTGGCAGCCACCAGTTTCTTCTCCGTTTATGGAACTATTCATGCTTTTTAATTTGTTTATTTGTTCATGCTTAATTTTTTAGATTCCACATATAAGTGAAATATGGTATTTACTTAGCATAATACCCTCTAGGTCCATCCATGTAGTCAAAAATGGCAAGATCTCATTCTTTTTTATGGCTAAATAATATCCCATTGTTTTGGGTTTCCCTTATACATAACAATTGACTTTTTTCTTGCTACTTTTAAGATTGTCTCTTTATCTTTATTTTAATTATTATGTGTCTTGTTGTAGATCTCCTTGGGTTCATCCTGTTTGAGACTCTGTGATTCTTGGACCTGAATATCTGTTTCCTTCCCTAGATTAGGGAAGTTTTCAGCTACCATTTTTTAAATACATATTTTTGCTCTTTTCTCTTTGTCTTCTCCTTCTGGGATCCCTATAATGTGAATGTTAGTACACCTGATGTTGTCCCTTAGGTTCCTTAACCTAACCTCATTTTAAAGTTCTCTTTTCTTTTTCTGTTCAGCTTGGATGCTTTCCATGAACTTTGTTCCAGATCACTGATCTACTTTCCTGCATCCACTAGTCTGCTGTAGATTTCCTCTGGTGTATTTCTCATTTCAGTTATTGTGTTTGTTAGTTAGCTCTGATTTTTCTTTTTATATCTTCTTTCCATTTGTTGAAGTTCTCACAGACTTCATCCACTCTTATCTCAAGTCCAGCCAATATCTTAATGACTATTACTTTGAAGTCTTTGTCAGGTAGATTGCTTATCTCTATTTTGTTTAGTGCCTATTCTGACATTTTGTCTTGTTCTTTCATTTGAAACACATTCCTCTTTCTCCTCATTTTGTCTCACTCTCTGTGTTTGTTTCTGTGAATTAGGTAGATGAGGCACATCTCCTGGTCTTGAAAGTAGTGGCCTTACATAGAAAGGATCATGTGGGGCCCAGTGGAGCAAATCCCAACCCGTGTTACCAGAATTAGATACTCCAAGAGTGTCCCACATGTGTTTTGTGCATCTTCCTATTGTGACTGAGCTGTAACTACTGTGAGCATACTGTTGGGTAGGGCTGGCCTACAATTGCAGGCCATGACTGTTGCAAGTGCGGTAGTAAGCAGTGCTGGCTCTAGGCCCAGCTTGGCTGGCTTAGAGGTCTGGCTGTAGTTGCTACAGGCATGTTGATGGGTGAGGCCATCAACTGGGGCTACTGGCTGAGAGGCTCAGCTGCTCCTGCAGTAGGTGTACTGGTGAGTGGGGTGCTCACCCCTTCCCAGGGCAGGAGTTGTTTTGAAAGGGTGTGGGTCCCAGCTGGGCTGCTTGACAAGTGTAGTGGGGTAATAGTCACTGTGGGACATGCTAGGTTTGACTCAGGCTGCCTACCAGGTGTGACAGGGCAGAAACTGCTTTAAGGGGTGCCTGCTAAGGTGGCTCTACAGAGCAAGAAGTGGTGGGGCAAGCCATGCTAGCACAGTAGAACTGTCAGAATTGGCTCTCACAAGCATCTGGCAAACTAGGGTGAATGAGTGCAAGAAAAATGGCACCTACTGGTATTTTCTTCCCAGAGAAAGCTCCTACAGATCCCTTCTCCTCCATAACACGCCCTAAAACTATTCGACAGATTGCTTTCATGTCTAACCCAGGTGCTTTTCAAACTGCGCCCTCTGTGCTTGATCTCAGGCCAAGTGATATAGGATGCTGGCTCCTTAAGAGTAGAATCTTGGTTTCCTATATCCCTTTGGCACTCCCATAGTTAAGTTTCACTGATTTTCAAAGCCAGGTATTATGAGGGCTCCTCCTCCTGGTGCATGTCCCCAGGGCTGGCGTACCCAACATAAGGCTTGATGCCCTTACTCCTTATGGAGAACCTCCATGACTGTGATATCCCTCCACTTGTGGGTTGCCACCCTGGGGATTTGGTTCCTGATCTTGTCTCTACCCACTCCTACTCTTCTTGAGGTGGCTTTTTCTTTTGTCTTTAGTGGTAGGAGATCTAATTTGATTATCTTCAGGTTGCTTCAGAGTAAATTGCATTATACGTGGTTGTTGCCTTGGTGTGTGTGTAGGAGGAAGTGAGCTTGGGATCTTCCTACTCTTCCATTATCCCTCACTCGAAAAGACTTATATTTTACATTGTTCAAATGTATGTTTTACAAGGGAGCTGTAGCAGTGATATCCCCTGTGCACTCACTAATATAATATTGAAATACATAAAACAATAAACTTAGAAATTCTAGGTTTGAAAAACCACAATTATTGTAGAAGTCTTTTGCATACTTATTTTGAGACTTTGACTAAGAAGACAAAATACAGGGGAGATAACACTCTCACTGGTAACCTTTTTAAAATATGTATGAACTTCATACTCTAGTAACAGAGAGTATCTGTTTTTTCAAACATCAAAAGAAAGTTGCAGAGTTTGCTTATATCCTAGGATGCAAAGAAAGCTTAAATAAATGTCAAAAAACTATGAATACTTAACTTGGACAATGATGCAATAAATCTAAAAATAAAAAGTTAATAATATTAAGCCACAACAAGACTAAACAATCTGTTTAAAAATGGTTTTCAAAGAAGAACTAAGAACTAAAAACCTCAGGGACTAATGAAATCACTACATATCAAAATGTATGGAGCTATAATTCATACAGAGAAAAATTCATAAATTAAAATGCCTTTATTATTAAAGAAGGAAGGATCAATAAGTGAACTAATCATTTGAAAAAATAATTTTAAAAGCAACCAAAGAGGCATGAGAAAGAACAGAACTTAATGATGAAAAAGCAGAGATTATTGAAATAGGAGGAAAATGGTTGAGTGTATAATCTTGGAGTACATTTTTTGAAAGGGCAATTAAATACACAAACTTAACTCTATGTTGATTAAGGAAAAATAATTGATAAGACATATATGTAAATGGAAAAAGGGTAGTAATAACAAAATTGAAATTTAGAAATTAAAATGATACTGGTCCAATTCCATATTAATAAAAATGAAAATATTATCAAAAGTGATCTATCAACTCAATATAATCTCTATCAAAATTCTAATGACTTTTTTTATGGAAATAGAAAAAATATCCTAAAATTAATATAGAGTCACAAAAGACTGAATAACCAAAGCTACCTTGAGCAAAAAAACCCCCAAAATTAAATTGGAGATATTACCCTACCTGATTTTAAAACATGCTACAAAGGTATAGTAACCAATGGTTGGTACCTTCATAGTAACAGATATGTAGACCAATGGAACAGAACAGAGAGCATAGAAATAAATTCATGTTATTATGGTCAATTGGTTTTTGACAAAAGTGCCAAGAACATGCAATGGGGAAAGGACAGTTGCTTCAATATATGGTGTTGAGGGGCACCTGGGTGGCTCAGTCAGTTGAGCGCCAGACTTCGGCTCAGGTCATGATCTGGCAGTTCGTGGGTTCAAGCCCTGTGTCAGGCTCTGTGCTGACAGCTAGCTCAGAGCCTAGAGCCTATGTCTCCCTCTCTCTCTGACCCTTCCCTGCTCATGCTGTGTCTCTCTCTCTCAAAAAATAGAAATAAAAAACAATAAAAGAAAATTTTAAATGGTGTTGGGAGAACTGGTTTTCCTTACACAGAAGAATGAAACTAGACCCGATATCCCATAAAATCAACTGAAAATAGATTAAAGCTTTAAATATAAGAACTGATACCATAAATCCATATGCAGAAAGTAGGGAAAAAGATTCTTGACATTGGTCTGGGCAGTAATTTTTGGATGTGGCCCCCAAAAGCACAGGCAACAAAAGCAAAATAGAGAAATGGGATTGTATTAAACTTCTGCACAGGAAAATAAAATCAAAAGAATGAAGAGACAGCAGATGAAATGGGAAAATATTTGCAAACCATATCTGATAAGGGGTTAACATCCAGGATATACAAGAAACTCAAATAACTCAAGACTAAGAAAAGAAATCACCTAATTTTAAAAATGGGCAAAGGACATTTCTCAAAAGATGACATACAGATAGCCAATAGGTACATGAAAAGGTGCTCAGCATAATCAATCATCAGGGAAATTAAAATCAAAACCCTACTGAGGTATCACTTCATACCTATTAGAATGACTGTTATCATAAAAATAAAATATAACAAATGTTACAATGTTAGTGGGAATGTAAATATGTACAGCCATTATGGAAAGCAATGTGGAGGTACCTCAAAAAATTAAGAAACAATTACTATATGATCCAACAATCCCATTTTTGGGGAAATAGCCAAAGAAAACAAAATCAGTATCTTGAAGAGATAACTGCACTCGTGTTCTTTGCAGCATTATTTACAATAGCCAAGACATGGAAGCATACTAAGTGTTAATGGATAAGTAGATAAAGAAGATGAGGCATATATATATATATATATATATATATATATATATATATACACACACACACATCTGTATATATATATACACATATGTATATATATATATACACACACATATATATACAATAATGTAATATTGTTCAGCCATAAGAGAGAATGAAATCCTGCCATTTTCATCAACATGGATGAACCTGGAGAGCATTATGCTAGGTGAAATAAGCCAGACAGAGAAAGACAAGCACTGTATGTCCTTACTTAAATGTGGAATCTAATGAAGAGGTCCAACTTACAGAAAGCTGAGAGAGAGAGTAGAATAGTAGTTCCCAGGGACTTTTGGGGAGGTGGAGAAAATGGGGAGATATTAGATAAGGGTACAACTGTTATGTACAGTACTACTTCTTCTTCTTTTTTTTTTTTTTCCTTACATAGGATGAGTAAATCTAGAAATCTAGGAGGCATAGTGGCTATACTTAATAAGATTGTTTTGAATAATACTGCCAAGAGTGTCGATTTCAGGTGCACTCTTCACACACAAAAATGGTAAGTAGGTGAAGTGACAATATATTAATTACCTTGATTATAGTAATCATTTTACTGTGTAAATGTATATCAAATCATTATGTTGTATACCTTAAGTATATAGTTTTTTGTTTAAAAACTTAATGAAAAGATAATGCCCAAGGAAAATATAGATTATTTAAATCATCTAGAGAAGAGTAAATATGTTACTTTTATTTACCATTTTTGAATCTATACTTGTAAGCATGTATTTTTAGTTTTAGTGTTAGTAGTAATTCATTGATAACTTTTTTACATTCTTCTATATTTTTTTGTTTCTATTTCTTCCCAAATTTTCAATGATAATTTGAAAAGCTTTTTTTAAATAGTCTTGTTTGATCTGTATTTCTTTGATTATTAATGAGACAGAAGTTTTAAAAATCTGTTTATTGGCCATTTCATAGTCTTTTGTGAATTGTGTATTATTATTCACTTATCATTTTTCTATCAGGTAGTTCATCTTTCTTCTAAATCCCTTTATATGTGGCTAATAACCCTTTGTCTATGTGGATTTTTTAGTATTTTTTCTTAACATTTAACATTTGCCTTTTAATTGTTTCATTTTGCTTTTTCTCAGTCATAAGCATTCAATGCTAATGTAGCCAAACATGTCAATATTTTCTTTATTTTCTCTTCACTGGTATTATGGTTAGGACATCTGTCCACACCTCAAGACTATATATAAAAATTTATCTACATAATAAATTACTATTATATTTTCACATTTAATATTTAAATTTTTAATCCACCTAGCAGGTACTTTTGTGAAAGATGTGAGGTAGGGATCTAACTTTATTTTTTTCTTCACCTAGAGTTAGCTATTCAACACCATTTACTGAGTGATACTTTTATCTACCAATTAGAAATTGTACCTTATTGGTTTTTTAATTTCTTATATATACTCATATATGTTTCTTGAATTCTATGGAGTCAACTTTGACACTAACATTACACCCTTTCAGTTATTGTTACTATATAATACATTGTTTCAGAAAGGAAAGCACTGTACTTCATTAAAAAAATATTTTTGTTTGGACATTCTTTATTCTTTTATTAACTTTTTAAAAATCCCCCAGAAATTTAAATAAATTTCATTACATTTTCAGAATAGTTTGGAGATAATGGAATTTTTAAGTGAGTCTTATCATCTAATAATATAGTACCTCTGTTTATTTATTCAAATCTACTTTATGTCTGTCAGTATAACAGACTGTATATTATAGCAAATATACAAACTACTTGAGCTAATATTACTACTATGGATTAGCTTATTTACCACAGAACACCTTAGCAATCACTTAAAATGGTGATTACATACAATTAATTATGTAATTATTATTCTCTGACAAAAAGAAATGTGTACGTTTTATGAAGAGACACATTTTTCTTCTAATCTCTTAAAGAATTTATTGGTTAAACTTTATCACTGGTCAACATAAGAGATGCTAGTTATATGGTTCTCTCTTGCATCAACCAATCAATATGAACTCAAGTATAGAACTTAGAAAACTTTGAAGAAAAAATGAAAATAATATATCTCCAACTTTCCTCTCTAACTTTCCCAGGCATTTAGCATGGTTTGGATGAAGTTTCAGAGGCTAATTGTCAGTTCCTCTCTGAACAACCTGTGGGAACAGAGCTTTAAGCCTAGGTTACCTCTGTCAATGCATCAGGGGAGATTCCATTCTCCTGTGAAAGCTGGAGATCCTGATCATAGTCTCCCTAAGTGGAGTTCCTCTGTACATTAGTAGTGGACCAATGCGGTAGTTAGAGTTGATCCATATTTTGAATATTCAGGAGCCCTTTCCTTCAAGTCATTTCATACATATTATCTTTGTCCTCTCTGAGGGCCTACTGTATGCAAGGCACTCTGTAATCATAATTTAATTTAATCCCCACAAAAAACTGTAGGTATTGTTATCAATCCTACATTTAGATGAGGAACTGCCTCAATCCATACAGCTAATCATGAATGAAACTAAGATTTAAATTCATGTTTGTACAACTAAGCCAAGGCTGTGATCCTAACCACTACCCCACAGCACCTTCTCTTCTAAATGTACCAACATTTCTACAATCCAGCAGTAATGTCAACAATGTTCACCTTTGATGCAAACAAGACATTAAAACAAGAAAGTGCACTTTTTCTACTTAGCTTTAATATTATGAACTTTTCCATTTTACAGTTAAATAAGAAGCATTTGGCTTGCTTTTTAATTCTTACAGGGGTTCCAGAGTTTTGGCGAGAGTAAATGCATATACTTGGGGATGTTCTTAAAATGCAGGTTTTATTTTAGTGGGTCTGGAGTTGTAAATCTGCATTTCTAACAAACTTTCCAGATGATGCTGATGCTGTGAGTCCACATACCAGACTTTGAGTAGCAAGGGCTAGAGGATCATCACCAACTTACAGTTCTGTCAATTTGGGGGCAGTTGTTAGGTATTAGTAGAGGAGGGTGAATGAGAGGTTATTAAACTCTTAGGTGACAAGAGTAAGGTTGAAATCTAGAACTGCCTGCCTTCCCAATCCATTTTCTACCACACCCTAAAACATTATCAAATCCCTCTCCCACTTTGTGAAGATGTAGATGATAAGATATTTTTTTATAATCAAAGTCCATGATTCATGGTTTATTGTATACCTATGATATATTCCAACTCATAAACACAGGTGTAAGGTAAGTCAGTGTGAGTTCAGTCAGCCTTGTTTACTCATTTTGCAGACATCTTGGCTTGGGGCCCTTAATCACCCAGAGGTAGAAAGGGGAGGCTACTATTGTAGTGATAAAGCTACAAATTCATTGTCCAAGTTAGGCTGTATCCAGTAATGGAATCCATAAACTCTGCACTACTTTCTTCCTTACATTGTCCCCATTGGGCTTTATCTCCTTTATTCTGGGGGTGTTTGTAGAATCTTCACTTCGATTGTTGAGCTTTAAGAAGGAGAGGGCTCATTTCAGCACCTCATTTGACAAGTCCAAAAGGAAATCAACAAAAGAATAAAAAAATGGAGGTAACATTATCACCCCATTCTCTCCTTTGAAGACATTATTACAGTGAATCCTTTTCCACATCCTGGACCTTTGGCCCTCTCACATACACTCTGCTTTTTTTTGCTCAGAAACAACGATGAGATCAAGATGACTTCCCCTGGTGGCTCTGCTCAGAGTGGTTTCATGGGTCATGAACTAGCTAATCTGGGGAGAGCAGACCAAAAATAAAAAATGTGAGTCTAGAGTTAGCTAGTAACTTAAAAATCCCAAACATTGTGTGTGTGTGTGTGTGTGTGTGAGCATACACACTTATACATATATTATATTAGAGATTCCTCTGCTATCTAATCTGAATGTTATGTCAATGTTTGTTTAGAGGTAGGCTAGAGAAAGACAATATAGGAGAATAAAATTGAAAATGGTTGCCACAGATGGCTACTGACATACGACAGTATTTTGTGTATAGAATCAGATGATGAATGGGTTTGGAGAGGAGGGAGGAGAGAGAAAAAGAGGAACAGAAGCAACAGCCTCTTACTAGCCCCTTGGAAAGAGACAGAAAGAGAAAGCTTGATTATTTCCTGGGAAATAGTATAGAAAGGCTGAGCAGAAGGTGAGTATATGAGGGAATTTGAAAATGAAGAAGAGAAAATTACCTCTCTGGAAAAGCAAGTAGAGTGCAAAGATATGAGCACCGAGGAGAAAACAAGTTTTGTTTTGAACAGGCTTGACGTTCTGCCAATGTTCTGAACAAACGTACACAGAGTGAGATACATTTCTGACTGCTGCAGGTGACTTCCTTTCAAGATCTACTCACATCTAGTTTGCATTTTGTGTAGCTTTGAAGTTTGTGAAATCATCTTGTAAACCATTCCCATTAAAGCCTGGGCAGGGTGTGGAATGAGGCAAGCATGCTGAGGGGAGTGAATTAGTGTTGTAAGGAGAGCAGCAAGGAGCTCTGTTTCACTGGTGTATAGGATGCTTGATGTGGGATAGAGTAGGAATTGGGCAGAAATTAGATTGGAGTAGGATCACAGAGGTCTTTACCATGTGGAGTGGAGTGAGAATTTGTTCAGTAGAGAGTTCTGTCCTGAGAATTTGCTGCTTTTTCTTTTTGTGAGTATATGTGTGACATACTTAAGGGTGGGTGGAAATGTCTCATGCTGTGGAGAGAGGTCAAGATTCATGATACCAATTTCAGTGCCTTTTACAGAGAGGCCATATTTGAATCATTGGGAGAGATGATATAGTCCAGAGGTAAAATGTAGGGAAAGAAAAGATCACTTTAGAACAGACCCTTAAAGAATGCTTACCCGGTTAAGTAATCAGGATAAGAAAAGAGCCATCAGTGAAGACAGAGAAGTAGGAAAATAACCTGATTACACATTGCCATTGGAACCAAAAATAAACAAACAAACAACAACAACAAAACACAACCAGAAAGTTTTAAAGAGCAGGATGTATTTACCTATACTAAAAGCTTGAGGGGAAGATTAAGGAGGATGTAAACACAGAGATGAATTCGTGGGGTCTGATAATTTGTAGGTCCAAAAACTGAGGATCATGGTAAGACTCAGGCACTGATAGATATAAACCCATTTCTTGTACCATTTCTGTAGGACTGGGAAGGGATCAATGTGTCAGTATTTTAACAGACAGAAAAGGCCCTTCTGGTTCTACTCCTGGAGCAATTTTGTAAACATACTTAACGTTTAGGTCTGTTAGGGGAAAGGGTGTCCAATGCTGTTGAAAGTCAACAAGGGGCAGTAAGGTTAAGAAGATACAGGTCTAGGAAAAAAAAAAACTTCAGAGAAGTGGTGGATTTGTCCTTTTGCAGATCCAATTCTGCTTTATTTTACTTGTAGGATTGGAGTTTTAAAAAATAGCTTAAGACATAGAAGGATGTAGAATAGGATAATAATAATGAGATGAAACATTCTGAATTTGACATTTTTGCCTCTTGTGATTGTAGCCAAGCTTATGCATTATGAGCCTCAGGCCTAATTTCCTTGACTTCTCTGCCCTAAGAATTAAGGACTACATATTTCAAAGTGCTGAACAGTGGAAGAATAAGAAAAGAAAAGTCTTTTAGGACCACCCCTTTCAATGTGGTCACTTAACCCTCACCATTCTCACCAGCTAAGTACTGCAAGCAGAATCTCCCTTTTTCTTTTCTCTTCAAGGAACATATCTGTTCCTTGCAGATACACTGACTTACAGCTGACAATTCTGGGATGACATTTTAGGTTAGGCCTGATAGTTTCTGAATATAGGGTGAACTTGTAAACTATATGGGAGGGAGGCAAGGGGCATCTGATGAAAGACACTGCTGAGAAATGTATTTCACTGTGTTAATATTTTAAAACACATTTTAATTTGGAATACATTCAGAACCCATCTCAATGTTATGTCTTGTTGATTGTAATTTCCATTTGTTATATACGTGTATATATTCAAACACCCATTCCACCCATTCCTTCTTCCATGAGTACTACTTGCATGCTAGTCCTCCATCTTTTCATAAATATCTTAAAAAGAATACTATTTCTCCAGTTCCTTTGAAGTTAGGTTTGGCGCTATAAATCACTATGGCCTATTGAATGTGGGCAGAAGTAGTATAAGTCACTTCCAGAGTGAAAGCTTAAGGCCTGGTGTATAATTCAACCCACTTCTCTTCTCTCTCTGCCCCCATCTGGTGGTTCCTCAGATGGTGACCACTCTATTAGCCTGATCCTGGAGTGAAGACCCCATAGAGCAAAGTTCCAAGCCAACCCTTCATGGACATGTAGGTTGAGAGAGAAATACACTGAGATATTTGTCCCTGTGGTACAGCTCCCAACAACTTGAAATGCTCCTATGAATTTAAAAGCATTCTTGATTCCTGTGCCTGAGTCAGTCTTGGTAACCTGCCCAGCCTCCAGACCTGCTACCTGCTGATACCTAACAGCTGCCTGCCTGCCTTTCTTAGCATGTTATTCTGCATAATTTGTTGCAAGGCTTCTAACTCCTTATCTCATCTCTGTTGTTTTTTGCATTGTACTTATCTGGCTCATTCATCATCTATTGCTTGTTACTGTTCTCTGCAGAGGTCCTCTTCTCTCTGATAGCATGGATTCCTCCAACCTCTCTCTAGCCGAATCTGTCCTCTAAGCATCTGGCCCATCCCCAGTGTTCTGCCTTTGCTAGTTTCTATGGAATCAGTAATGCCCAATAATGTCTCATGATGTGATGAATCCAAATAACTGAAAACTAATTGAGGGTAGGATTGATGTCAGATTCAGCACTGTAAATACCCCTGTTTCAGGTGTTCTATAAATGTGAAAGGAAGAAATGCACACTTGTAGCAAATGTCAATGTCATTAAGATTAATTCAAGTTTATTCAAATTTGAGAGAGTCCCACATGTTAAGTGGATTGGTTTGCATTTTATTTCAAATTAAGCCACAAATTTAAGGTAGAGTGCCTTTTAGTAAATTTTATCCTAACCAGTCAATTCTTCTGACAAATAGAGCAAAACATGTCAGTGCTATTTGATTAGATATTAAGAGGAGAACTATCACTTTTGTATTCTCTTGGGAAATATTCTTAAACTCTCCAGAAAGTCAATATGGCTAACTATAAGTATAGCACATACTTCTAGTACATCATATCCTACCTCATTGGCCCACCTCTGATTTCAGCAGCAGTTGGAATACTAAGTTCAAGTGCTTGCCTTCTCCTTTCTGCTGTAGGCTCCTCTCCACTGGGCATCTTCTAGCTGAACCATGGACCAGGAAGTACAAGCTTTTTATGAAGGGAGCTTCATGCCAGTGCATGAAGAGAGCCTATGAATGTATCAATCTCCCATCTCTGAGGCATTCTGGACAATTCTTAGATGATCTGGTAAATCAAGCCCCTATTTCCCACAGCTATAAATTTGATACTGAACCTTTATATTGGTCTTTCTTCCCATCTATCAACTCTCCTTGTTCCTGCAGTCTAGCCTCCTTCACTTACTTCCCAAATAAACCTTCACCCAAGTCCTTGTCTCAGGCTATTCTTAGGGGGGAACCTAAAGTAAGGCAGCAATACTCTTCATATCTAGGGCCCCAATGTGGGGGCTCGATCCGATGAACCGTGAGATCATGACCTGAGCCGAAATCAAGCAAGAGTTGGGTGCTCAACTGACTGAGCCACCCAGCTACCCCTGCCTTTTATAGACTTCATTTGTTCTTATTTGGAAGTGTTTTATGTGTTTTTAAATGTTCAACCAATTACTGTGTATCTGCTATGTGTTCAACACTGTGCAAAGACTTGCAAGAGAGTACATTGGAAAAAAGCATGAGGTTTATACTTAGGAATTCTGGTTTCAGTCTTGGCTTTACCATATACTAATATTTGACAAATTACTTAAATTCTCTAACTGGTGCCTATAGAATAGGAAAATTATAATGCCTTTTCCTGAAAAATGGGGAAAACATTGTCAATATTTTAATTAGTCATAGTACTATAACACATGTAGTCTACACTATAAAATATGTTGCATAATTATAGAACATCATCTTGGTATTGGTGTTTCCCTCTTGTGAAGGTTGTAAACATAACAAAACTGTGGAGTATATTTTATATTTTTCTAATCTTCAAAGATACTTTACAGTACTGGTACGAAATATATATACATTAGTCAATTTCAATTAATAAATTATTGGTTGGCATAAAAATACAAGTGACACAATGGGGTGCTCACGTCTCCTTTTTAAAACTATTTATTTATTTTTGGGAGAGCACACATTGGGGGAGGGGCAGAGAGAGAGGGACAGAGGATCTGAAGTGGGCTCTGCACTGACAGGCTGACAACAGCTAGCTTGATGTGGAGTTTGAACTCACAGACTGTGAGATCATTACCTGAGCCGAAGTCAGACACTCAGCCAACTGAGCCATCCAGGTGCCCCAGGCTGTTCACTTTTCATTTTGAGATACTTATAGATATGTTTTCTAGGCATCTGACTTGTATGCTAAAAATATAGTGTACTGTTAATTGTTAATTGTGTAGGTATAAATGGTAATTTATTTGTGTGTGTATGTGTCTGTGTGTGTATAAGGAGAGAGAGAATGAATATCAATTAAAGAATGGTTACTTCTCTCCCCAAAACTGTATTTTTGGTGATTAGGAGAACATGCTATTAAGGCAGAAGATAAACAGTAGCATATAGAATAAATGTACTGTCAAGTGTTAATCCAATTCAAGAACCCATGTAGAACAACTAAATCAAGGCTCAACCTTGAAATTTGACCAAATTTGTTCATATGGTTATTCTAAGAAACTAAGTAAGCAAAGGCCAGTGGGAAAGAGGGTGATTATAAGAATTTGTGCTATTAGAATAGCTTGACCTCAAGAATTTTTCAAGGTATTCTCCAGGTTACTTGGAATTTCCAAATATGCCGTGCTATCTGGAACTACACAGAAACTAAAGATGTGGTTCTTTTGTTATGGAAAACAAACTAAAAGTAATACTAACCATCTTTCAAAGACAATATCTTAAACTGTTCCCTCTTATTTGGTGAGTTTATTTTTATGATCTCCCCTCTCCATGAACAGGACAAGTTACAGACCTGACTTGAGATCTTTGAACCAGAGTTAGAGCCAGGCTTTAACAGTAGTGGGGATCGTCTTTTCCCATGGCCCTTTGGCCAAGGAGGCCAGAGCCCTGGTCCAGAAGAGACAGACTCAATTTTAGTAGAAGCATTTTGTGATTCTGGTCCTTGACAAGAATGAAGTTGAGAGAACTGACAAATTAAAACAGAGGTAATCTAACCCTGGTGTATGGGTTTCCAAATTACCATTGGTGGTATATGGGATAATTTAAAGTGGTTCATAAATGAATAGTTTTTAATTTTAAACATTATATGTTTACTTCAGCATTTATTAGGTATGTTCTGTATATGATAAGTAATTCCAGTTATGGAAGATAACTAAATAAAAAGGTGTGAATCGACTAAATAAATATTGGCTACCTTTCCAAAGATGGGATTTATATGATGAATGAGATGATTCATGTGCTATAGGGATAAATACTCCTTAACTTTTTTTAAACTGGAGAATAAAATGTATGTATAGAAGCATGCATAAAACAAGACACAGAATTTAATGATTTATCAGAAAACAAACTCCCATGTGCCTACCACGTGAGTCAAAAGAAAGAACATTGTCATCACCACAAAAGCTATTTCCCTTCCAATAACTTACCTCTGATGCTCCCCAAAGAACCACTATCTTGACTGTCATTGTACTCAGTTCTGGGCCCTTCCTTAGTTTTTCCAAATTAAGATGTACTCCTCAACACCATCAAGTTTTATGAATGGAACTGTACACTATCTGTATCCTTTGTGTCTGGCTATATTACTTTATTCTGCTTATGAGATTCATTCATGATGTTACATATAGCTCTAGTTTCTTCATTTTTCAGTGCTTTATAGTATTGTTGAATATTCCACATTTTATCTATTCATTCTGTGGTTGATAGATATTTGTGCTGCTTCTAGTTTTCAGCTACTAACAATAAACTGCTTTGAACATTCTTGTACATGTCTCTTGGGATACATATGCACATATTTCTTTGGACATAGAGTAAAATAATAGAATTGTTGAAACATAGGATATGTATAAATTCAACTTTACTGGATGATAAAAACTGTTTTCAAAGTGGTTATACCCATTTCTGTTACCACATGGGTATGATTGCCTTTTTAAATTTTAGCCATTATGATGTATATGTGTAGTGATACGTCATTATAGCTTTAATTTGCATGTCCCTGATTCTTAATGAAAATAAACGCCTTATTGTGTTTATTGGACATTTGGATATCTTCTTTTATAAAGTGTCTATTCAAATCTCTTGTCCATTTTTTGGTTTTTTTTAATGTTGATTTCTTTATGCATTCTGGATACACTCTTGTATCTATTAATGAAGAGAAGTTATTAATTTTAATATAATCAATCTCCAATTGCTTAAGGTGTTTTTTTGTCTTCTGAGAAGTGCTTCCTATCTTAAGATCATGAACAACACAGGGATGCCTGGGTGGCTCAGTTGGTTAAGTGTCTGACTTTGGCTCAGGTCATAATCTCATGATTTGTGACTTCAAGCCCTACATTGGGTTCTCTGCTGTCATCACAGAACCTACTTCAGATTTTCCATCTCCTTCCCTTTCTACTCCTCCCTGGCTCTCAAAAATAAATAAATATTTAAAGAAAAAAGATCAGGAACATACACTCCTGTATTACATTCCAGCAACTTTGTTGTTTAGCCTGACACACTTACATCTATAATCCACCTGAACTTAATTTTTAAATAAATTGTTGGTGCCCAAGTTCCCACTGTCTTCTATTACCATTAATTCTTTCTGCATAGCCATATAGTGCCCAACTTTTTAAAATTGTGACCTGATATGCATGGGTCAATGCCTGAGACCTCTATTCTGTTCCATTGCTTTGTTTATCCCTTGCCAATACTATACTGTCTTAATTCTTGTTGCTTTATAGTAAGTTATGTTGCCTGGAAGCATGTCTTTCCATTTGGTTTTTATTCTTCAAGTTTCTCTTAACTATTGGGTTTGTTTAATTTTTGTTTCTCCATATCAGTTTTAGAATACGCTCAGTAGTGTGCTGACCAAATGGCTCACTAGAGCCAAACAAATTCTGATTTGTAGTGTTATTCATTTTCAGTGACCCTTTAATGGCTGGTTTCAAGCCACTACAAACATCACTATAAACATTTTGATTTGAATGGCATTGAATTCATAGATTTGGCAGAAAATTTGACATATTTATAATAGGGAGTTATCCAGCCTATAAATATGATCTATTCCTCCATTCATTTAGGTCTTCTTTAATTTCTCTCAATAATACTTTATAATTTTTGTCTCTTTTTCTGTTTTTTTTAAATGGAGATTCTGCTCATTGTCTTTAAATTTATACTATAAATTTGGTATTTTTGATTATAGAAATGTACTTATATAATTTATAATTTATATATAAGTATACTGTTTTTAAATATTTGTTGCTGATATAAATAAATGCATTTTTAAATATTTTATTAAAAGTTTTTAAATGTTTATTATTTATTTTTGAGAAAGAGAGAGAAACAGAGCATGAGGAGGGGAGAGGCAGAGTGAGAGGGAAATACAGAATCCAAAGCTGTCAACACAGAGCCTGATATAGGGCTCAAACCCGCATACTGCAAGATCATGACCTGAGCCAAAGTTGGAGGCTTAACCAACTGAGGTGCCCCGAAATGCATTGTTCAAGAAAGGTTATATTGACCTTGTATCTAGAAATATTTCCTAATGTACACATATATTTAAAAATGTATCTGTACATTTTTAAAATATTCTGAGTCATTTTTTGTGTCATTGACAGTTTTATTTTTTCAGTTTGTCAAATGTTTATTTTTGAGAGAGAGACAGCATGTGCATGTACGAGCAAGGGAGGGATTCCCTAATCTGTCTATTCAGACAGACGGGGACAGAAGATCTGAAGCCGGCTCACAGTGACAGCAGAGAGCCTGATTTGGGCTTGAACTCATGATCCGAACCATAACATCATGTCCTGAGCTGAAGTCAGTTGCTTAACTGACTGAGCCACCCTGGCACCCCTATTTCTTCATTGTTAAAATTTTTATGGTTTATATTTATTCTTCTCACCTTGCTGCATTGTATTTCAATACAATGTTGAATAAATAAGTGACCGTTGGCATTTTTATTCTATTCCAGATTTCAAAGTAAGATATTTCAGTGTTTTTCTATTAATCTGATATTTTGCCATAGAATTTTGTCATTGTTGTTCTAGTTGTTTCTGTATATATTTTTTCATGCCCCTTATTGAATTATGGAAGTTCCTTTCTAGTCTTAGTTTGCTAAGAGTTTTTAGTTATGAATTGTAGCTGAATTTTATCAAATGCCTTCTCTATATCTCTTTAGCCATATTTTACTTTTTCATGCAAATATATTGAATTACACTGATCACTGTTCTAATTTTATACCTCAAATTCCTAGATAAACTAGTCAATAGTAGCACTGGTGTTAGTTTGCTAACTTTGTCTAAAATTCTTAATTCTATGGTCATGACTATAATCACCTTTAATTTTAATTTATTTTTTAAATATCCTTATCAGGTTTTATCAAAGTTATTCTGGTTTTGTAAAAGGAGATAGGCGGGGCGCCTGGGTGGCTCAGTCAGTTGAGCCTCCGGCTTCCGCTCAGGTCAGATCTCACGTTCGTGGGTTCGAGCCCGGCGTCAGGCTCTGTGCTAACAGCTAGCTCAGAGCCTGGAGCCTGCTTCCGGTTCTGTGTCTCCTTCTCTCTCTGCCCCTCCCCCTCTCATGCTCTGTCTCTCTCTGTATAAAAAAAAAAAAAAGGAGATAGGTTATATTTTGCCCTTTTTTTAATTCTCTAGAAGAATTTTAATTTATTTCTTTCTTAAATGTTTTGTTGAATTTAATATTAAAGGCTAAAAATTATATTAAAAATAGGACTATTAAAGTGTTATATTTATTTTTATTATATTATTAGAAATATCAATTATGTCAGCATTTTCAAACTGACAAAAAGTTGTTCATAATATCCTCTTATAAACTTTTCATTTTCTACAAGATATGTAGTGATGTGGCCTTTTTGTTGCTGATATTGATTTTTCATGCCTTTTTGTCTTAATAATATCAAATTGGCCTTTTTAATTTTTTATGGCTTTTTAAATTTTAATAATGCCCTAAAAGAAACAATATTTGAATTTTGATCTTCCCTACTGTTTATTTTCTATATCACTTTCTGCTGTTAACTTTATTTCTTCCTTCTACTTTCTTTGGATTTTATTTTGCTGTTAAAAATTTTTTTTTTAGTTTTTAAAAAAAAGTTTTTTTACATTTATTTATTTTTGAAAGACAGAGTGAGACAGTGTATGAGTTGGTGAGAGGCAGTGAGAGAAGGAGACACAGAATCCAAAGCAGGCTTCAGGCTCTGAGCAAGCTGTCAGCACAGAACCCAATGTGGGGCTCAAACCCATGAACCATGAGATCATGACCTGAGCTGAAGTCAGACGTTCAACTGACTGACCCACCCAGGTGCCCCAAGTTTCTTTTTCTTAAGTTTTTATTTAAATTCTAGTTAGTCAACACACAATGCAATATTAGTTTCATTTGTAGAATTCAGTGATTCATCACTTACAGACAACACCCAGTGCTCATCTCAACAAGTGCCCTTCCCAGTACCTATCACCCATTCAACCCATCCCCCCACTTACCTCGTGTTTTTAACTTTTTTGAGACAGATGCATAGCTCATTGGTTTTCAGCTTTTATTCCTTTCATGTTTCCATTTTATTTTTTTGTTATTTATTTTTAAAATATTTCCAAGTTAGTTAGCATATAGTGCAATAATGATTTCAGGAGTAGAATCCAGTAATTCATCTCCTATATATAATACCTAGTGCTCATTGCCAATAAGTGTCCTCGCTACTGCCCCTTCCCTATTTAGTCCACCCCACCCACCTACAACCCCCTCCAGTGCCCTCAGTTTGTTCTCTGTATTTAAGAGTCTCTGGTTTTTTTTATTTTATCAATTTTGCTTCCTTTCCACTATGCTCATCTGTTTTGTATCTAAATTCCACATATGAGTGAAGTCATATGATATCTGTCTTCCTCTGACTAATTTCACTTAGCATAATATACTCTAGTTCCATCCATGTTGTTTTAAATGGCAAGATTTCATTCCTTTTGCATGCTGAGTAATACTCCTTTTTGTATATATACCATCTCTTCTTTATCCATTTATCTGTTGATGGACATTTGGGGCTCTTTTCATACTTTGGCTATTGTCAATAACACTGCTATAAACATTGGAGTGCATGTGCCCCTTCAAAACAGCACACCTATATCCTTTGGATAAATACTTAGCAGTGCCATTGCTGGGTTATAGGGTAGTTCTATTTTTAATTTTTTGAGGAACCTTCATACTGTTTTCCAGAGTGACTGCACCAGTTTGCATTCCCACCAGCAATGCAAAAGGGCTTCTCTTTCTCTGCATCCTCACCAATATCTGTCATTGCCTGAGTTGTTCATTTTAGCCATTCTGACTGGTGTGAGGTGGTATCTGTGGTTTTGATTTGTATTTTCCTAATGATGAGTGATGTTGAGCATGTTTTCATGTGTCAGTTGACCATCTGGCTGGATTCTTTGGAGAAGTGTCTATTCATTTCTTTTTCCCATTTCTTCACTGCATTATTTGTTTTTGGGTGTTGAGTTTGATAAGTTCTTTATAGATTTTGGACACTAACCCTTTATCTGACATTTCATTTGCAAACATCTTCTCCCATTCCTTCAGTTGCCTTTAAGTTTTCCTGATTGTTCCTTTGCCAAGCAGGGAGTTTTTATCTTGATGAGGTCCATTTTATTAGTTAATTTATGAATATTTTGAGCATTTTGAACATTTTTGAACATTTTGAAATAGTTCGTTTTTGCTCGTTTCCCTTGTCTCCAGAGACATGTTTAGTAAGAAGTTGCTGTGGCTTAGGTCAAAGAGGATTTTGCCTCCTTTCTCCTCTAGAATTTTGATGGCTTCCTGTCTTATGTTTAGGTCTTTCATCCATTTTGAGTTTATTTTTGTGTATGGTGTAAGAAAGTGGTTCAGGTTCATTTTTCTGCATGTTGCTGTCCAGTTTTCCCAACACAATTTTCTGAAGAGACTCTTTATTCCATTGGATATTCTTTCCTGATTTGTCAATGATTAGTTGGCCATACATTTGTGGGTCCATTTCTGGATTCTCCATTTTGTTCCATTGATCTAAGTGTCTGTTTTGTGCCAGTACCATACTGACTGGATGATTACAGCTTTATAATACATCTTGAAGTCCAGAATTGTGATGCCTCCAACTTTGGTTTTCTTTTTCAGGATTGCTTTGGCTATTTGGGGACTTTTCTGGTTCCATACAAATTTTAGGATTGTTTGTTCTAGCTCTGTGAAGAATGCTGGTGTTATTTGGATAGAGATTGCATTGAATATGTAGATTGCTTTGGATAGTATTGACATTTTAACAATATTTTTTCTTCCAATACATAAGCATGGGATATTTTTCCATTTTTTGGTGACTTCTTCAATTTATTTGATAATCTTTCCATAGTTTTCAGTGTGTTAGATCTTTCAGCTCTTTGGTTAGGTTTATTCCTAAGTATTTTATGGGTTTTGGTGCAATTGTAAATGAGATAGATTCCTTGATTTCTCTTTCAACTCTTCATTATTAGTGTATAGAAATGCCACCAATTTCTGTCATTGATTTTATATCCTGTGACTGCTGAATTCATGGATCAGTTCTAGCAGTTTTTGGTGAAATCTTTGGAGTTTTCCATACAGAGTATTATATTATCACAAAGAGTGAAAGTTTGACTTCCTCCCTGCCAATTTGAATGCCTTTTATTTCTTTGTGTTGTCTGATTGCTGAGGCTAGGACTTCCAATACTATGTTGAATAACAGTGGCAAGAGTGGACATCACTGTTGTGTTCCTGACCTTAGGGGGAAGCTCTTAGTTTTTTCTCATTGAGAATGATATTAGTTGTGGGTCTTTCATATATCGCTTTTATGATCTTGAAGTATGATCCTTCTATCATTGCTACTTTCTTGACATTTTTATCAAGAAAGGATGCTGTATTTTGTCAAATGTTTCTCTGTATCTACTGAGAGGATCATGTGATTCTTGTTCTTTCTATTATTAATATGGTGTTTCACATTGATATGTGGATATTGAACCAGCTCTGCATCCCAGGTATAAATCCCACTTTAACTGGTGAATAATTGTTTAAATGTATTGTTGGATCCGGTTTGCTAGTATCTTGTTGAGAAGTTTTGCATCCATGTTCATCAGGAAAACTGATCTATAGTTCTCCTTCTTATTGGGGTCTTTGGCTTTGGAATCAAGGTAATGCTGGCCTCATAAAATGAGTTTGGAAGTTTTCCTTCCATTTCTATCTTGTGGAACAGCTTCAAGAGAATAGGTGTTAACTTTTCTTTAAGTGTTTGATAGAATTCCGCATTTGGCCCTGGACTCGTGTTTTGGGAGGTTTTTGATTACTAAATCAATTTCTTTACTGGTTATGGGTCTGCTCAAACCCAGAAACTTCTGTTTCTTTCTGTTCCAGTTTTGGTAGTTTATATGTTTCTATAAATTTGTCCATTTCTTCCAGATTGCCCAATTTATTAGCATATGATTTCTCATAATATTCTCTTACTATTGTTTGTATTTATGCAGTATTTGTTGTGATCTCTCCTCTTTCATTCTTTATTTTATTTATTTGGGTCCTTTCCTTTTTATTTTTGGTCAAACTGGCTAGGGGTTTATCAATTTTTTTAATTCCTTCAAAGAATAGCTCCTGATTTCATTGATCTCTTCTACTATTTTTTTTATTTCAATAGCATTGATTTCTGCTCTAATCTTTATTATTTTTGGTTTGGGGTTTTATTTGTTGTTCTTTTTCCGGCTCTTTAAGATATAAGTTTAGGTTGTGTATCTAAGACCTTTATTCCTTCTTTAGGAAGGCTTGGATTGCTATATACTTTCCTCTTAATGACCACCTTTGCTGCATCCCAGAGGTTTGGGGCTGTGGTGTTACCATTTGCATCAGCCTCTATGTACTTTTAAATTTCCTCTTTAACTTCTTGGTTAAACCATTCATTATTTAGTAGGATATTCTTTAATCTCCAAGTATTCATTGTCTTTCCAAATTTTATCTTGTGGTTGATGTCGAGTTTCATAGCACGATGGTCTGAAAATATGCACAGTATGATCTCAGTCTTTTTGTACGTGTCGAGGGCTGATTTGTGTCCCAGCAAGTGACATATTCTGGAGAATGTTCTCTGTGCACTCAAGAAGAATGTGTATTCTGATGCTTTAGGATGAAATGCTCTGAATATATCTGTTAACTCCATTTGGTCCAGTGTGTCATCCAAAGCCCTTGTTTCCTTGTTGATTTTCTGCTTAGATGATCTGTCTATTGCTATAAGTGGGGTGTTGAGTCCCCTACTATTAAGGCATTATTATCAACAAGTTTCTTTATGTTTGATTTCTTTATGATTAATTGATTTATATATTTGGGTGTTTGCACATTGAGGGAATAAATGTTTACAATTATAGGTTTTCTTGGTGGATAGATCCCTTAATTGTGATATAATGCCCTTCTTCATCTCTTGTTACAGTTTTTATTTTAAAATCTAGATTGTCTGATGTAAGTATGGTTACTCCGGCTCTCTTTTGACTTCCAGTAGCATGGTAGTTGGTTCTCCATCCCCTCACTTTCAATCTGAAGGTGTGTTTAGGTCTAAAATGGATCTCCTGTAAATGGCATTTAGATGGATCCTGTTTTCTTATCCATTCTGTTACCCTGTGTCTTTTGATTGGAGCATTTAGTCCATTGATATTTATAGTGAGTACCAAAAGATATGAATTTATTGCCATCGTGTTACCTGTAGATTTAGAGTTTCTGGTGATGTTCTCTGGTCCTTTCTAGTCTTTGTTGCTTTTGGTCTTTTTTGATTTGTTTTGTCTTTTCTCTCCTCAGAGAGTCCCTCTTAAAATTTCTTGCAGGATGGTTTAGTAGTCTTGAACTCCTTTAGTTGTTGTTTGTCTGAAACAAACAAAAGTTTGTGAGAAATTTTTTATCTCTTCTTCTATTTTGAATGACAGCCTTGCTGGATAAAGACTTCTTGGCTGCATATTTTTCTGATTCAGCAAGTTGAATATATCCTGCCACTCCTTTCTAGCCTACCAAGTTTCTGTGGATAGGTCTCCTGCAAACCTGATCTGTCTTCCATTATAGGTTAAGGACTTTTTGTCCCTGCTGCTTTCATTATTCTTTCCTTGCCTGTGTATTTTGTGTATTTGACTATGATATGCCTTGTTTATGATTGGTTTTTGTTGAATCTAATGGGAGTTCTCTGTGCTTCTTGGATTTTGATATCTGCTTCTTTCCCCAGGCTAGGAAACTTTTCCACTATGATTTGCTCACATAAACTTCCTACCCCTTTTTCTCTCTCTTCATCTTCTGGAACCCCTATTATTTGGATGTTATTTCTTTTTAATGAATCACTGAATTCTCTAATTCTTATATTGTGGTCTTTTGGATTAGCTTCCCTCTTTTTTCTGCTTCATTATTCTCCATAAGTTTGTCCTCTGTATCACTGATTTGCTGCTCTGTTTCATCTATATATGCCACTGCGGCATCCATTTGAGATTGCATCTCAGTTATAGCATTTTAAATTTCATCCTGACTAGATTTTACTTCTTTTATCTCCACAGAAAGGGATCCTATGCTTTTTTCAATCCTAGATAGTATTCTTATTATTATGATTCTAAGTTCTAGTTCAAACATCTTGCTTATATCTGTGTCAATTCAGTTCTAGGCTGTCATTTTTTTTCCTGTTATTTCTTTTGGGATGAATTCCTTTATTTGTCATTTTGGAGGAAGAAACAGAATTAATAAAATTAAAAATTAAAATTAAAAAATTAAAAACAACACAAAAATCAAATAAAGGAAGCTAGATCCTAGGTGTGTTTTGGTCTGGTTGTTGAAAAGAGCTTGACAGAATAGAGAAAAAGGGGAAAGAAAATAAATGAAAAAAGTAAGAAAAGGTTTAAAAATTACAAGAAATGTATAGACAAAATAGAATAAAATAAAATGAAGAAAGTAAAATAAAATTTAAAAGATTACAAAAAAGTAAAAATATAGTAAAAAATTAAAAACAAAAAATTATGAAAATGGAAAATAAAAATAAATATTTTCTCTTTCTGTATCCAAGATTAAGAAGAGAAAAAGAAACAAAAACCACAAATAGATGAACCAGCAAACAGAATGAAATTTGAATGAAATTACATCCAGTTTTCCCTAGAAGTCAAACTATGAAGCAGTTTATAGTCTGTACACTAAGCAGGTGGAGAGACTTATGCTGGTCCTCTAGGGCTTGGTTGGCACAGTTGGTTGGGGCTTGGTGTAACAGCTCCATTCTCCACTAGGTGACACTGGTTAGCTTCCTGGGGTGGATGGTGAGGCACATGTGCACATGTGCATGTACGTGTACGTTCAGGGAGAGGTGAAAATGGCTGCACCCAGCTTCCCAGTTTCTGGCCCAGAGTGTACACTCTCACCCACTGACAATCAAGCACCCCTCCTTTGTTTCTGGCTTCCGTCCACACCCTGCTTCTACACTGTCTGCATCCACGTAGTCAGCCTGTCCGGCAACACCTCCCTCCCAAATTTTATATCAGATGGGGCTGTGTTTCCAAACTCCTAACCTCTGAGGGCCCTGTGATTTGGATCTACTCCGACCCTCTGGGGGATGGTCTTGCCAAGCAATGGTTGAGTCTGGCTTGTCCCCCAGGGAAGGTATGTGCAATCATGCTGTTGCAGAGGTTCAGGGATTATGGTAAATCACCAGGCACAACTGGCACCAGGTTTCACTGCACCCTAGTGTCTTTGTTCTAAAGCCAGCAAATGTAGCTGTTCTCTGGGGTCCACTGGGACCTTTGCCTATGGAGAGGCCATACAGCCTCTACCAAAATGCCCCCCTATCAGGGGAACCACTTCTTCCTGTGTGGCCCACAGACCCTTTGGACCTTGCTGCCTGCTCCTGGGGATTTGCCTTCCCATCAGAGCACCACCGGGTATTGAGCTTCAGAATTTCTGATTCTCTCCCCTGTTTATGGAGTCCTAATGGTATTGAAACCCCCTCCTTTTCCCCTTTATTGTTCAGTCACTTGTGGGTGTTTACATTCTCTCTTCAGCTTCTTTTGGGGGTGAGTGCTTTCCCTATACTCTCCCCTCTTTCTCTGACCACTCTGTGCAAAAATAGCCCTGTACCCTCCACAGCTTCTCTCTCCCCAAGTTCACCTCTCAACTCTGTGTATCTGCTGAGTTCTGTGGCTCAAATTATGCAGATTGTTGTGTTAATCCTCAGATCAATTTTCTAGATGTGCAAAATGGCTTGGTGCTGATCTAGTTGCATTTCAGGGAAGAGAAAAGCAGAAAACTTCCATGCTGCTCTGCCATCTTGGCCCCTCCCAGCTTTGATTCCCTTTGAATATGTGCTTGTAAAGCTCTAAATTTTCCTCTAAACATGCCTCTAGCTGTATCCTACATATTTTGATATTTGGTAATTTTATTATCCTCCAAATAAAATGTTTTATATTTTTCAGTATATTCTCTTCACTGAGTCATGATTTACTTAAAACATATTTCTCAATTTCTAAATCAACAGGGATACTCTGGTAAAATTTTAATTGATTTTTAAATTAATTTCATTGTGACCCTAAACAATACATTGTATGATTTTAATTCTTTAAAATTTGTAGAACCTTGTAGCCCATGAAATGGTAAATTTCTGAAATGTTACAAGTGTGGTTATAAACAGTGTGTATTAATCTGGTTTTAAGTGCATTATTTTATCCATCTTAATTAGGTCAAATTGTTATTTATGTTATTCCACTGTATCTTAACTGATTTTTCTATCTGCTTGCTTTTAGTGCAAAAAGCTATAACCTTACACTATAACTGTGAGTTTGTCTATTATTTTTTATTGTTAAGTGTTACTTTGTTTTAAGGCTATGTTATTAGATACATACAAATATAGAATTGTTATAAAATATCTTTTTGCCTTTAATTCTACTTTACCTGACATTATGGTATCAGAAATTTTATTTTACAAATTTTTCACCTGTTTACTTTCAACAGTTTTAAAATTTTGTTTTTATTTTAATTCCGGTTAGTTAAAATACAGTATAGTATTAGTTTCAGGTGTACAGTCTAGTGATTCAAAACTTTCATGTGACATCCAGTGCTCATCACAAATGTACTCTTTAATCCCTATCCCATATTTAACCCATCCCCCACCCACTTCCTTTCTGATAACCATTGGTTTGTTCTCCATATTTAGAGTCTGTTTTTTGCTTTCTGTCTCTCTTATTTTTTTCCTTTGTTTGTTTGTATTGTCTATAGATTTTTAGATGTCTCATAAAAGGAATATGGTTTCTAATGTAGTCTGATTATATTTGTCTTTATCTTTTAATTGGTATATTCAGTCTATTTATATTTAATGTAATGACCCATCAAATTGAATTTAAATTTATCATTTTATTATGAGCTTTCTTTATTTTCTGCATACTTTGTTCTTTTCTGCTTTTTTATCACCATTTATGTTGATAATTTTTTATTATTCTATTTTTCCTGCTATTTCCTCAAAAGATGTAAACTTTTAGTCATCTTTCAGTGGTTATCTCAGAGACTGTAACACATATGTTTGGTTTATGAAATGCTAAGTTAATTGGTTCTTTCAGACTCTACCCACATGAATGAAAGTTGGTCAAAGATATTAGAATAAGTTAATTTCATTTACCCTCCTTTTAATTATATATATATTTACATATACATATGTGTGTATGTAACTATATACATACATACATATGTGTGCACATATATGTAACAAACCCAATAAAACACTCTTATGACTCTTGCATAAATAATAATTTTTTTTATTTACACACTTATTTAGCTATTTTGGCCACTCTTCAGAAATAGGATAATCCCTCATCCTAAATTTGCTTCAATTAAGACTGATGATATCACACACATATAAAAAGGGTATGCAAGGTTTATTACTTTCCAGATGAAGTTGTCCAGGGAAAACAGGGCAGATATCCCAAGTTGGTCTGAAAACCTTGGGAGAATAGGAAAAGAGATTGGTTTAAGTTTTTTTTTTTTTTTATGGTAGTTAGAGGGTGGTGCTGGGACAAGGCTTCCTGTGCATGTGTAAGAGCTTGACTAGTTTTAATCTTCCACTGGCATTAAAGAAGGGAGTTAAGCACCCAGGATTTCTTACTAGCATGCTCATATGGGGAGCAGAAGGGGACAAAGGGAGAGGATGTAGCTTAAAAGCTTTTAATACTCAAATATCAAAACATGGGGCCAGACTCCTTACTATATTAGCCTTTCCATTGCTCTTTATTACTTTCAGTATTTCTGGGCTTCCATGTGAGATCTTTTTCATTGTATCATTTCAGTCAGAAGAATATCCTTTAATGTTTATTTTAGTGTGCTTCTGGGAAATAGCCTCGTTTTGTTAATCTGAGAAGTTTTGTTTCTTATACCATCAATTTTAGAAATGAGATTGACAGCTTTTTTTTTAAACACTTGAAAGATACCATTTTATTGTTAGATGAGGTTTGTTGTTCTTCCTGAATAGTAAGCTATAGGTCTGGTTATTATTCTTTTAAAGGTCATACCTTTCTCTGACTTTTAGTTTTATTTTTTTTCCATTTTCAGGTTTTAGCAGTTTTATCCATTAATGCCTCAGTGTCGATTTATTTTTCAGTTGTTATGCCTGGGATTTGTGGTGCTTCTTGAATCTATAACTTAATATCCTACTCGAGTTTTGGGTGGTTTTTAGCTATTATGACTTCAAATTTGCTTTAATATAATTCTATCTCTCTTCTAATCCTGCTTCAGGCCCATTATTTTTTCTCCTCTATATTTAGTACTCAATTTACGTTAGGCTCTCTCACTGTGTCCTCTATATCTCTTACTGTCTCTCCTGTGTTTTCCATCATTTCATTTCTATAAGATTCACCGAGGATCTTCTAGGTAACTACATCTCTTTTTGGGTGGGTTGTATCTATTAGTCCCATCCATCAGTTGAGTTTTTGATTTCAGTTCCTGTATTCAGATTTAGAATTACCATTAACTTTTTTTTCCTGCCAAAACAATATGTTTTTTTTTCTTCTTGAGCATGGTAAACATTTATTTTAAAGCCTTTATCAGGGTGCCTGGGTAGCTTGGTCAGTTAAGTTTCCAACTCTTGATTTCAGTTCATGTCTGATCTCAAGGTTCCCGAGTTTGAACTCTGAATCAAGCTCTATGCTGACAATGTGGAGCCTGCTTAGGATTCTCTCTCTCCCTCTCTCTCTCTCTCTCTGCCCCTCCCCTACTTGTGCTCTCTCTCTCTCTCTCAAAGGAAAAAAAACCTTTAAAGTCTTTATCTAGTTATGCCTATTTCTTAATCCTCTATCAAATAATTTTTATTGTTATGTGTTTCTGCTGGGCTTTTCTCATGTTATCTTGCTCCTTATGGGACCATTTTTTCAAAAGTATGTGCTAGAAATTACATATTGCCTCATTTTGTCTAAGAGGTATTACTTCCTCTCTAAAGGCTTCTGAGGATGTCTTAAAACATCTGGGGGCATATGCATTCTTAGATACCTGAACTCTCTAATAATATGATATTACTTTAATTCTGTTTCAGGGATTAAGAGAATTTAAGGCTGAAAGAAAGAACGTATCTATTTCTTGTTTACTCTGTTCCTTAGAACAGATCCCTCTGTGGTCTCATCCCAAAGTGGGAATGTTCACTGTGTCTGCTTATCATCTGTGGGCTCTGAACTAAAATCTCCTTCCTGTAACTCTATGAAGATGTCAAAGTTTCATTCAGTCTCTCAGTTGCTTATTCCAGAATAAGAAAATTCTACCAGGGCAAAAGTGGTCCTAAATTCCTGACTCACTTTTGGTTACTTCTTGTCCTAGAATCCTAGACCAGTAGTTCTTCATTATCGTGTTGCCTCTACACTACCTTCAAGATAATTTTTAAGAAACACTTTTCCCAATTTTCTAGTTTCTTTTGTGAAATTATTGGAACAAACTACATACCAGGTTTTACCATTACCAGAAGGTATAGCAAGTGGATTGCATATTTTAACAATTTTAGTAGTTAATAGTTTTTGTTAATTTATACCAGAAAGGTCACTAGTATATGCAACCTGTTATTTCATAGATACTATTGTTTAGAATGAATAAAGAAAATTTTAATCATTCATTTTTAAAGAGAACATTTAGGAAACAATAGGTCACTGATAGTAAAAATTATTAAATTGGAATGAAATTAATTATGGAAAACTACTTTAGTAGAAATGTGAAGTAGAGCTTAGAGAGATATCTTGAGGCAATGATGCATGGGCAATGATAACTTTCTAAAGAGGAACTAGTGTCCCCTAGTGAATAATTAAGGACCAAATACTAATCAAGAAGTGATTAAGGGCAGATCACTAACTACAAGTGGGCTTTGAATAATACCCTTACCTCATGCCTGAAGTTAATCAACATCTTACAGTTTTGCTGGCAGGAAGATCTTTGTCACATTTGTCTTCCCAAGTTCAGCAATAGATACTCATGGAAGAGAACACCAAAACATATGAGGGGACAGGATGATTTAAGTGCCTTTTGCTCCCCCCCCCCATATTTTATTGTAATCTTCTCTCTAGAATTCCAGATATTATTTTGGTGATTACAAGTTCTACAAAGACTAAATTGATTGAAAATTTCCAGAAATTCCATATCATTTTAATATATCAGATTTGTAAATAAGAGAAATGTCAGCTTCTCAAATTACTTCATTGCTATTGGTAATGACATCAATTAATTCAAGAGTTATGCAAACCAAAATTTTGCTCAGTCTTAAATCAAAGAAGGGGTTACAAACCTTTCTAGAATTATTAAACTTCAACTAAGTATTTTTTTTCTCCAAAAAAGCCCCTGTGGCCCTAATTCATTTTTTACTGGAAAAAAGGGTTTCTGTAACATAGAGTTGATAATTTTGTGGACAGGGTGCTGAAAAATAAATACCTGTTTATTTGAGAGTATGCTAATACTATATAATAAGAAAATAAGCATTGTTTCCTATCACTGGGTCTTCATTTAGATTATTGGTACTGTGGTTGGCCCACAATGCCACTGTGAAATCCTATTCTTATCATGCGTATATGAAAGTTGCATATATGTAGCCAAATTTAAACTATGTCCTATGATTTTTCTCCAGGTGTATAGCTAGTGTTTTATTATGTTATACATATAGCACTAAAATCTTATGAATTTTACTTTTTTAAATGTTTTTTTCAATATCTTTATTTTATTTTAAGAGACAGAGCAGAGAGCAAGCAGGGGAGGGGCAGAGAGAGAGGGAGACACAGAATCTGAGCAGGCTCTAGTCTCTGAGCTGTCAGCACAGAGCCTGATACGGGGCTCAAACCCATGGACTGTGAGATCATGACCTGAGCCAAAGTCAGACGTTTAACTGACTGAGTCACCCAGGTGCCCTGAATTTTACTTTTGACTACACAATTTTTCTTTAAGCTATGAAAACAATATGTAATTTTCAGACATAAGCCATCTGTTTATTTTGCCACTGTCACTAAAGATCTTGATGTTAGAAAGTTTAGATGAAAAGACCTATTCTTTCATCTTAAACTAGAGAATTATATAGAGTTTATAGTCAACTTCTGTATTAAATTCAGGATTAAAAAGAAGAGTCAGTAAGAAAATTACCAAAGAGATCCATACCATTTAAAAGACAATAAGAATTCTATGCCCCTAAATTATATTCTTTGTTTTGATGCAACCAAGTTGTTTTTCTAGGTTTACATTCTTATTCACTACCACCTTCAGGAATGGTTTGCATCAAAACCTTGTCCATCCCAGTGGCCTGTGAATAATTTTAATATTTTAATTAAATCTATAGAAGTAGTATCATAGGAAATAACAAAACAGGAAAAAATTAGACAAATGACCAGCAAAGCCAAAAGTTGATTACTTGAAAAAATTAATAAAATAAATATACTTCCATGAAGATTGTCCAAGAAAAAACAAAATGGGAAGATTAGAAATAAAATATTAGGATTAAGAATAGGACATAACTATAAATGAAACAAAAGTAAAGTAAATAAGAGAATATCATGAACAACTTTATTCCAGTAAATTTGAAAACTGAAGATAGAGGGTAAAACAGAATATTTTATGAACACTGACTCAAAAGAACTAGAAGTGCTACATAATTCTGTGGTCATATAAAAATTAAATCAACAATAATGACTTTTTTGAAAGAAAAAAAAGAAAAAGACCTAGTTTTTTTTTTTTTTTGTCAAGTGCCTTCTAATGAACTTGTAAGGAACAGACAACTCAAATTTTACCGAAAGTTTTTAGAAGATAGAAACACAGGCACCATTCCTTAACACACTTTGTGAATTTCATATGGATTTGATAAAACAAAATTAACACCAAGGGTGAGGGGAAGAACAGTACAAAGAGGATGCTAAGATCCTAAACAAAATATTAGCAAACTGTTTCTAACTATCTATAAAAAGATTTTTAAAAAAAGAAACATTACAGAGTTAGATAAATATCTAGAAATGTAAGGTTAATATGATGTTAGAAAATTTGTTAATATAATTTGTATGTTTATCAAGAAGAGGAAAAAAAGAAAACTCTATAGCAAACATTATGATAAATGGTGAAATGTTAAAAAGCATCCCCTTAAACTAAGGAACAAGAAAATAACACCCACGGTCAATACGTCCATTAAAGTCCTAACAATTAAATAAGAGAAAAGAATTTTTAATAAAACAAAGGTATGAGAATTGGAAAACAAGCAAAAAGTTGTTTTGATTTATAAGTAATACTATTCTATAAACATTAATCTAAAATCAAATTTTTTAATTAGTAAGAGAATTTGGCAAGATTACTGGGTATAAAATCAATATATAAAAATCAATTGCATTTTTATACAATTAGATGCTGTAATTTTAAAATATACTTATGAATAAAGTATATAAATATGATAGGACACAATAAAAGATACTTAGACAATTGATTTTCAAGTTGGAAAAACTTTAATTCACATATCATCCACCAAACATAGAAATCAATTCCAAGTGTATTAAAGACGTCATTATATTGTGATGAACACCAAGTGTTGTATGTAAGTCTTGAATCACTAAATTCTGTACCTGAAACTAATATCACACTCTATGTTAACTGAAATTTAAATAAAAACTTTTACCAAAACACTTTATCATAAAAAGCAAAACTTTAAAATTTTTATTAGAAAATTTAATATCCTTATGACCTTGACGTAGACAGGGATTACTTATACAAAATGAAAAAACACTACTCATAAAGGAAAACTCTGATTGACTTATCTACATTAAAATGAAAACTTCTGTTTGTTAAAGATACCATTTTAAAAGTGAAAAGGCAAGCCAAAGTTAGGAGAATGTTTGAAACACATATAACCAATAAAGGAATAGTATTGAAAATGTATAAATATTTTTCAATTCCTCCTAAAAATCAATACAAATTATAGATTATCCAACAGAAAAATGCCTCAAAGAGATATTTAGATATATCATAAGGAATGACATATTAAAGGCCCACAGACACATGCAATATGTCAACAGAGAAATACAATAGTTATAAACCTCACTGAGATACCCATCTGATTGGCAGTTGTGTTAAAAATGTCTGACAATACCAAATGTTTCAAGGGTATGGAACTATGGAACAATGAGAACTCTTACATATTTTTGGCTGAAATATAAATTTATAAAATCACTCTAGAAAACAAATCCAGCATTAATGAACACATTTGAAGATATATGACCCCAAAATTTCACTTCTTATACATATTCCAGAAAACCATTTTCATGTCTGCATGACTTGTCAAAGACTTTTTAAAAGCATGTGTAAAATAGGAAAAATAAACAAACACTGGAAATAGCTGTAATGGATATATGTATATATAGATAGATACATAGATATATAGATATCTAGAGATATATAGATACACACAATGGAGCACTATATAGCACTGATGAGTGAACAAAACTATGCACATCACATGGATGAAATCTACAAATAAAATCTTGAACTTCAAAAAAGTTTAAGTCACAAAAGAATATATAGTTTATGATTTTCTTTATATAAAGTTCAAAAACATGCACACCAATGTAATATATTCCGGTGTTATGGTACATTGTATGATTTATTAAAAATATTCACTATCCTCTCTTTGTTGTGGATTTTATTTTTTACAACATGGATGTTAGTCAGTCATGTGACTTACTTTTGAAACTGAATGTGAGTAGAAGTGACGCATGCCACTCTGAGAATAAACTTTAAGAATCAACATATGGTTCTGCCATCACCCTCCTCCATCTGCCACAAGCATAGCATGTCCAAGATGAGGTTGGTTCTCTTCATCCTGGACAAGTACACAGGGAAAAAAGCTCAGCCAACACATAGTCAAGGTAGAACTCTATAACATGAATAAAAAATACTTCTTCATTTTTGTAACATAGAGCTTGTTACCTTACAGTAGATGCTACCATAACAAAACCCCTAAAATATGTCTCTCTGAGTTTGTCACAGAGTAGTGGGTAGCAGGATTAAAGGCTAGAAGGATGGCAATTCATTACGCAGTAGCACAACACTTAATGAAACTATAGCCACAATAAATAAAATGCAGATAATATACTGAGACTTTGAAACATTAGGCTAAGAGATTGGGAAACAGACTATTACTAGCAACTCCTAAGTGCTTTTGGCTTCATTTGACATGGTGGTACAGAAAAAGAAGTGAGCTCAGAAAAGGATTGGCCAATTTGTAAGCAAATATGAAAAGAAATGAAAGAAAGTCAGAAAGCTGGGGATTTACAGGGTTAGAAGATGTACTTATTCTCATACCCAAAGTGAAACTGAGAATACCTCTGAGTGATGAAAACTGATTAAAACTTAGCTTTGAGGAGTCATAGACCAAATCGAAGATGTGAGGGGCGCTTTTTGTTGGAATGATTATGATGACAATAGCTGGAAAATCTTTTCAGGTGCACAAATGGCTTAAAAGAGCCCAAGCATGTATCTTCCCCCACAGAAGTCTGATAAGCTAAACAACAAAAACAACAACAAATCCTCTGTGTAAGTCTACAGAAGAGAAGCATGTCTTGGGGAAAAAAATTGCCAGTGTGGCAGTTGGTATAAAATGTGATGAAGTTGTTGAGAGACTCATACTGTCAAAATAGCCATCAGCCTAGATTAAAAGAAATTGTCTAAGAGTGAGAAAATTGTCACCCCCTAAACAGCATATTCTCCAGTGCTCTTTTCAGATGTGGTCCAGTGAGGATAAGGCACAAAGAAAAGCTGCCTAGACGGTAGATTCAAGAGTTCTCTAGAAGCATGGACTGGAGAGGTAGATACATAAAGAGCAGAATGAGCCTAATCAAGAGGCATTTCTTCCCGCCATGGCGGAGGGCTTACTACAGTTACTCAGCGCTCAGAATCGCCATGTTCAGCAGACAGTTTTAGTTTTAGTTCATGGGTCTACAAATGAAGACGAGCTATCTCTGGATCCGATGTTAAGGTGATCACAAATTCCTGGATCTGTAGTCTGGTGCTGTCGTGGGAGACATCACTGAATGTTTTCCTTGGGGACGGGGAGAATGTGTTATTACATGAAAGAGTGAGCTGAACACTTGTGACCAAGAGAGCAGATTGCAGTCATTGTACTATTGTTTGGTACTCTTCGCTCTAGTTTTTTATAAGGGAGTTATACATCCCTGTCCTTTGCCATGTATCTTGTAGTGTCCCTCCTGTGTTACACCCTTCTGACTGATAACAGATTTGGCCCCTGAAACATGATGAAACTGATATGTGCCATTTTCGGGCAGCTTTAAGAGTCATCACAGTTTTGCCTCTGCTCATTTTCCTTTATGACGACACTGAAATAGGTGCTGTTCTTTTAGCCTGAGTCATGAAATGAAGAAGACATGGAACGGAGCCAAAGCCGACTTACAGGCACACAGCCAACGAGCATCAAATGTATGCTTGAGCAAAAAATATAGAAGTAAATAAATAAATCTCTCTCTGTATAAGTTAGTACTGTAGCATGATTTAGTAAAGCCTTAATTCGAGAATATACATAAGTGAGAAATAATGAAAAATGAGAGAAATTTAAACACAAAATTCAGAACAATGGTTCCCTTTAGTGGGGAGGCAAGAGACTACAAGGAAAAACACAAGGGTATGTATTTAGGTGGTGGGCATATAGGTGTTTATTATATTACTCTGTCACCTTCCAAATATAGATGCTAGATAGATGGTTAGATTGATAGGACATATTATATGTCTCACATATGTGTGTGAGCACATGGGCAAAAATATACACACATATATGCCTATGCATATTTTATATGCAAATATGCTTCTATGTGTATATGTCTGCTATTTATATTATTTCATAATTATAACTGGGGAAACTATATTAAACTCTGAGATAATAAACTAATACCTGCTTTGACTCATGCTTCTTCCCCAAACCACACTAGAATAATAGAACTGTAGAAATTTAAAAAGTGGCAAAGTAACACAAAGATGAAGAAAATGGGAGACAAGAAACAGTTAATATTTTTACTTAGATCAGAGAAAGTTGAAGCTTACACTAGTAGCCTAAGAAGCCCCATCTCCAAATGATTCATATCAAATTACTCTATAAAAGCTCATGAACTATAGGCACAATGTCCCTGAAAATGGTATTCAGTTAATGCTGAAAACAGAAATTACTTTAAAATCCTATAACTCACAGTTGGACCCCCAGTTCCACACCACCACAAGCAGCTGATTTACTTCTCATACTCTACCCTGCAGAAGACTGGAGGTTTAATTTGGAAGACACTGAACTTCAGGACACAGACAAAGCTGATCCAAAAGAGATTATATTAAAAAACCAGGAGATTAAATAATAATTCTCAGTAAACAATGTTCCTCCAGTCTTTACATTTTCAATGCCAGAATGACTCTAGAAGAATAAGCAGTTAATGCTACAAAGATATTAAAATGGTCTTTCTTCATTCTTCTGTTACAGCTCTTAAAATGTGGATATGTGGGGAATCCTGTCATTCAAAACACAATTTCTCGAGTGGCTACTGTATGACAAGAATGCCCTAAGCAGAGGAGACACAAACAAGAAATTGTTCCTTGCTTTCTCAAGGGATGAGACTTTGAGGGTGTGAGGAGACATTAACCAGATACTTAACACAAGTAATCAATGAATCATAATTATAAAAAGGCTTCACTGGTGATCATCCATTCTGGTTAATATTTTAACGTAAGGAAATACTGCTGTGACGTGGGTGTCAACTAATCAAAATGGACTTAGTGGTGAAGGTTCCAGGGCCTTGCAGCTCAGTGGCATCACTGAGTATAGTAAGTAAGAGCCTCTCGTGCAAAGGTTGGTTATTCAACTTTTATTATTATTGTTATCACCAAAATAAAAGGAGAGCCCTGACGGAGCGTAGGGTCATATGATAGTGTGGTCACACTATGATATTAAAAACAGTTGAACTGTAATATGCCAGGTGATATGTCATCCTACTTAAATACAGTTAACTCAGTTTATTCCCACATCTATAGGACAAGTGGGGACTAGTAGAAATAATCCTCAGACTCTGGATTATTAGATGATCGAAGAACTCCGCAATGCTCCTTGCATTTTTATATGACGCTATTTTATTTTAGGGGGTAGGGATCAGAGTCACCAGTCAGGGAAACGTTGAGTTCAGCTTTTCAAGATGACAGTATTAAGACCTGGAGCTAATGCAGAAGTTAGGTTTTTTTTTTCCCTTTCCCTTCACTGTAGCATCTGGGGTCTTAAATTTGGATTATGGAAGTCAGAAAGGGTAGGAGTCTAAAGGTTTTAAAGAAATCACCTACAGAGTGGAGGTTGAAAAAGGGTCCTCTTGATGTGTTTTGAATTCTTCCCGAGTATCTAAGCAGCCTTTTTTCTTTCCTCACTCAGCTCTTTCTGCCTCCCTCATGCTCTTTCTCTCTCCTATCCCCCTTTCCAGACTTCAAGGTGACCTCCTCCTCGTGGTGGGTAAATGATAGATGAGAGAGACCACCCAGCTGGGCCTACCACACTGCAAGTGCCACCCCGGGTCCAGTAGGGTTCCGAGAGGGCCCCCCCCATTTAGAACGCTTTGTATTTTTTGTTACACTGTTCTCCCAGCCCTGGATAAAAAACATGGCTTGAACAATAGAGCTGTGTGAGATTTACAATATCTGAGTACATAATAATTTCACCCAGCTTTCAGAAAAAACTAAACAGTAAATAACAAAAACCACTCCTCAGAATGTGTGAACCTAAATTTTCGGTCACTTTGGAAGCATTTTCTTCTTTTTCTAGTTTTTCATTATCTAGGCCAGTTGGCAATAAAACAGCATTTAATTATACATAAACGTGAGAACTCTGGTGAGAGAATATGGGTTGTGATCTAGTCAGAACTAGCTTGGGGCCAGAAATTGTTCATTCTAGGTGACTTCATTCTTATCTGCTTTCCCCCTATTTATTTTGTACTTTTATTTTTCCCTGAAGTTTTTCTTTCTTGACTTTTTTTTTTGGTATATGGCCTCCATTTTCTGTTCCCTTTCATTATTTTTCTCTTTTAAAAGTCCCACCTTTACTAAAGTAAAAGCAGTTTCTTTCCAGAAAAAAAAAAGATAGAAAGAAAACTATTACTGTCAGGAAATAATTATTCAAAATTGGCAGAATTTTTTTTAGGGTTTTTTTTTTTTTTGCAAAGATGTAAATTGATCACATTATTGAGATCGCATTTTATAGTGAAAGGTACTGTCAGGAAAGGTATGATAAAAACATGCTCCATTTAAACTTGAAGCTTCTCCTGGAAATGCATTATGGATTTCATTTGAATAAAATTTATCCTGTGAATCTGTTGCTTCTTACAGATTTTGAGAAAGTACCCTGTTCTTCCTGTCAGTGGCAGGCAGCATCTTTTTAATTTTTTCCCCCAATAATATTGCAGGACTCCAGTACACTTTTTAAAGATAGATGGATTTTTTTCCTCTCATAAAGAAGAACATTGTGGGGGAAAAAACGCTGGATGTGATTTCAAAAAATGTCAAAATATGTCAAACGCAGATACCACTCAAGGGTTTCATTAACTGAAGCTTTGGTGATAAGTGTCATCTTGTCAAAGACCCACCCATCTCTTCCAATACATTACCAAATGTACTAATTTCCTTGCCGAGCTTGATGTTTATTGTATAGCTGAAATTGAAAATGGTCGGTAATGGAGTGAGCTTCAATCCAAGACCAATTCTGAATCTAAATTACTTGCTTCTTTCAATAGCATCGACAGAGGAGAGCTTTATGCACCTTGTACCTAATCAACCCTTACTGTGACCCTAAATTCAGCAGTCTTCAGAGATTAATAATAAAATCCTCAGTTCAAACAATTATTTGCCCTGAACAAGTTGCCCATTTCTTATGCTGGGAATGAAAGAATGTGACATTATTTTTTAAAAGCTCTGCATGTTGTGGCCCACCATTTATTTTTGATCTCTGACCCCCCCGTTGCAGCCTGATTGCAAATCTCACATGCTTACTTGAATATTTTGGGGGAAGGTGGGGAGGGGGAGTTGTGAGGAGATTTCTTTGTTAGCATTTTAATATGCCTGTTCTCATTCCATATCTTTTTATAGTTCTGGTTTTCACAAAATAAATGAGATATTTTATCAATATATATTTCTAAAGTGTTTAATATATAGCTCTATTGATCTTGGAAAGTATGACCTAATTCTGGCTTTGTACAAAACTACTCTGAGAATCTTGAAAATAAACTCTCTGGAAAAATCAACTATATCTCTACTTTCTCAAAGAATAAGTTTCAGAGAGCGTCTTATAGAGCCTCAAATCTTAAATAATCTTTTAATCAATTATTTTTTTTTTACTCAATTTTACTTGGCAATGTAGTTGATAGCCCTTGAGTGAGGTTAGCTGAGTCATGTCAAATTCTTTTACTCATATTTACAATGAAAAATATTTCATTATATTCAGTGCCAGAGTTTTTTTGTTTGTTTGGCTTTTTTTTTCTTTGTATCTTCAACTTCCTTATGTTCAATTAGTATTCGTTAGTGTGGTTATAATGATAGAAAGGCTTAATCCTTGCTCTTCATAACATTAGGGGGTTGGGGGGAAAGTTCTGAAACAAAACAGTAAAGGAAATATTTGGACACCCTAAATGGCTCCTTTGATTCCTCATCAAGAATCAGTCTTCTGTCCAGGAGCCTGCTGGTGGAGGGAAGAGACCCATAGTACATCACTGCCCTAGAAATTCTGCCTGACATTTGACATTGTCAACATTTCCTCTGGCTGTCTGCTTTTGGAGGGAAACCCTCCCTAAGGACTGCCCTGCTTGACAGAATGCGAGTCTCCAGAAGATTCTCCTGTCTTTTGAATGCATTTTTTATGCCCAACAGCAATAATGGCCATCTAAGTATTGATTATATAATATGTCTGCTGAGGTGGCAAGCACATTATTGTTGCAAGAGGCTGAGAGGTTGAAAAACTAGGTTATCTATAAACTCTCTCGCCATTGAGCATTTCTTCTAGTGAGGGGCAGTATTCAAGGCTATCTTTGGACCTTACTTTACCTTATTCTGTGATTCCAACTGATGGATAATGCAATGAGATGGTCAACATATTCCAAGTTCTTTGAAAACAGACTTATGTTTACCATGGAATGGACATAAATTCATTCATCACCACAAGGGGACAGTAGTCTTATGGGGTCTGATACATGAGGAAGGCTAGGAATTGCCCAGGGTGGTGCCCTATCAGGGCACCCAGATGCTAATTAGCAGCAGTGAATTGGTTAAGTAGACTTTGAAAGGCAGTCAGGACATAATCTAATACTTTTTCTTTCATCCAAAAAAATACAATAGATGGTATATAGTAAGTCTGCTGTGTATAGTAACAGCAATAAGGACACTGAGCTTTTATTATAAACTGAATTACATCCCCTGTGTGGGGACACGAGAGAGCCTATCGTATAGTAAGAATTCAGCTGAGATCACAAGCTTGCCTCACCTAAACCTTCTGTGATGTGATGAGAATGACTTTTGGTTACCGTACATCAAAGAGGGTCTAGCAGGCTAAACAGTGATTGATCCATTCTCCTCTTTCAAGTCCTCTCTTCAAAAATAGCTTTAAAGCAATCATCTAATAAGTGTCAGAATAGAAGATAGAAAATGTTAGTACAAGTGCTAGGCATATGTCTACACTAGCTAAATTTTCTGCAAGATGTTCAATGACTGGATAAGGTTTCTAGAGTAAATGCTATCATTTCATAAGAGGCAAGAAGCACTAAATGGGCTGCCATTGATGGAAACAATGCTGAGATTTAAAGTGATTTAAGGCAAAATACTGTGATTTGCTCTACTAGCAGAGAATTCTGTTAAAAAAATTTGGGAATAATTTTATTTATATACAAAATCTGGTATAGGACCTGCATATATACATACACAAAGGAAATCGTATTTTCATAATATTCTTTCACAGATGAATATTGTGAAAGGAGAGTTAAGGGGACCAAACATGTGATGGACCCAATGTGGTGGTCATTAGAGCTATTCACAAATATTTTTATTCCCTTCTTCCTTGCTTCCATGAAGTCAGATCTGGCCATATGATTTACTTTGAATGAAATGTGAGACGAAGTGAGTTATGTCACGTCTGGATGGAACTTTAAGCGCTAGTGGAAGATTTGTTACATCCTTGTCTCCTTGTCTTGATGACTGTGAAAGCTGGAGTTGAGATGAAGCCTCCTGGATTCCTGAATCATTATTATGAACAGATCTTCCTGCTAATCTGCACTCGACATGCACTATGAGCAAGAAATAAAGCTGCATTATGTTAAGCCACTGAGATTCTGGAGCTGTTTGTTACCACAACATAACCCCGCCTATCCAGGACAGGCACATCACAGTGACACTAAGTAACTTAATAGTTCTGTTAGGTCTGAGTCATGTAAAATGGTACATAGTAAGGTATCATAGTGGATCATATGCCTTCATTTATACAGGCCAACATATATTTATTAAGTATATACTATGTGCCAGACAGAGTACGTGGAAATAACAAATCACTGCTGAATGTGCTCTAATGTGTTACCCTTTGTTACCTCTTTGCTAAATCCCTGAGGAGCAGATGAATGAGGCTCAAAGTGTTACTGCTTTCATATAATTAATGAAGATAAAGATAATCTAAGATTAGTGATGTCTTGACTTGTTTTTAATGAATGGCATTATTTCAGAGGACAATGTATTAGAGGAAGAAAATGGGTTCATTTCAGAAAATCCTGAGAATTTTTTATATTGGCCAAATATCTGTAATTCTTAACCCATACAATTCAGCCATTCCCCAACCACATCAGGCACTTCCGAAGTTTGCACTCTTGGTCAGGCTGTGTTCTGCCTTGAACGCTCTTCTTTAGAAGACCAGCTCAAATGTCTTTACTTTCATGAAATTTTGTTTTCTCTGTCTCCCCACAGCATCAGGCACATACCTCTATTAACATTTATTTCAGTCCCGCTTTACATTATGATTATTGTTTACATGATATAACTTCCTGCTGTAAGCCTCGATCCCCCACCCATAAGGGCTGCACATTCATTGTGAGTAAAGGCTTTTGTTTTTTCCTGCTTTACTATCTCCAATCTGACCCCCCTCCTTACAGCTCAATACATGTTAATTGATATTTGAATTGATTTGAGAGATTTGTTTGGGTGTGATCATGGATTTCTTAAAACAGATTCCAATTGCCCTGGTTTGGAATATTGAAGAAACAAAGAAACCCTTTCAGCTTAAAGAAGGGCGGTTGCAAAGCTGATACTTTTGGCTACTCTTGGGGGAATTAGTTCTCTTTTGGCCAAGGACCAAAGCCTGCCTCCTGTACACCCATCACACTTAGCTAATTTCCATTCTCCCCAGGGACCAAGACAGAAAGACAAAAGAGGAAGGAAGTAGGCATTTCAGAAGAAATGAAACCCACCCACAAAGAGCCAGTTGAAAGGAAGAAATGAGAAGGGTAGGAGGGAGTTCGTGTTAAAAAAAGAAAAGAAAAGAAAAAAATGAATGCAGAATTTAAATTGCATTTCATTATCCATCTTCTCTGCATCATACCAGTAACTCTCTTGACTTGCTATCTCTCCCCAGGATAAGTCCTGGCTGCTCAAAGCTTGTTGCTACTGGAGCAGTGATCAGAAACTCTGTGTTTGTGCCGAAGATGCCAGGCCACTATGTTCACTCCTTCTTTCTCCCCTTCCCATTTCCCCTTCCTCACTTGGACCCCAGCATCTACCAGCTAGGACACTCGATCTTCCCTGAAAGGTTAAGGCATGAGTAATAAATACGAGAAACAAACATGTGGTTTTCCCCTCATGGTTTGTCAGCCACTTTAACTCTTCACCATTCAGTCAGTTTCTTGCCTGTCATTCTGCAGCATGACTGAGATAACCAATGGCTTTGGCTTCAAAGAGATGGAGGGCAGGATCCTAGTTTTCCCACAAACTTGCCTTAAATACCTCAGAATGTTACTCAACCATTTGTCTGTTTTCTAATTTTGTAAAATAGTATTAAGTATGCCTGTGTAAAGTGATTGTGTAAGGATGTGAGATAGGGTTGTAAAGTCACATAGGTGATGCTCAGTAAATCTTACTATTGTTATTTTGAATAAATATTTTCCAACCATTTTTCTTCTTCTTCATGATGTTTCTAGTTTGATGATCGTGGTTGTGTCCTAATGATCTCATGTCTAATATGCGGTTTCTTCTAAGTCATCTTTCTAAAAATAGATATCAGAGCAAGACCCACTCCATACCTCCAAAACTATTCAAATCTTTCCAGTCATTCTTTGGGGCGTAGATAGCACCCTTAACCCAGTTTATCTCACGAAGGCTGCAGCAGTCTAGCATCTGTATCTAGTCTCATTGCCCATTGTTTCCCTAATTTTTAAAATTTTTATTTATTTTTTTAAAATGTTTTATTTATTGTTGAGACAGAGAGAGACAGAGGGGCGAGGGGCATAGAGAGAAGGAGACACAGAATCCAAAGCAGGCTCCAGGCTCTGAGCCATCAGCACAGAGCCTGATGCAGGGCTCGAACTCACAAGCCGTGAGATTATGACCTGAGCCGAAGTCAGATGCTCAACTGACTGAGCCACCCAGGTGCCCCTTGTTTCCTTAATCTTAACTGTGAGAAATTGTTTCTCTATGGAATTCCAAAGAATCATACCTCTTAGGGTCCATGTAATAGACCTCCTATGCTAAGACTGGGTTTGACTTGTGACTTGCTTTGACTACTAGGAAGTCAACACACGTGACCAAAGCAGAAGCTTGATAAGTATTTATACACTGGGGCTTCCTCTCTTGAACCTCTGCTGGTATCGTGAAAAAGTACAGTCTGGTCCAGCCCTTTAAGTATGAGTGACTTCTTGGAGAGAGTTGCCTAGCTATCTCGGATACCCCAATGCAGCCATGTGAGTGTACTCAGCCAAAGCTAGAAGAAAAACTATCCATCCAACGCACACACTATGAGAAATAGTAAGGCATTGTTTGAAGTCGTGTTTCAGAGTAGTTTGTTAAACAGTAATAGATAACTAATACAGTGCCTTTTTTCTCCAAAATAATGAGCAACTATAGTTCTATGAAAACATCATTTTTTGTCACACATCACGTTGGTTTGCAAATGCTATTTCTTGTGCTTGTAATGCCCTTCCCCCTTGTCTGTTACTCTTTGTGTCCCAGCATATGCAGTGGAGGCTGGCATATACTAAGTGTTCAATAAAGACTGAATGAAAACCCTTAAAATGTCAAAATATGCCACAAAGCCTTCAAAGGTGTACACTGTGTCCCCCATTGTTCAGATTGGAATTTTAGAGAGATAGAAATGCATCCGTGTTGCTACTTTTATGAAAGAAAATAATAGTTTACATGCAGCTACATACTCACAGTCAAAGATACTACAGAAAATGTCTTGGCCTGAAAGGAGATTTAGGTTTTAATAAATATAAAACAAGTTCTTTCACTACTTAGTTAACAACTTAAAAAGTATAATATCCAGAAGTAGCAAAGGTATAGAGTAGTCCTCATACATTACTGGTGCTGGGGAAAAAATTAAAGGTGAAATTTGGGAGATGAATTCTGGTACATGTATTAAGAGCCATAAAAAAATACAGGTTTTCTTTTATCCAGTAATTCTATTTATGGCAGTATAACTCATGGAAGTACTCCACAATTTAGAAAAATAGGCATAAGAACATTGAGTATGGCCTGATTTGTTTTGAAAAGTATAAATAAGTCAGATTCTCATCACCAGGAACCTGGCTCAGTCAGCTTGGGTGCATCCATTTAGTGAAACATCATGGGCCCTTCAATAGCTATGAAGTTCATCATGGAAAACACAAAAGAGGAATATTAAGAGGAAGAAAATAAGAATAACTGACAACAATATGAAAATATAAATGTAAAAAGAATTGCAAGGAATTATGGGTCATTTTCTCTCTTCCCTAGATTTCATGTAATTTTTTAGTATTATTTTGATAATGTAAACAGAATTATTAGACCAAATTAAATGAAATATATAATACTATATGAAAATATACTATACTATATGAATGCTATACTAATACTATATGAAATATATAATACTATATAAAAATATAGTATTATAAAAATAATTTGGTGCTAACTTTTAATATAACTCTCTACCTGAGTCTGACCCCCTGTAATAATTGCTGTTATGTTACAGAATCCAGGAATCATGGTGTTTCACCATCTGGTGTATGCCATCTCGTTAATCAATATTTATGAATATACTTCACAGGGGTTTTATGAATCATTGTACCTTATAGAATGTATTTTTTATTTGTTTTTAAATTATTTTGTGAACGTCATCAGTACTCATGCATTTTATGAACATTATTAATACCTGCTGCCTTTTATATGGAGCAGTTTATATTGAGAAGGATTCCTCATGATGGTGGTGAAGTTCTATGCCAGGATGGATTTACATGTTCCATTTAGAAAACTGCAGCCTGGAGAGAGATTTCATCCCAGTCCAGGCTCATGCCCAAAGAAAATCACTGGGGCAAGTCTCACGATAAGTTCCCAATGACCTCAGCATTTCCTGCAGGTTGGAAGGCCTCCAAAATTTATATCTCAGCCACTACGACTTTCACAAGGTCCAGTCACACACTTCCAGATATATTTCTACTGGGATGATCTGCTTTCATCAAAACTCAATACACCTAAAATGGCCCCAACTGATTATTCTCCTGACTTTCATATTTCTCACATCAGTATCCACTTTCTAAGTCACTTAAACCCCCCAAATCAGAACATTAATGATATTTTTTTCCTCCTTCATACAGATATATATAAGGTAAACAAGGCCAGTCTGTTTTGGTAATGCCAAAATTATTGCTTTTCCCTACTTCCATGCTTATTTAGGTTTTACCACTACTTCAGAAGTCTTCGAATTAGTCTCTCTGCCTCGTCTCTTCTTCCCTGACAAATTCCACTGTTATATAAATATGTCTAGAGTGGTCATGCAACTCTCTGGGTTACTAAAATATTTCAGTACATTCCTTATTACCAACTTTGGTTCAATCAGCTATGGCATTCAAAGCTGCTAGTAGTTTAGAGCCAATCTGCTTTTCTAGCTTCATTCTCTCAGAGCTGCCACATTATACAACTCTGAGGGCACCATTTATGTTATGGAATACATCTACTCACTACACCTCTAATAGGTGTACACATGCAACTCAGTGTAAAGGGTGCTCCCTGGAGTTGTGCAACATGGGGCTCAGTAACATGGCTCTTCCATTCCAGCCAGACAACCCCCATTCTGTGAAAAGCCCTTTTGCCTCTGCATGTTTGGATCCTCTCTGCTTAGTAGGCCTTGCTCTGTCATTAATCCCTTCTCTTGGAAGCCTTGCCTGATTTCCTCAACCCTTTCCCTGCCTTCTGGTATCACTCTAATTATATTTGTTAAGTTTATATATTGAGGTACGTGGGAATTAGATCAAAATAATTTTTAACCCCTCCCCATTACAGCACTATCTTTTCTCCATGACCTTGAGCCCTTTACTTCTCTGAGCCTCTTCTACCTGTAAAATGGAGATAATATCACCCACCCATTCCCACAGAGCATCAGGAAGATTAAATGAGATCACAAATGTGACATAACACACTTGGCATGGTTCCTAACACATTGTGAATGGTCCACATATGTTAGTTGTAGTGGCGGAAGTGGCAGCCGCTGCTCAAGTAATGGTTGTGGTTTCTGTGTATTCTCCTAGCAGGGAAAGGTGGGCCCACGGAGACTGTGCCACTTACAAGCTGTGAAGCCCAGAACAAGTTCTCCTTACCTTTTGGAACCTTGTTTTCCTTTCCCAATGAAATGATCAAAAGGACACCATGAGTAAGAAAGTGCTTTGTAGACTAGGCAGGTTGTATAAATGCATGGTGGCAACATCGCGGTAAGCACCTAGATGGCAGAGTGTTCTTTTACCCTTATTCCCCTCTGGGCCTTGCACCACCACGTGGATAAGCATGCTCAGTCTACTCCTATACAACCTACTGAAAGTTTGAGCAGAACTTTATATATGAGACCAAGAATTATGGAACATAATCATTACTTGTTTTTAGAGTTTGAAGAGATTTTTGAGGTTGTTTGCATCAATCCCCTATCTCACCGTACCTATCATCATGCCCAAGGCCATAAAGAGATTTTGCAGCTGCACTCAGATCTGTATCCAATTTCTCAGGGGTTTCTTCCCATTATTCTTTGCTGACTTTCTATATTAAGCTCTCATAAATGAAAACAGTCAACACTTAAATGTTATTAATTTTGGGGCGCCTGGGTGGCTCAGTCGGTTGAGCGTCTGACTTCAGCTCAGGTCATGATCTCACCGTTCATGGGTTCGAGCCCCACGGCGGGCTCTGTGCTGACAGCTAGCTCAGAGCTTGGAGCCTGCTTCAGATTCTGTATCTTCCTCTCTCTCTGACCCTCCCCTGCTCACACTGTCTCTGTCTCTCAAAAATAAATAAAAAACATTAAAAATTTTTTAAATGTTATTAATTTTTACATTAATCAAAAACTTAGGGACTTGATGGAGAGTTTTCCTAAAGACAGTGGAAGAACTACAAATAATAGTGCTGGAATTTAGCACCATTTTTCTATTAAGTATTTTCTTTCTTCTGCAAGGAAGAGCACTCACTCTAGGTTTGAGCCTGCATCCTCTCCAGAAGAGGAGGATGTGCATAGTGACTGATGTAAGGCAAGCAAATGGGGTCAACACCTAGGACTAGTGTAGAGAGAAGAGGTGAGAGCAGTCATCTTCAAGCAGAGAAGGGCTTTTTTTTCTAACTTCTTTTTTAAAAAAGTTTTTAAAATTATTTTTAAAGAGAGAGAGCACAGGGTGGGGGGCAGAGAGAGAGAAAGAGAGAATCCCAAGCAGGCCCCACACTGTCAAAGCAGAGCCTGATACAGGACTCAATCTCATAAGCCAGGAATCACCTGAGCCAAAATCAAGTCAGATGTTTAACCGACTGAGCCACCCAGGCGCCCCTTTATTCACTTCTCTAATGCCACTCCCGCTGTTACCATACTGGTTCTGTCTCCATCCTCCTTCCCCTACAAGCTCTGTTAGACACCTGAATGTACCACTGCCACTGCCACTCAGATCCTGGGAGTTCCCTGAGGTGAGGGAACCTGTCATTTACATTCTCTGAATCTTCCTTAACACCCAGCAATTTATTATAGAGGCTTTATCATAACGGATGGATGGATGGTAGGATAAAAAAGGGAATAAATAATGAAAGAAGGTGAGAGGGAGTGAGGAAGAAAAGCATGCCAACTTACTTCTTTGCTAATAAGCTTTAAGTACATTTTAAAATGCATTTTCAGGGATAGCTTGGGTTCATTTTGTTTTAGCAGCACTTAAACCAAATATTACCAACTGGTGCCCTTAAGGCTAAATTCAACCCAGGCATCTATTTTGTACTCTTTCTAATAGAAATAAATAAAGAAGTTTATATGGTAGTGAATCCTTTGCCAATGTTTAAAATTGGGAATATCATATTTTAAATGAATCCAGGTTTTTCTGGAAAACTCAGCCACAGTGTCTTACACTTCCATTTGCTTTGGACAGGGCAGACACTGTTCTATGTGCCAAAGGAGTAGTCACTGACATAGATAATAGTCAATTGCCATTTATCATTCATGTTCAAACTTTTAAAAATTCTGACTCCTACTTCTTGTTTATATTACTTGCTTGGCCCCAGCAGACTTTAGAGTTCACCACGTTGGCTTGCTTCACCTGGTATCACAACCCCTACCCCACACTAAAGGAGAGAAAAAGATTGAAGGAGAGAAATTTTAAGAAAGCAATATAATCACAGTACTCACTCAGCGTCTTCCATATATATATATGGACTGTACTATTTTACATATCCTAACTGTCCTCTGTGGATCAGCAACTGGTCTTGTCACCATTTTATAGCTGAGGAAACTGTGGTTTAGATATTAGGTATGTTGTCCGAGGTTACAATTCACAAGTACTTATAATCCAGATATTTCTGCCTCCAAAGCCTATCGTTGGAACCATTACACTGCTTTTGTCCTCTTTCTTAACATATAAATGATGAAATCAGCACTATAATATACTTTCTTCATCTCTTAGAAAAAGCAAATAAATATTGATTAACTGCACTCAAGCAATTTTAAATTAGGCAGTCAATTCTGAAGTGCTCCAAATCGTGCCTATTTGTGTTCGTGCAGTGGTGGGCTGTCATTAATAACATGCCTGGATAAATTCCCTCAACATTTGGTAGTTTGAAACATCCAACATACAGGTGGGAAGATGTGTATAGCAAAGAAGTACCAGAAAATCTCTTTCTTTTCTTTTCAATTGAACTTATTGTGACACATAGGGAATTCATTCTGAAAGATGGTGGGTTTCTTAAATGGTGGCTAATTCTGATGCATCTGCAAACACTTGACTCTTTGGGTCCCCGAGCTCCTTCTGCAGTCGTGTGAGCAGAAGGGACGTTATCAGGGAATTAGAGGCAACCCAGACTCACTGTTGTATGCTCCTGCAGCATGGGGAGGCTTCTTTGCACTCTCTTTTTAGTTAATAGCTCCTATATCTTCATTAAATACATTGGTCTGGTTCAGTTTTTTCCTGGTAACATTTCATTTGTGTCTTTTAATTGTGCCCTGTGAAACAAGAGTCTCATTGAAAACAAATGCTTACTCCTACCCCCACCATTATTATGCAGTATTATAATAACAAATCTTATTGGCTATTCCACCCTGTGCAGAAGGCACACAAGACCTTGTCTGACTGTTTATATGAAGGGCTATGCAAGCAAAAACTCTAAGTTCATGTAGTGAGCCTGCAGTCGTGGAAAGCTGCTTCATTCAAGGGATAACCAGGGCTATGAGAAGGATTGCTGCTTTGTTTTTATGTGAATGCCTTGCAAGAACACATGCCCACAACTAAAACAAACAAAAAAATTATTAAACCTGTATGTTGTACATTTCATGATCGTAAACCATCTAGGGAGTCATAGCCTAAGCAGCAGGTTGGCTAAATGGGGACAAATGATCAGTCAAATGTAACTGGAGACAGCTTCATAGGTTTTTAATTGTTTTTCTCCTAGTAGGAAGAGTGCATTCTTATGGTTAACATAGACATTTGGATTCGATCAGAAATTGCATTCCTGGCAACATCCTGGCATACATTGTATGTTAGGATTTCAGAATGCATGTTAATGTCTTCATAAGTGTTCAGTTCACTGATTTATGCCCTTCTCATTTGACAGCGGCCACAGAAGAAGCTCTTGTCTGTGGTGGCTCTAGAATAATGTGATTTCTGGGCTGCTGAAATCCTTTTTCAAATCCCCACCTAAGAATATGCTCCCTACAAATCTTTCCCCTGGGCTGGGAACTCCCACCATTCGTTACTGCCCTGGCATTAGAGACCTCTGTTCCTGGGAAACATGGCCCGTTAGGGTCTATTAGATCCACCGCAGTAAAACTGATACATTTATTTCTCTGGACTCACCATAAATTTTTCCACCCCGTACCTAGGCAGGGGACATTTGAAATGTTCTTATACATTTTTGTTCCATATCCAGTTGCTTCTCAAAGAGCAAAGAATGTGGATCAAATGTTACATCTGCCATTAAAATCATCCCTGACTGCCCCAGCCCAAAGCACTGCTTACCACATTAACACCAGTGGTACATATTTATGGCTTCACTAATTCATCACTAAGTGAAGGATAGGGTTTTAGAAAAATATTGAAAATAGAGAAATAAACATAGGTGTTTGCCTTTGGGTCATTTCCCCCAGGGCAACCTTTGTCAAAGTAATAAATGGCCCAGAGGATAAATGCAATGACTTCAGATGATGTGTGGATTCTTTTTTAATTTCCACTATTATTTATTTAGTTTTACATTTATTGTCTAACTACATTTATTGTCTAAATGATCCTGGTTTTTTTTAAGCATGGAAGCAATACAAGGGTTTTTAAAAAAAATACATATGCTTAACTAAAAAAGAAGCAAGTAGAGTTAATGAAAAACATTTAAATTATAATATAGGTAATTCATAAATATAGGGAAAACAAACAAACGAGAAACCCCCCCCAAAAAACCTCTGTGAAGTAGGTACTCAACATTGATAGACATGAGGAGAATCATTAAGGGAATATGTAAAAAATAGAATTTAGGAAGTTCTTTTAGGAAAAGCAGACCTGGAATTAAATAATTAAATGCAACTTGGTTAGGGCTATGTTGGAGTATGATAATCCATCTTTGGGATCCCTCCCAAGCTATCAGCTGCCAGGGATGGAGCATCAGAGCCAAACTGGCTCGTGTACTGCATATCTGACCCCTATAGCTGACCATGTTTGAGTGCCTATCTCATCTCCTTAGAAACTACAGCCTATGTCCCAACAGGAAGGGGTTCCCTGCGCCTCATCTTCCCCCCCCCCCCCGCCACAGTAGTGCATGCGTGTGAACCGATCATTGTTCCTATAGCTAATATCTAAGGAAATGCATTGTTTTTTGTGGATCTGGGAGATAAAATAGCAGTGGATATGCGTTTTAGACTTGTCATCTTGCCACCTCCCAGATTCATAATCTTAGTATGTCTCAGTTAATAATCAAAATTCCCTCGTATTTTTTTACAGTGTCCTGATAAAGGAGCTAAAGCTCTTGGAAAATACCTTACCAAAAAAGATTCTGTTTCAAAGAATAACCAAGACCTAGCTAAATAGGACTCTGTGTACTGGTGAGGTGCGGGAGCGGGGGGGGGGGGGGGGGGGGGGGGGGGGGGGGTTGGAGAAAGGAGCTAGTTACAAATCCTGGAAACTCAGAATTTACAAGATTCTACTCAAGATCTCTGTAAAACATCTGGTCTGAAGATCTGAGTAACTTCACAGCTTGATGCAGGCAGGGCACACACCTTTCCTTTCCAACTTTACCTTCTTTTCTGTCCCCTGGCGTCTCCATGTAAGGCAGATTCCTTAGGAAATAGCATAACTCTGAGAAGAACCCAAGGTTGGGTGTCAGACATCCTGGGTTGGAAGCCTCTTGTGAGCTGTATGATCTTGTGACCTCTTTATATTTCCTCATCTTTAAAATGAGATTCATAGCACCTTATCCTCACAAGGTTTATTATGAAGATTTGAGATAAGGAATATAAAAACACTTGGGATATATGGTGGAATTCATTTTATGATTATTACTGTATAAAAGTTTTTCTGGAAACTGTTATTATGACAATAAGAGGTGAATTACTCTTAACATCCAAAGTTTAAGATGAGCCTAGAAGGAAGAAAGGAAGAGAAATAGAGAAAGCAGTCAAGGGGCTGTCATATTCTTGCACATCCCCTGAGATCCTGCTAGAAATGCAGAATCTCAGGCCCCAACCCGACCTGCTGTCTCAGAATCTGCATTTTAACATGATCTCCAGGTGAGGCAGTTGTGGATTAGGATGGGGTAAACACTGGTAAGTGGCATTTCCTCTTCCTCTGCTTTTTAACCCTGGACATGAGGAACATGCCAACAAATGCAGACACAAACTTCATTTTTTGAAGCAGCTCAAAAATAATAAAAACAACAAAAAGAGTACCCATGCACTGTTCTAAGCACTAGACATGTATGATGAAATGCATACTATTATTATTCCCACAGCAGCATGATGAATGTGTACTATTATTATTCCCATTTTACAATTGAGGAAACTGAGGCAAAAGAGATTAAGTCACTTAACAAGAGTTATACAGCTAGTAAGTGCAGGTGCTGAGATTACAATCCAGAAATTTTGGCTGTAGAGTCTTTGCTCTTAACTACCATGGATTCTACCTCTTCTTTCTATCACTTCTCTAAATCATGGTTGAACTAAAATATGTGATCCAAGCACTGGTGCACCAGCTTCTTCCCTCCAGACAATTATTTTGTCCCCAAACTCCCTGGGATCATCTACTAGGAGTAAAGATTCACAAACCTTAATCTTGCCCAACTGCCGCTGTCAGTGTTTAGAGCTGAATTTCTTCTTTCTAGATGTAGCAGTAGCTTTCTCAGCTGACTTGCTGTCAGAGTATTTCTCCCACTCCAGGCTGTTCAAATTCTATAGCCAGAATTATCTGGCAGCTCTGATCACCTGTTCCCATTTCAAAACTTCAAAAGCTTCCCTATTTGATTATAATGCACCTGCTTCTACTTGAGATCCCAGTTTCCTCCTAGATCCTGCCTCAAGCCTGCCTTTCCGAAACAATTTTCAACCATCTGCCCCAAAACATGCGCACTCACTGAGTGCCCCAGCAGCACACCACTTCCACGGGCCATGCTTTAATCTCTCTAGAATACCATTTTTCCATATTCCGTCATCCGAAGCCATACTCAGGCCCCACACAGAGAGTACATTTTCAAGAGACTTCTACATGTGCAGAGCTAAGATTCATCTTTCTCTCCCTCTTTCCTGTCCAATTCTGTGACTCCCTCATAGAAATGTCTTTATTAACATGGGACATGTGTCCTGTAATAGGCTAGTTAAATGTTCTTTTAGTAAAAATATTGCCCATACATAATGAATTCTACTCAATCTACTGTCAAACTTGACTTCCTGAAGCATATTTATCCAGCTCTCTCTACAAAGTATCTGGCATTTAAGCAATTACATGATAGTCCATTAGGGAAGGTGGTAGGAGAAGTCCCCCTTCACCCAGGAGTGGACTGCTCTGAGAAATCTGATTCATTTCTTGATATTCAACAGACATGGAAAGCAACGAATCTTGCATGAAGAACAGTAAATAGCTTCATTGCTGTCCCACTCCACTCACCTGTTCTCCCTTTATACCTAAGTTTATTTACATACATACATATGTTTTTAGACATACATTTAAAAAATAGTTTGAGCTCTAGCCATTATCCAAAGGAGTTTATTTTCTAAAAATGTACATACTCTTTGATATGACAGCTTACTTCTAGAAATCCCAAGAAATTACTGTGAATACGTGCAAAGATTATGTTACAGGGATATTCTCTGCAGGGTGGTTTATGATAGCAAAAGTAGTGATTAAATAAATCATAGCGTGTCAAACTAGTGGCATTCTATAGGTAAAATAGTACTGAAACTGTTTGTGGAAATAGGTTGTGGTATATTTTTAATTGAACAAAACATGTATGAAAGAATAGAGAACCAGAAATAGACCCACATTAATGTGTCCAACTGATTTTTGGCAAACGTTCAAAAGCTACTAAATGGAGGAAGAGTAGTCTTTTTAACAAGTGATGCTGGAGCAACTGACTATGTACGGGCAGAAAGGAAAATAAAATAGATAAATCTTGACATAAACTTCATACTTCATAAAAAGGAATTTCATAATGGATCATAGATTGAAATGTAAAATGTAAAACTAGAAAATATGTAGAAGAAAACATAGGAGAAAATCTTTGAGACCTAGGGATAGGCAAAGAGTTCTTATCTATGAAACTGTAAGAATGGTCCATAAAGAAAAAAAGTTGGTAATGATAATGTGGACTGCCAAAATTGAACACTTTTGCACAAAAGACCCTACAAGGGATTGAAAAGACAACCTATATGCTGGAAGAAAGTATTTGCAAACTACATATCTAACAGGACTTAAATTTAGTCCTTGAGAATGAATTCTCAAAGCTCAGCAGGAAACAATAAAGAAACAAAAATCCAGTTGGAAAATGGGCAAAAGACATGAATAAACATTTCATCAAAGAGGATATATAAATGGCAAATAGACACATGAAAAGATATTCAACATCATTAGTCATTAAGGAAATGCAAATTAAAACCACAATGAGATGTTACTTTGCATCTATCAGAATGGATAAATAAAAACTGATGATAATACCAAATGCTGGTGAGGACTTGAAGAAAGTGGAGCACTCATAAATTACTGGCTGGAATTTAAAGTGGTACAGTCATTCTGAAAACTACTTTGAAATTTCTGGCAACAATAACAAATAAAACAAAACCTAAGCATGCATTTACTGTAGAAACCAACACTCACATTTCTGGGCATTTACTGCAGGGAAATGAAAACTAATGTTCACACAAAAGCTTGTACATGATTGTTCATAGCACCTTTATTTGTAATAGTAAAAAACTGGAAATGGCCCAGATGTCCTTCAGTGGATGAATGATTAATTGTGGTACATCCATACGGGAATACTACTCAACAATATAAAGGGATAAACTACTGATGTATGTAACAATTGGATGAGTCTCATGGGAATTATGTTGAATAAGGAAAGCCAATCTCAAAAGGTTACACATGCATGATTCCATTTATATACATTTGCAGAATGACAAAATTATACAGATAGAGAACAGATGAATGGTTGCCAGGGGTTAGTGATGGTGGAAGAGGGAAAGGGGATGTGTGTGACTGTAAAGGGGTAATGCAGGGATCTGGGTGGTGACGGAGGAGTTCTGAATCTAGATTGTGGTGTTGGTTCTATGAGTCTACATGTGTGCCATAACCACACACAGATGCAAACTCATGTATGCAAATGAGTACAAGTGAAACTGGTGAAATCTGTGGATTGTACCAGTATCAGTTTTCTGGTTTTGATACTGTACTTCAGTTATCTAAGATGTTACCAGTGGGGAGGACTGAGTGAAAGGTACACACATACCTCTGTGTGCCACGTTTGTAATGTCCTATGAAACTATACTTATTTTAAAATAAAAACCTAAAAGAAAGGAACTATTTTGCTAGATGCGTTAACTTGGATGGACCTCAAGGGCATTATACTAAATGAGAAACATTGCATCTCAAACAGTTACAATCTGTATAATTCCATTTATACAATGATGATGAAAATGTTACTGGAGGCTTGCAAGAACTTAACCTTGAATTTCACCTAAGAGAAATGATTCAGTATTTGCTAATTGAGTGTTCATAGTGACTTTACAGAATATAACTACCATGAAAACAAGAATCAACTTTATAGAATTCCTATAATGGCAGAATTATAGAGCTAGACAATACATTAGCAGTTGCTAAGGGATAGGGACAAGGAGGGTGTGAGGCAAGGGCAGACAGTAAAGGATTCCACAAGGGAGTTTTCTGTATTGTAATAGTTTTGCATCTAGATTATACAAACCTGTACAACTTGCATGGATGTATGCATACACAGGTATAGTTAGTATTGTGTAAGTGTCAGTTTCCTGCTTTTGATACTGTATTATATTGCTTAGGAGGAAATAACAAAATTATCTAGGATAATATCATTGTGTGCTAGAGGAAAAGTGTCTTTTAATTTAGACTTAGTCTTGACTACAATTAAATTTATCCAGGATTTAGATTAAAATTTTTTTAAGTATAGAGATAATTTTTAATGTAACAAAAATTCATAATGTTAGTGTTTTTCTGTAAATTTTGAAATCAGCTATATATATTTTATAGCTAACTTTCATAAAATGTTTATTTAGTTTGAAATATTCAAATTTATTTATCACTTGAGTGTGTCCAATAGATTAGCTTATGTTTCTATCTTAAAATATAATGGATTAAATGGATTAAATGAATTAAAATTTTAATTTGGATGTGAAAGTAAAAGAATTTTATAAGATTACAAATATTATTGAAATTCTTAAAAGATTCATTATATATAAAGATTTACTGTAATAAAATTACAAAAATTACTTAAATATTAGGGAAGATTTGTTAAATAGTGGAAGTATTTAATTATATTTTCAATATATAATATATAGTAAATTTATAAATGCATTATAAAGTTTAAGGAAATTTCACTTATATACTTTTAAATGTGATAAAGATATATAAATAGAATAATAAGATACTCTGTATGGTTTAAAAAATTTTTTTTAATGTTTATTTATTATTGAGACAGAGAGAAACACAGCATGAGTGGGCGAGGGGCAGAGAGAGAGGGAGACACAGAATCCGAAGCAGCTCCAAGCTCTGAGCTGTCAGCACAGAGCCTGACGTGGGAGCTGAACTCATGAACTGTGAGATCAGGACGTGAGCCACAGTGAGATACTTAACCAACTGAGCCACTCAGGTGCCCCAAGATACTCTGTATGTTAAGTAGAATTTAACTAAAAACTTGAGGGGTGCCCGAGTGGTTCCGTTGGTTAACTGTCTCTTGATTTTGGCCATGATCTATCTCATGGTTGTGAGATTGAGCCCCACACTGGGGCTCTGCACTGAGCATAGAGCCTGCTTAGGATTCTCTCTCTCCCTCTCCCTCTGTTCTTCCCCTGTTCTCTCTCCCTCTCAAAATGATAAATAAATAAGAAGTAAAAACTTGAAACATACAAAAAAACCTTAAGAAAAAACTGGACATATGAATATGTGACTTAATAAATGGAATATTAACATTGTTTTCAAGTAGTTCCAAAATATTCCTTTTTCCATGTCCTGAAGAATACCCAAACTTCATGTTTTTACTATAGGATATAGATACTCATTTCATTGGTATGTAAGCATTATAAAAGAGAATTATGAAACTCTTTTATTATGAGAAAACTATAGAAATGAAAAAAAGGGAAACAAAATAACACAATATAATTTAAATATGATGTATAGCAGATTAGTAAAACCTTATTCATTTGAAATATTCTATATTTTATATTGATTTACAGATACCTTCACTGAATTTCCTAAGAACTCAGAAAAATGTCAGCTCTAGTTTTTCTCATTAAGAAAGTGTGCAATCCTGAAACAGCTTTGAGGATTCTTTGTCCCCTACCCTCCTCTTGAAATGAAAAGAGCCCGAGTTTTGATGTCAGAACTGAGTTTAAATCCTTGCTCTGACTCTTATCAGCCATACCACCTTGAGTGAAAATCATTTAACTACTCAGAACCTCTGTTTCCTTTTCCGTAAAATGAAAATAATAACACTTGCACATATAAAGGTATTTGTCAAAGCAGGCACTTTATGAAGGAATTCCCCCCCTTTCCCTCCAATTTTATGGATAGTGTCAATCTTGTTCCTGATCATGCTTCCTCCTCTGCTTGTAGACTGAGGTGGCAGCCTTGGTACTCTAATGGAATGTGTTGTGTTGTGCATTTCTGTGTGTGCGTCTCACCCCTTGTCTCATTATTGTTCAAACTTTATTTCCCCTGTGCCTTACCTTTCTCCAGTAAGTGTTTTATCTCTCAGATTATATTTATGTTGGGAATCACCTTAAATCCTTTGTGAAAGGTGTTGGGCTGAAAGCTACTGAATACGTATTGGCTGGTTCCTTTTCCCTTTACCAGGACTAGACACCAAAAGACAGTCCCTCCCTCCCTCTCTGTGGGACAGGTCTTCTGGGGCTTATGAGAGCCCATCCTGCTCGAAGCAGGCTCATAGAGTTTCATTTAGACTAGGTCAAGTAAAGAAGTGGCAGTTAGAATCTTCTAATACGTTCAGCACTTGATTCTTCAAGTGACTATTAGCTGTTTTGTGTAAAGTTTACAGCAAATTCTTAATCCTCAACCAGCTTTCACCTGTCATCCAGCTGTTTTCTGCTTAGGGAATTAAAGTTGATGTTTGTAACTAAGCAAAATAAAACTATTTCTTAAAAAATATGTTTTTAGGTGAAGTGTATGGGTGTATGATGCATTTCAGAAAAAAATTAAGTGTCCCAGATGATAATTTGATTTTTTTGGGTTCAATTTTAGCACTTAACTGTAATACATTGTTACCATTATTGATTAAATATTTCTTTATCTCTATTGAAAAGCACTATCATTGAAAGATAAAACTCAGATTCCCTAAACTTTAAGTGTGAAAAAAAATGTATGCAAATAAGTATGAAAATATTTTCTGAGATTTTGAATGGGCTCAAGAGATGTGTGTACTGTGTATATGTTTAAAATCCTTCCACCTGGTCAAAATGCTTTCAAAAGAGAAGGAATAGCTGATGCCTCTTGTTCAGACTGGAGAGTATTGTAATTACATTGAAAAGCATGGACTCTCTTGAAGTTTAGTTTTTCACTTCCTTTATTTGAGTATAAAGCAAAAAGGAGGTTTCTCTGAGATGTCCTATTAGAAGCTTTTGAATGATCTGCGGAGGTAGCATTGAGGTGAATGGAGTCCATCAAGATTTCCCAGAAGTATGAAATAATTATTGAAAGGATTCCATTAGAGACAAAAGCTACCTAGACTAATAGAGACAAAAAAGGCTGACCCTTTGCAGGCTCTTAACTTTCTCTAATGGATGGCTGTAAGTTAAAATCAAGATTCAACTGGATCATTGATTCTTGAAAGAAAAATATTGAGTATAGTGGCACATAAGCAAAAGCTGGGAAAATGGTCAGATAGATTTATCTTTTTAGTTACAGCTTGTTATGACAAGTATTTTCATTATTTCCTAGGATTTGTTTTTGTTTTTTGAGCTCATAGGAATAGAGGCTAGAAAATGGGATATGTTTTCATGGAGTAAATATTAGTTTAATAAAGAAGTGAAGGCTGCCTCTAATAAATGCAACATGGTTGTCAGCTCAACAAAAAATAATCTACAGATTTTTTAAAGATAGTTATCATTAGACATTACCTATTAGGTGCAGAGTGATCTGTGGCTACTAATTGACCCATGTGTCAAATTTTGCACTTTGCTCTGAGGGGCTTATGGAAGTGTTTCTCTGACAGAAAGTCCTAGAGGTATATCTTGTGGCACGCACTTCAGCCGCCAACATGTAACATATGCACACACACATGTACCTAGCTAGGATAAAATGGGTCTAGTACCTGAAATTATCTGAAATTTCCTGTGTTGGTTGAAAGCAACAACTGATGTCTTGGCCTCTAGTTGTTCCAGAGCACTTTACTGCAGCTGGGTAGAAGTGTTCTGAGTATCAAGTTGGTAATTAAGTGGTCCGTTATGGAGGGAAAATTGCTAATAATAAATAAAGGTATTGCCATTGTCTGAGTGTAGGGTCAGCTGAAGTCATAGATGTCAAGGAGAACAGTCAAACTGGATGAGGCATTTTGGTTGTCATTTAAGTTAATACTAGGTTCCTCCTGATAAGCAAGATGGGTTGAAGTGGCCAGTAATATGAACATGGAAGAATTCACTTTTAAATCTCAAGCACAGCACTAGGATGAATGAATAAATTCTATAGCATTTATATGGGCATGTTAGCATACTCACTATCCTGGTTAAAGCTGATCACTAATAAATTTTTTCAGTACTCAATATTCTGAGGGAATATAGGAAAATTGAGAGTACAGTTAATGAATCTTCTTTCCTGAGAATCGCATACTGTTGGTGTAATTTTATGTTGAGCATACTGAAGAATTTCATCACAATGACTCAGCAGATTCTGGATACATTTCTATCAAAGTTTTCTAATTTATCTCATTGAAAACCACAAATATTTTACAGAATCAAATAAAGTTAGTAATCAATCAATCAATAAGTCAATATAGATACAAACACATACATATATATGTATATATAAAAGATGAAGTGAAATCATGTATAGTTGGACTTTTATTAATAAAATGTTTTATCAAATACAAAGTAATTTCTCTTAAATATAATACAACCTACATGTTATTCTGAGTTCCAAAACTTCAGGGTAACTATTGCCTCACTATGTGTCTGTATTATAACATTTGTATAGTTATACTTTCAAAACAAGAGTTCCTACATATATATATATGCATATATATATATATATATATATATATGCATATATATGTTTTAATTCTTCCTTGATATTCTATGAAGTAGGTAGAACAAATATTATCATTAGTTTTGTTTTATAGATGAAAAAACTGAGGCTCAGAAGATTCAAGTAAGTGATTTATCCAAAGTCACCCAATAACACAGTGGCAGAGTCTGGAATCAAATCTGTCTTCTCATGTTTCCAAAATATGTGGGGTGTGGGTGTGAGTGTGGTCAAGGTGGGAGTTACTGTAATTACTCTTCATAGTGGAAGATACTCATGCCGATGTCCTTTGCGATAAGAGTGATTTACTAGGTGACAGAGTAGGGTAGGGGAGAGAAAAAGATGAGAGAAAATTAAAGAAACAAATATAAATAGCGATAGGTCCACTCGCTACAGTTCCTGTTTTGTGAATGTCCGTTTGCTCGTAAGATCTTTTCATGTTTTGGAACTCACATGTATGCCTTCTAGACTACATGCCACCTTTGTTCAAAAAAGAGATACTGTGTTATAGAAAATGAAAATTGTCATCCTAGTCAATGTCAAGTAAACTATTTACAAAACAGCATCATCACAAGTATGGCCTTTGGGAGCCATTGATTGAAACTAAACTAGAATGGAAGATACTAGCACTTAATAGTATTAAGGAGTTTCTATTAATACTGTTGAAATAATACTTACATTGGCATTAGAAATTGAGGTTGGAAGATTTATTATTAATATTTTTTGGCCTAAAAATCTCCCACTTCTGTGTTTGACTCGTGAATAGGAAATATCTTCCATACTATGCTAGATCTAGAAATGTCTGGATGGACCTTTAACTATGGAGAGTACAATTAAATCATGATTTGATAAAGTAGTATTTTATAACATTCACAGGTTTAATGTGTCTTAATGGGATAGAGTAATTTGTAATTATCTCCTAGGACTGTCTTGAGATGTAAATAAATCAATGCTTATGAAGCACCTTGTATAAATTTGACCCTTGCCATGAGAGAGTAACCCAAGCTAAGTGTCCCATAGCATATCTCTGTGCTCAGACAAGAGTTCGTAAGTTGAGGATTTGTAAAAGATTTTAGGATATGGATAAGAAAAATGCTGAAATACCTACTCAGTTCCCTGCAGTACAATGAGAATTATGGAATATGTTTAAATATTACATAATTCATTTGTCGACAGAATTGATCAAGTCCAAATGCTATTTTTGATTTTGTAGATATCACTGATAAATAATTTGGAATAAAGAACACTGGAGTATGAATGTCTTAGAAATGATGAAATGTTTTCAATATATATCAAAATATAAATCCCACTAATTATGCATTTATATTATATATTATACTCTGGGCAAAAAACAAAAAACACTTGATTCTTCTCTAATATGTTTTTCAGGTTTCAGGTAACTATCAGGTGATGAATGGGTAGCCTAATTGGAGTGAGTGGGCCCAAAGTAATGAAAATATGCAGGGCAACAGATCTGCCAATAAGAAGCTTTTTTAAAATGAAGGAGGTTTTAGGTTTCCCAGCTATATAAGGAGGAAAAAGGATAATGGCGCAGAGTACAAATTTGATAGTCCAAATGTTACATCAGTCTTACCAAGTAGCAATATTTGCGTAATAAATTAAACCAAGCTAAACTTATGGGTTCAGTCCAAGGAATAGTGTCATAATTATCTATCTATCTATCTGCCTATCTATTTCACATAGTAAGAAAGGAGACAAAGCATTCAGCTTTTAGATGAAATTAACACTGTCAGAATGTTTTCAGGACCAAGTGTTTAAAAATGTTGACATGTTACTAGGTTCCTTTGCCACTAAATATAGCTGTGTATATACAGAATATATAGACAATGTTCAATAGAGAAAGTCTTGGAGAAAATCTGCCTACTCTGTCAACTGCTCTTCGGACATGGTTCAAGGGCCAGCAGAGGAAAGGAGGAAGGTTCACTTCCCAATTTGGATTGGGTTTGCTTCCCTTTTAAATGGAAAAAAGTCTGGTTCCTTGGGACTTCTTTTTGTGTTTTACATAAAGAGAAAGAAAAAAATCTCTTAATATTATCAAAGATTTAACAGGTTCAGAGGTCTAAAGATAGAGCTCATCCTCAAGTTAATAGCTTTACTGGTAATATCTTTAGCTGAAAAAGTTTTAAATGCGATTTACATGGAACAAATCAGTTTTAGGTTTCAACATACATTTCAATCTGAAGCAGTTTGCAAAATCCAACTAAATGTATCAGCAGAACACTTATTTGAGATAAGCATGTGTTATTTGCAAATGAGTCTCTATATTAGAAAGTAGCACCAATATTTACTTAGAATTTTGTTTTCTTGTCATTATATGCCAGCTCTTTGTTTTATTTACTGTTTTCTCTTTCCCCTTGATTAAATAATTACTTTTACTTACATTCTATATGTTAGTAATCACTCTCTGTCTCCCTCAAAAATCGACCTTGTCTGTGAAGAGTCTGCATGGCTGCGCTTATGTCAGCCCCATAGCCAGTTAACCAGATTCATTTTTATTTCTCAGCTTTGTTTTGAACAAATAAAAAAAGCAGTTAACTTTTATTTATTTTTTATTTTGTATATCTTTTGAGAAAATCAATCAAATCATATGAGATAGGAGGAAAGGGCCTTATTTGTAACTATTGCACTAAAGTCTCTTCATTCTGTGTCTACAAAGACACAGGTTACATAAATGTGAACATGAAAGTAATTTAAAGTTTTATTTCAAAATGATGATGTACGCTGATTGGGGCTGTCATTGTACTGATAAGAAAACGAATGAAGTATTCCCATGATAGATGAAAATCTTGAGTAAGACTTTGAATTTCTGAATTTTTCAATTATACACATTAGCTTCAGTACGTAAATTTTATTGGCCAGGCTATTCTCAAAAAATGGATACTCTCCTCCTTATTTTCCAATGAGATACCCAATGGAAGTTACACACTGAATCTAGGAAGAATCAAACATAGGATGTCTGTTTCGGCTGGTGCAAAAAAATAAAGCCAATAAACTAGAAAAAAATGCTCCACATTTGCTTTCCAACTGTTAAGTCTCTAGTGTTTTACCATTGTTTGAAACATTTAAACATTTTGTCACATACTTAAATTACGGATGGGCCACTGAGTCATTTTCGTTATAGCTCATGATCCACTGTTTGTAAATTATCTGTGATCCCCATGAGCCTGGGACAAACAGCCATATGTTTGTGGGACTGAGAGGAGGGACGTTCTCATCTTTTGTTGCAAGACTATTGCTTCTGTCTTACTTCACTCACTTGATTTAATACTTCAAAAACTGACTTCTTTTTTCCTGTGCATGATTTTCCTGCCTGTTTTGTACATCGAACAAGTAAACAAGTAATACCTTAAGACTGAATATCAGATCTGGGCATACTTTTCCATGAAAGTAAAATGATTATGTTTTAAAAGTCATTCTGATAAAATAATAGCCAGAAGAGTAAAAATAAATTTAGACTAGTCAAATTTTTAGGATGAAAATTTTCCAAGCCAGTAGGATAACAAGAGTAAATTTGTTTACTGACATATAGCACTAAGGAATATTACAGAATTACAATTTCAACCATAAAGATGATTTATTTCAACACCCCTATTGATAAGAGAAAAATCCAAAAACTTCTAGAGTTAGGTGACTTGCCTACAATTATACTATAGGTGACCAGGAGAGTGATTTACTCATTTATTCTACAGATATTGTTGGAGAACCTTCTATATGTTGAATATGGTGGAAGATCCAAAGATCCAGATCATATCTGATAATCATGAGAAATTTATAGGATAGTAGAGAATATGATATCATAAAGCTAATACTAGTAAAAAAAATTACAAGATTTGAGAAACAAAGTTTAGAACTCAAGTGCTCTTTTTTCCTGGTTTATCTCTACCCCGACTAGAATATAAACTTCATTAAGGCAGGGATCTTCCCGTACATCATAAAGTATTTGGCACATAATAAATGCTCAATGAATGAATAATTGAATATTTTTCCATACCGTAATGCTGCAAATGTGTATACTTCTAGAAAGCATTTATTCCCCTCACAAGGACTAGAATATCTGCTTTCTCATTGACTATCCTGTGTTTAATACCATTCTGGTAATATGCAAGAGTATAGTATTCCTATTTTGCCATGTTTAAGCAATAAAGTAAAATACTTTCATGTATCTTTCATTTGTAAGTATGCAGCTTGCAAATCATTCATTCTAAAGTATAGAGTTAAAAACCCAAACAGAGCCTAATGTGTGTATATATACACACACACTCTGTATATCTGTAGAATATATATATATATATATATATATATACACACACACATATACTATATATGTATAATTACATATTACATACTTGGAAAAGAGAAATGTGGCCTCTTTTCATTGTGAAACTTTTGGCTTCTAGGATATAGACTATTATTTTAATCCTCAAATATACATGCTCATAATTAAAGAACTTGGGAAGATTTCTAAGAAGAAAAATGGACATTGTTATATGACCATGCATGAAATCCTAATGCTTAATTTTAATCTGTGTGATTTAAAGGGGGAAAAAGAGAGAAATGAAATGTCATCTTCTAGGGCATGTATTTCAGGGCAAAAGGACTGGAATGACTTAAAAAGTATGACAACCTGTTTGGGTCTCCATAAGTAAAAGAAAATGAAGAACAGAAAGAAAAATCTTGGGCATAGAGACCTTTCTAGCCAGAATTATTCAGATGGTTTTATTTGATTTTTTCTTTACTGTTGGATAAACATAATGCGCTTTTAAAATTTGTTTAGAATATTTTATGAAAACCATCCTCCTTACATATCATATTCATATGGAAGAGTGTGAAGAGTATTTTTGCAAGAAAAATATGTCAAATAGGGCAATACTGAAAGTTAGCATTTTTGAGAGCTTCACATAGTATATTATTTACATAAAAATTAGAAGTACTGTGTATAGATAGTTCTTTTTATTTTTTTGAATAATATTCAATTATAAGAATATGTTAAAGACTGGGGCCATTAGTTAGATTTCATCTCTGAATTCTAAAACATGGAACAACCTATAGTATATCATAATCAAAATTGGAATTCTGAGCATTTCTAATACATGGATCATTTGCTAGAAAATAAATTTTCTTGCCTTTACCCCAAAAAGGCAGAGGGCATTAATTTAAATTTAAGCTGAAATATCAAATCTGGCTGAAAATAAAGAAAAGTATGTATTTAAAATTGAGGAGATAATAGAGATGATATAAAGTTTAATTTTAAGAAATGCGCATTTTAAAGTTATTCAGAAATGCAATATTGTGAAAAGTACTCTAGCACTTTTTGGCATTTTTAACATTTTAAAATATATATTTATATGTGGTCATCAGAGTACCCCTGTGTCATGAAATACACAAGGAATTTGAGTCATTATGTACTTTGAAAGATCCTAATGATAATTATAAGATTTTTTGAAATCAGATCAGATTTAGTTAATTATAAATTATTATTACAACATGGAAAGAAGTTATAAGTCTCCTAGTGCTGGCAAAAACTGTTAAAAAAAAAAAAAAAGCAGCAGCAGCCCCAACCAATATAATGCCAAAGTAAGTATTCTTCATAATGGAGTTAAATATTTTAAATTATACTGGTTTGTGACTCAGTATTCAGCCTGTGGACCAGGGATTGTGCAAAAGTAAAAATTGCATGACAGAGATATAAAATATCTAATCTAATACCATAGAAATAACTGACGTTTTATAATTTTGTAAAGAGCAGGACACAAAATACATCTGGTTACAAAACAAAAGTCTAATAAATGTACCTTTGCATGGCTGACTTTGAAGTCCTTCCTTATAAATGGGCAATGCATTTTGCATTTTTTGGTCATTTTCCCCAAGTGCCTTTCAGTTATAACAATCTGAGTTCAGTTTCGTAAGAAAGAAGCCCCTCTTTCTCATTCGTCACATCTAAGAGGTTAGAGAGTATGTTTAAACAGATATATTTTCTTTTCGTCTAACCTTGTCTGGAAGATATAGGAAAACTAATTTGCCTTATTTACATATGGCACAATCTATCCAGTATTCAAGGGTTTGTCAGAAACAGGAACCTTGTGCATTTCCATGGTAACCGATGGCATGCTGACAGTATCTGGCTTGTTGCAGCTTCGTCTAGGCAGGCCGGCAATTAATCAGCCATCTACATGCACAAAATTCTTTGTGAGTGAATGGCAGCGCGCCTCTGTAGTGCTGTCTGTGCTTTTACAATTTTGTATTCCTGCCGGGCAAAGTACTTTTTTGTCTCTTCTATTCATTTTCCATAGCTCCCCAAAATGTGCTAGAAAAGAGTATGAGGGGGTGGGGAGAAGGGAAACACATCTACCTGTAATTTCGAAATGACATTATTTCTCTTGAGCATCAAATATGCCAGGGTGTGTTTCTTCCTTTTATTCCATGCCTCATAGAGTGTTTGCCTTTTATTTTCTTCTGAATTTTCTTGGGTTTGTGCTAGATAGTCCCTTAATCTGTGTCTCAAGGTCCTTTATTGTGGTGGAAGCAGGGCATACCTACTAAAGCAAGTCTGTGCATAAATCATGGCTGGGCCTGTGCCGTGCAATGTGGAGGAGCCTTAAATTGCCTTCACATTCTTTATCTAGTTCCATCCTCTCAGCTCCGTGGGATGGGATATTATTCCCATTTTGCAGACTGAGAAGCAGAGCAGTTAAATGATTCAACTCTCCCATGGCAAGTGTGGGGTAGAATACACCAGTGGTCTTGCCCCTGTGCCAACACAGAGACACTGGCGGTTTTTCTTTATGTATAGCGATGTGTTAAGGCGTAGGGATCTCTCTTCTTTCATTCAGGATCCTGGAGTTTCTTCCTCAAAAAATACTACCATTTAATTTATTCAACTGGAACCTTGTATTGTCTAGGATCTGGACAAGAACACGAGAAAGTCAAAAGTTCGGCCCTCGCCTTGGGTGGTTATAAGAAAAACATATTTGGATTTTACCTTCAACTCGAACTGTGTCGTTTCTGGAGAAGCCACTTAGTGTCTTTCTCTGTAAAAGGGAAATGGATTCGATATCCTGAAGGGTCCCCTAGAATTGAAACTCTATGATTCTTCAGATTTTCTAAAACCCTATTTTAGATAGTTGTAGGTAAAAATTAAGATCCATAATACGTTCAGTCTTTTGTCCTTGAAAGATGACAGAATGATTTGCACTGAATTGACTTGAATAAATTTCTTTTTCAAAAAAGAAAAAGAAAGATTTGACATCTGGGTGGTTGACAAATCTCAGAAGGTCAAAGCTCACTGAAATCAGATTTGGACATTAGCATTTCCACAAAATCCACAGAGCAAAAATTTGGTTACTTTCAAGTTTAAGTTCAAGCAATGTGTCTAAGGAAAAATTTAAATATATTGGGGCCTAAAGATATTAAATTTTTGAAGAGTTTCATGCAATAAAAGGGAAGTTTTTATTGGGAGACTTTTGAAGGAAAAAAGCAATGAAGGTGTTTATTAGAGCAGAAGGAGTAAAGGTGAAAACATAATTTTTAATATTTTCTGTAAATCTAAGGTCATTTACTAATTTAGGAATATACATTTAGTTGTATAAATACATCTTATATATAACTATCTTTTTAATAAGTTTATTACTTCTGATTGAAAATATTTAAGAAGGAAATATTTATTATGTAATTTTCCTTCACAATGAAAAGAATTCTTTTATAAAAATGTAACTTCAGTTTGAAGTAAATCCCTTTTCAGTAATATAAAAATAGAGGTGCTTCTTTCATGCAAATAATTTGCCACTCTCTTTTCAATTCTGTTTCATTTGTTTTAGGAAGGACAAAAATCTCTAGTATCCAACTATTTTCTTCAATTTTGTCTTTCTGTTAAAAAGAAAAGAGTTGACATATGAGCAGAAAGTTTCAGTTTTCTCCTAAACAGTGATTGTCCATCCTTTTTGTAAGTGCTGCAAACACAAGGGCTTCATTAATTCTTACAGATTCAGTTCTCTTACTTGTGTATGTGCCAACTCCAATAACATACTAACTAATATCCCCTAATGTTTTAGCCCATTTTAAAACATCCTCCTTCCTACAGAGTTCAACTAAATTTGTCAATGATATTCCAGAATAGAATGTGATTATTTTTACAGTTAAATTCTTTCTCCCCCATCTTTTTTTCAGATATCTTATGTTTACACAAGAAGTCTATTCATCTTTTGGTATAGTTTAGGTCATTGTACTATACAAATTACAGAGACCACACTACTGTAATTTCTTTACTGCTTTAGAAAAATGAGTAACTATATATCTACCTTTTTTAGGCTACAAATGAGGATAAATGAGGATAATAAGACTTATTTCATAGTTTTGTTAGGATTAAATAAAGTGTGTAAGAACCATGCACATTTTACACACTCAAAATTAATAGAAATGTGAGATATCTAAAACAGTGAAATTCATAAAGACAGAAAGTAGAATGGTGGTTACTAGGGGTGGGGGAGCGGGGAGAATGAGGAATGACTGCCCAGTGAACACAGGCTCTCCCTTGGGGCTCCTGAAAGTGTTTTGTAACTAGATAGAGAAGATGGTTGCTTAACATTATGGCTGCATGACCAAAAACAATTATATAGTATACTTTAAGTGGGAAAATGTATGGCATTTGAATTCTATCGCAACAAAGTTTTTTTTAAGCCATTAGAACTTGGAAAATTTCACACAAAATTCCAAACTGACATCTTTTGAAAAAATCTTTTGATATGACACCACTGGGCATATGGTCCCTCATTGTTTAATGCATGTAGAGTTTAAGTTTTGCAAAGATTAAAAAGTTCTGGAAATTGTTTCACAACATTGTGAACATATTTAACACAACTGAACTGTACACTTAAAAATGGTTACAATGGTGGGGTGGCTTAGTTGGTTAAGCATCTGACTTCAGCTCAGGTCATGATCAGGTTTGTGAGTTCGAACCCCGCATTGGACTCTGTGCTGACAGCTTAGAGCCTGGAGCCCACATCAGATTCTGTGCCTGTCCCTGCTCAAGCTCGCACTCTCTCTCTCTCTCTCTCTCTCAAAAATAAATGAACATTTAAAAAAGAAATAAAATAAAAAATTTTAAATGTTACCATGGCAAATTTTATGTTATGTATTTTTAGCTTACTAAAAATTATATAGAAGTATTTTTCTAAAAAATGGTTAAGAGTAGTTGATAATGTTATTATTATTGTTATTATCACTGTTACTATTCTATTAGCTTGGCAATCTTTAACTTATTGCCAAGGTTAAATAGAGGCAGAAAGCTATGGATTAGTAAAACTTAATATGATATATATTAGATAAGACCATATTCAATCACAATATTTAATCACTTCTGACCTACAAAAATGTCATTTCATATGATTCAAACTATCAGCCTATGAAAATACCAAAATGCAACTAGAGCACGACTTACTTATTTGCTATTGGATATATACTCTTTCAATGCAATACAGAAAGTATGCTTTTTCTTTTTAGCTTCCTGTCAAATCTCTACTTCAAGAGCCAATACAAATAATTCTGCTGCATTTGATTTCTGGCTCCTCCGCTTACTGGCTCTATGATCTTCAGTATCAGTTTCCTTATCTGTGAAATGAAGAAGCTAAATAGGACTAAGGTCAATATTACATGAAATAAATTATGAACAACATTAAACCCAGGGCTCATAGTACTCAACAGATATACATCCTATTTCCTGGATAGCAATATTTGAAACAGTGTGGCATAGCTAATGGATATCTGAACTTGAGTTAGATGTGAAGCTGCCGATTTTAGACAGATTGCTTCTTCTCGCTGAGCCTTAGTCTCCTCATCTGAGAAGAGCTACCTCAAAGGATTATGAGGATAAAAGGAACTCAGCTCTGAGAAAATATTAGGAGTTTAACAAATTACCATATAATAAGGGCTTTGCTATTTTCATAACCCTTTATTACCCCCCAGTTGTTGCTCTAGAGAAGAGAAATGTGGAAAGAAGAGAATGTTCTTAGGAACTAAAAATAAACTCCTCTCCTCTCTTCAGAATGTTTCTCTTTTTTATTCCTTTTTCTCTACCTGTCTTGCCTGACTCTAGGGTCACGCAATCCTATATGTAAAGGAGGATTCACCTACCTTCCACCGCAAGCCCTTTGTCGTGCTCCTAAAGTCCAAGCAGAGGGTGATTAGTGGAAACACTGAAGCGGGGTCCAGTGACCTGGGGACGGGTTCAAGCCCCAGTCATCACTAACTTGGAACTTTGGTCAGTCATTAAACCTCTAAAGAGTTTGGAGATCAGTTTCTTAAACTCCAGTTTTCACCAGGTTATGATGAAATAAGGAAAATAAAAACAATCTTGCATGTAGCTATAACATTTTACTCTATGTTTATATTCATTTCTCTACCTATTACCTGTCCTTGCTTAGGAGAGACTGTCCTTCATACTGAGATGATGCTCTTCTTTCTTTTTTGTTTCCAAATGTCTACTCACTTAAGGAATCAGAGAAAAATAGATGGTAGGTTTTATGTAACAGCCTCATTTGGCAAAATGAGAAGCTGGCAACCCTCTGTCTTTCTCCATAAAAATTATAAAAGCCCAAAGTTGAACCTAATGGGTTACTTAGATCTGAGGATTTTTCTCAATCTGATATTCAGTTATTCTATTTAGAATTCACTGAAACTGTGGATCTTTAAGTGCCTCCTTAGCTTATGGATTAGAGAGCTCAGCCTCTCGCTGCCTCAATTAAATCTGCAGTTTAGGTTTTGCCCCAAACATCTTTGCTTCACTAATACAAAAACATGGAGCTGTTTTATTTTATGAATTTATTTCTTAGAGGAGTTGTAGGTTTAGAACATAGTTAAGAGAGAGGTGTGGAGATTTTCCATGTACTCTCTGCCCCCAAAGATTCATGGCCTCCATTATCAACATCACTCACTAGAAGGTATGTTTTTTGTTTGTTTGTTTGTTTGTTTTTGTTTTTTGCCAAGGGTGAACCTACAATGACATGTTACAATCACCCAAAGTCCATAGTTTACCTTAGGGTTCACCCTTGGTATTGTACATTCTGAGTTTGGACAAATGTATAATGATATATATTCATTGTAATAATGTCATACAGAGTATTTTCTTATTTTTTGTTTCAAGTTTTTATTTTAACAGAGGAGTATTTTCACTGTACTAAAAATCCTTTGTGTTCTGCCTATTCATGTCCTCATTCTCCGCCTCTGGAAACTGCTGATCAATTTACTATCTCTATAGTTTTGCCTTTTTGAGAATGTCCTATGGTTGGAATCATACAGCATGGAGCCTTCTCATATTGTACTCTTTCACTTAGTAATATGCACTTAAGTTTCCTCCAGGTCTTTTCATGGCTTGATAACTCATTTCTTCTTAACACTGAATATTCCATTGTCTACATGTACCACAGTTTATCCATTTACCGACTGAAGGGCATCTTGGTTGCTTCCAAGTTTTGGCAATTACGAATAAATCGTCTATGAACACCCATGTTCAAGTTTTTGCATGAACATGTTTTCAGCTCCGTTGAGTAGTTACAAAAGAGTACAGTTTCTGGATTGTATGGTAAGAGTGCACTGCCAAACTGTCCCCAAAGTAGCTATATCATTTTGCATTCCCACTAGTAATGTGAGTTTCTCTTGCTCCTCATTCTCACCAGCATTTGATGTTGTCATTGTTCTGGGTTTCGGCCATTCTAAAAATTATGTGGTGCTATACCCTTGCATTTTCCTGATGACATATGATATAGAGCATCTTTTCATTTGTCTTTTTCCCATCTATACATCTTCTTTGGTGAGGTATCTGTTAAGGTTTTGGGCCTATTTTTTAAAATTTATAGTTTAGTGTCAAGTTGGTTTCCATATAATACCCAGTGCTCTTCCCCATAAGTGCCCTCCTCCATGACCATTACCCTCCTTCCCCTTTTCCCCCTCACTCTTAGGCCTGAGTTTGTTTTCAGTCTTCAAGAGTCTCTCATGATTTGCCTCCCTCCCTCTCCCTAACTCTTTTCCCCCCTTCCCCTCCCCATGGTCTTCTGTTAGGTTTCTACTGTTAGGCTTATGAGTGAAAACATATGATATCTGTCATCTAACTTTTCTCCTCTGCTATATTCTAGTGTTCTACATTTAGATCTGTGGTTCATTTTGAATTAATTTCTGTGAAGGTGTAAGGCCTGTGTCTAGATTTATTTTTTGCATGTACAATTCCAGTTGTTCCAGTGCAATTTGCTGAAGAAACTATCTTTGCTCCTTTATATTGCCTTTGCTCCTGTGTTCAAGTCAATTGACTGTATTTACTGGGTCTACTTCTGGGTGGTCTGTTCTGCTTTACTGATCTACTTCTCTGTTCTTTCACCCAATACCACTCTCTTATTTACTGAAGCTTTATAGTAAGTCCTGAAGTTGGGAGCATTGTTTCTCTAACTTCATTTTTCTATCTTCATTGTTGTGTTTGCTACTCTGAGTCTTTCTCCTCTCCATATAAACTTTAGAATAAGTTTGTCCGTATCCATAAAAATAACTTGCTGGGATTTTATTGAGATTTCAGTGAATCTATAGATCAAGTTGGGGAGAGCTGATATCTTGATAATATTGAGTCTTTTTGTGCAGGAACATGGAATATCTCTCCATTTATTTAGTTTTCCTTTGATTTTGTTCATCAGAATCTTATAGTTTTCTTCAAATAGATCTTATAATATTTTGTTCATGGTAAACTTTTGAGAAAGATAAACTTTTTTTTTTTTCAAGCTGAGTTCTTTGTACATCCTAGTAAATGTGAAAATGTGCTAGGTTGGAGAGGGAAGTCCATTATCTAGAATTATGTAAGTAAGAAAAGTGGACATATTATACTTACTGCATTTTTATTTTTCTCCACACAACACATAATGGCAGGGAGTTTTCTTTCTCAGCACTTATTATAGATGGAATTAAACCTTTCCTAGTTGAATGGTTATCGGGTTATCTTGCTAGGTTTTAAGCTCCATGAGAACAAGGATGATGTTGGTACATCAACCATGGTGTGGCTGGCATAGTGCATGTTCTGCAAATGTAAATAAAAGTCATGTATGCCATAAGAGAGGGGAGAATCTCAAGTTCTAGAGTGACATCAGGAAAAATCCTTCTGAGGAAATGGCAGGTAAAGTAGCCTTAAATGGTGGCTGATATTTTGGCATACAGATGTGAAAGATGATGGTTCTCAGTACAATTGTAGAATTGAGAAATGACCCTTTAGCTCATACTATTTCTTTGAAAATTGATAATCTCATTATTTAAAGCAGCTTCTAAATAATTTTTAAATAGAATTAATCAGGTATGCTTACCCTAAAGCCATAGGAAGGACTGCAAAGTCTTAGAAGTAAAGTTAAGCATTATTCCAAGAGTGTTAGCTTGAGAGACTCAGCAAATACAGCCTCACTGTGATAAAGAGACTGAGCAAGAGAAGAGTTTAAATAAGAGATAAGGAGTTCCATTTCCATCTACCTCCTAAGTAATTGATGAAAAAGAACACTGAGAGACAAATTGTAGGCACAAGACAGCATGCTGTGTGGAAAGAGCTTTGGTATTAAACAGATTTGGATTTTATTCTCAGTTCTACCACTAACTAGCTGGTAACTTGGGACATATTAGTTTAACTTACTAAATCTCAGCTCCTTCCTTATTTATTAATCACAGAAATCCTACAGAGTAAAATGAACATATGGTCTACAGGATTTTTGTGGAAAGAAAAAAAAAAACAACCTTAAAAATATGTGTAAAAGGGACTGGCACATAGCAGGTATCCAGGAAATACATTTGCCTCTGCCATTTCTTTGTCTGCATTAGGTCTTGAGTTTTGGTCCTGTTCAGAAAGATACCTGTTCCCTGGCACCACAAAGAGCCTCTTTGTTTATCCCCAAATCTAGAAGCAAATAGTTAGAGTAACAACACAACAAGTCTAATAGTAACACTAAGTTAGTTTAATCTGCAGAGTCAATCCTGGATCATTAAAGCTTGGAATCTTCACTTCTGAAAAAGTGGTTTTAAAAATTTATCCATTTATTCTGTCTTTTCTATTCTTTTCTCATATCAAAAGAAAATTAAAGGTCAAGTTTATAGCTCAGTGGCAGATTACTCTGTATCAAATTTTCTATTTAAATTGACAAATTCAGCCAGATCCCAGGGTGTTGGAACAAGCTGACTTTGCTGTGGGACAAGGTGGCTGGAATGGAAGCCAAATGGAGCAGGAGCCAAACCATTTCTCACTAGACACTGAGAAGCAGCATGTAGCACTGTTTAAAATGCTGGATTTATAGTTGGAGAACTCTGTGTGAGCCCCTGGTCTTCTGCTTATTAGCTTGGTGATCCTAAACAGGACCCATTAACTCTCTGAGTTCGCAGAAGAAAAATCTAGCATTTCAATAGTGCTGACCCAAAGTTAATGCTTAGTAAATGTTTGTTGAATGACTAAATGCTGCAGAAAGTGGTATCAATACTTAGTTTCCGATGTATTTGTGCAGTGGTCCTGTGTAACTTCCCTTAAGCCCACAGACTATGTCAAATCAAACTTAGTTAAGTTATTCCTCACCCGTTAGCCAGACATCTGTGTGTGCCTGTTATACAATAAAAGCAACTGGCCTAAAAGGCTGACATATCACTTGTCATCTTTAATGTTCCTTCAGCATACAATCCCTCCATGGATTCATATATCAACTGTCAGGTAATCTTCTAGAGAAGCTTGACTACAACCGTTCGTTCTGTTTTGGATGATGAATGAGATGGGCTAGATCATTTAATTCACTATATGGCACCCAAATGTTAAAGCTGAGGGAAAAGAATGTCTGACAAATTGTTTGTTGTCATTAAGGTTTGTTTCGCATATGCCTTAGATAGTTTCTCCCACCTCATTCATTGTCCAACACACAAAGCAAACTATTATAAGGGAACAATTCTTAATGGATGCCAGACAAGATAGTTGAAGCTGTCTGGTGCATCACCCGATAAGTGAGCACCAAATTATAATGTCATTAGATGGGGTGCCTCAAGTTATTATAAAGTTGTGCTTCCCACAATGTCCTTCCTTTATCCTCAGCACGGTTCCCCTGGCATCTGTTTTCACTCAGCAACTGCATTGTTTTTATATAAGCTGAGATCAAGTTTTGAATCTGTTGTTATGTCAACTATTAAATGCCCAACCAGTACCCAAAATGTATGTTTTGAATATTGGTGTCATACAAATATAAACCTGGAAAACTATAGTTCACAGGGAGGTTGGGTGTATCAAAGTTCCCACTCACACTATCGCCAGGGCCTATTTTCTCCAGGCACAAATTCTCTTCTTAGACTTGTGTGTTCTTATGTCTATTTCGTAGCCAGTTCTTGGAACATTAGCATTCAATTAATATACTGAAGAATGAATGAATGAACAAATGAATGAATGGAATTGCATTCAAAGCTACAGACAGAAGCATATTTTGTGCACATTAGTATAAAATATTTTGCTAATGAGTTGACAGTGGAGAAAATGAATTCCATTTACACTACAAGGAAGTTCAAAGTCCTTGACATTTTTGTTTCCAACAAACCAGTTATCTTAATTAATGTTTAAAAATGGCTTCATGAGTTTACTTACCTTTCTCAGATTTAAACAGTATCTGGCAAACAGAGCTGTAGATGTACTTGTGTGTATGAACTATGAAAGAGCAATCTTCTGAAGATTTTTTTGATATTCAGCAGAGCATCCAGTAGATTTAATCATTCAATGGCAATATGTGCTATACAATGTATTAATGACTTTTACACTGTCGGCTCAAATACAGCTCAGAAAAGTGCCACCCCAAATCTCTTATGTTAGGTAGCATATTTTAAGTATATTGGGTAGCACACGATTTCACTGGTGTGAAAGCTATAAAGTTAGATATATCTGGGTTCAAATCCTGCCTCTGCCATTTAAGACAAACTACTTCAATTCTGTGCCTCAGCTTCTTCATCTTTAAAATGGGAATAAAAATGTTATCATAAAGTTGCTATGAGAATTGTTTAGAACAGTGTCTGGCACTTAGTAAATGTTCAACAAATGTTAGCTGTTATTGAAATGTATGTATCATTAATACTGTTATTTCATAAGCAATAAAGCAGAAAGGATTAAAGGCTGACAGTCCCCCTTGCACATCTGTCCCTAGCTAGGTCCCTAAACTAATGCTGTCCAAAAGAAGTATAATGATAGTCACATTTGTAATTTAAAATTTTTAGTACTGCATTGAAAAGAAAGTAAAAAGAAACAGGTGAAATTAATTTTAACAATATACTTTCTTTAACCATGTATATCTGAAATATTATCATTTTACCATGAATTCATTATAAAAAATTTAATGGGATATCTTATACTCTTTTTTTTCTTACCAAAGCTTCAAAATCTGCTATGTATTTTACACTTAAGGGTACATCTCAGTATGGGAGCTAAATTTTGGGTTTTATTTATTTATTTATTATTTTTGTGTGTGTGATTTTATTTATTTTTTTTTAATTTAAATCCAAATTAGTTAGTGTAGTATCGGTTCCAGGAGTAGAATTTAGTGATTCATCGCTTACATATAACATCCAGTGAGAGCTAAATTTTGATTAGAAGGACTTGATTTAGATTATATAAATTCACAGTTGAAAAGCAAACTCACATATCCAAATTGTTCTAAATATATTTAGAAGTTTTCTCTTAAATTTAGTTTTTAAATTTAAGCTAAATTTAAAACTGAGTTCAGCTGTCCTACTAGCCACATTTCAAGCTATTAATAGCCTTGGATGGCTAATGCCTCCCAAATTAGAGAGCACAGTTTGAAGCTGAACATGGCCAAGACCATGTCAGCCTACCTATCATGAAGCTGTGCTGTATTTCCAGTTCCAGTATTAGAACAGGGAGAGGATTAAGAAAGATGGGATCAAGAAAAGAGTCCAAGTCGGTGTGACATCCCAAACCTACTATAAAAGAAAAGAAAGAAGCAAGGGTGGATTGATGGTTAGGGATTAAGTAATGTAAGGCATATTCATACAAACAGAAGCTGCGGTCATGCTTGACAGGAAGACTGCTTGGTGTGGTAGGAACAGAAACCAGAAAAGCAGTGCACTGATGAGAAAGTAGGTGAAGAAAGTTGTATTCTTTGTCTTCTTGCCTAAATCTCTCATCTTAATTTTCAACCAAAATGCAATGTAGTAAATATTATTTCTTTAAGCACATGGCAGGAGCAACTCATAGTGTCTATCACATTTCTGACCTTGACCAGGTACTGCAGTCTAAAGCAGTCATTTACAATCTGTCCAGGTTTGGGCACTGAGCCTTGTGGAGAAGATTATCAATCTGATGAATGGACAATTGCAAGGATCATTCTTAATGAACGTTGTGTAATAATGGCAGATCCACATAAACCTTGAGTACACTGACCATCTTTTTAAAACTAGAACTCGCCCAGAAGTTTATGCAATGGGTGGGTGGGTGGGAGGGTGGATGGATAAATGAGGAGAAGAAGGAAGAAAGGAAGGAGGGAGGGAGGGAAAGAAAGGTGGGCGAGCCTCAGAAGAGGCTCTGTGGTTATTGTTGTTGACCGTGTTTTCACACTAGAACATGTTACATGCCATTCACTATATTTATGGTGGGAAAAGCACAGATTTTGGCATAAGATGACTATTACCTTCTGACTTGTGTTCTTCGGGAATTCACTTTCTTTTTCTGAACCTCATTATCTAATCTGTCAAGTGGTATTATACTATGCACATTGCAGGGATGTTATAAGCGTAAAAACTCTTTTATGTAAAAGATCATCTATGTAAATGATGATGCACTATACATACATTAGTTATTATTCTGCATCTGAGTACAATTTATCTTCCCAGAGGGAGGATTGCCTGGATATAACCTATTGTGAACAAGTGTGAGAACTTTTAATACACTAATAGCCTTAGGCCTCAAATCCTGGAGAGCTTATTAGTGCTCATTAGTGCCCATATAGTAAGTCCTCACTGTCTCCTTTGAGCGTTTTGTACGCTATAATATTCTTTTCATACTGTTTTCAGTTATTTTCCCCATACACTTCCTCAAAAGTGCTCACTTTTTCTCTTGCAAGCTCTTTCTCCATGCTTAGCTCTTCCATTTATAAAGTAAATAATCTTGCCCACTCCCACCCGCTGCCGTACTTTTAATCGCTGCTAATACTCGAGTGTACTTTTATGCTTCTACTTACTCTCCAGAACACTATGACAAACCTCCTCTGAGTGCTAATTAGGACCAACTTGAGCATACGTCAGCAGCCCTCTAACTGTTCTCTTTGAAATGATTCCAGTTAGTCCATTTAAATGAACTTCAGAAAAGAACTCAAATTAACTTGCTTCTTAATGTCCTATGGTTCAGACATTGGGTTTTATTTTCACCACAGTGACTTCTGGTTAGCAGTCAAAGAGCTGCTTTCTTACATTATGATTTTAACTCAACTTCCTAGGAGTGGAAAGATTCAACCGGATCTTCAAAATCCATAAACATTTTTTGTCTTTACATTTTCAACCTCCCCCAAATACTTTTCTTTTTCATTGAAGCTACCTCCTCTTCCATTTAGTTTATCCTTTGAGGGTGATATTTCTCATGAAGAGTCTTACCAGACTCTTTCCTGTCTAGGACAGGAACATTTCTGTGGGGATTAAATTGTTCACACAGTCAAGACCAGCTACATGACTTGTGGGTTCCAGTCCAAAATGAAAATTCAGAGACCTTCATTAATTTAAAAAAAATATTAAGAATTTCAAGATAGCAACAACAGAACATTATCCAAATGTGGAGCCCTTTGAACACGATGTGCAGTGCAACCACATAGGTCACACACCCGTGATGTCCTTACGTAATCGTTATGTGTGGTGATACAAATTGGCAGTCTTGTCCACTGTGCATCTTAATCATGGACTTCCCTTTGTAAAAGAAATACATGCCTTTGATAACCTCTGTCATGATTCCTATTATATATGAAACTTTTAATATATTTGGCAACTTTTAGTAACTCAGTTATTTTACTTGTACGTGAATTTTCTGACACTCTATCTTAGTCAGTGGCTGGCTTAGCTTTGGTTTGTAAGATTAATCAGGACATTTCAGGGAAGTTGAATACTTAAGTAGTCATACTTTCATGATGGCATTAAACCAGAAATTGCATTCATTGCAGTTTTATTTGTTAACACAAGTACATTATAGTGTTGAGAGCTTTTAAAGTCCAAAAACACTAGAAAGGCATAAACATGAGAGAGTATGCAGTCTGGTAAAACCCTGGAAGAATTTCATGCATGTTTGGGGGCAACCTACGGTATCGCACTTGATTGTAAAATATATTTAATGCTAAATTTGATGGCATCATTACAGGGCCTTGTGTTCTTACATGCATATTTTCAGACCTTCTCCTCCTCCACCTGGGCTAGCCACCACTTAGCCCTGCAGGAAGCTGAGTTTCTATGCTTATCTGCTAGGTGAGGGGAGAGAGAGCAGTGTTGATTTTGCTGTATGTGGCCAATTATCTTGACCTTTATGATAGATCAAGCCGTGGAGGGACCAGGAGGCCGAGTCTCCCTCCCATTTACATCTCCTTCGAGGAAGCATAGCACATTGCAGTTCTGTCAGTCTGTGGTCTTATATTTCACTCCCCAGCGATGCACATCTTGAGACACTGTGATTAGCATCCCTAATTCCTAAAAATTGACTTGCCTTGTTATAACTAGAGAGCTGTCGCCTAAAATACTTCACCTACTGTTCAAAAGGGTATTATTTTAGTGCCCTGGGGATAGCAAAAGTTTTCAACCCACCAGTGCAGGGATTAGTTTTATTTTAAAGTACTTGAAGTATTTTAGATAACTTAGCTAAGAACGATCCAAGTTCAGTGGCCTCCCAAGAATCTTTAAAAATGTGCTTCAAGTCCTTATCTGACAACAATGTGTAAAAATGACTACATTGTGTATGTATTTGGACATCAAGATCTATCTCCTTTATATGTCAGAGAAATTAAGGCACCTTCTGCATCAGCCAAACACTGAGGATGATTTTGTTTGGATAAATAGCTCTTTCTTTGAATAGAATTTCTTACTGAATCATCTAGAATTAATCATATGTCTATTGAACAGCATGTGCACTTTTTCTTGTTTTTCATATCCCTGTCCACTAAGGAAATAAAGGCATTTCTTTTTTTTTTTTTTATTAATTGGGGTATTCATAATTGCCTGTATAATTTTAGAGAGATACATAATTTCGTGATTCACTTAGAGTCAGGTAAAGGTTATATCTCCCTGAGACTAAAAGACCATCATCTGTTCAAATGATCTCTATTCACCAGCTTCTTGAACCATTGATTGACTTAACTAGTCAGATCAGTTTATGTACTCAGACACAGTCTGAGTCAAACAGCTAGTATAAAGAAGTTTGAACATTAAAAAAAGGTCACTGAATTAACTGTTCCATTCTTTTAACAGACTTGACCAAACTAACTGGACTTTTCAGTGGTTATTCAGACAGTGTATTTTCTGTTTCATTTATGAGTAGGGACAGTGGGAGCTGCATGTCCGGGACATATGAGGAAAACATATATTTTCATTTTCTTTAATGGTTCTGCACCTGGACACAAAAGAGTTACAGACTGTCCCCTCAATAGCAACAGCATTGATGAGAGCTGGTATCAGAGAGCCTTCCATCCTCATTCATGATCATGATTCCCTTTGTCAAGTCTCATTTTCAGACAGAGAAACGGAGACGGAAAAAAAACACAACTATGTTAGTAAGTCAAGTTGCTTACAAAACAGCTGAGTATTCAGCCTCATCCAATAGTTATTCTGCCAGTTATTGCTTGAATACCAGGTTACTGTCTTCGTGTTGTTTCTGCAACTGTACCATTTCATGTCAAGTAGAGCTCTTAGGTGATAACATTTAAAAGAAGCCACGGTTTTGGCCTGTTCTGGTCATACAATCACTAGTCTTTCTCCATAAACATGTACTTGGTGTATGTTGATAGAAGAGTGATAAACTAGATAAAATTATGTACTTAAAAAGGCAGTTATTGTGAATGCATGACTTGGTGTTGGGTTGAAAAAGAGAGCTTTTAGTAAGACCCTGAGCCATTGAAAAAGAGCACAGCAGTGAAGTCAGAGAAGTGAGTGGTAGCTCACTGTATAAAACTAATAATTATTTAAAAAATTGTGGAGCAGGGTTTCTCCACTTCAGGACTATTAACATTTTAGCCTGAATAATTCTTTGCTGTAAGGCACTGGTCTGTGCAATATGAGGTATTTAGCAGGGTCACTGGTTTCTACTTAATAGATTTCAGTAGCCCACCCTCTCCCAATTGAGAAAACTGAAAATATCTCCAGACATTGTCAGATACCTTCTGAGGAGGAAAACTCCTTCACTTGAGAGCCATTGTATAAGTTTCTGATTTTAAAAGCACTTTGATCTCCTCAACAACTCTTTTTTTTTTTTAATCTATAGTTCACACAAGAGGAAACTGAGGCTCAGAAAAGTAAAATCACTTGCCTGAGGTCTCACAAGTAGTATATGATAGGGACAAAATCCAAATTCAGACAGGCCATCTTCTTTTTTTGATCCTTTAAATGGGTTTTATTGATTAAGAAATTGATAAAAAGTCGTTACATATACTATTAAATTTAGAATGAGATATTCAACTCTTAAAATACTTCAATTTAGTACCCTTTAAAAATACTAAAAATGACTATAATGAATTAAATAATGAGACAGGTCTTCTGAAGCCATATCAGGGGTCTTTTTATTACAGCAGTAAAGAAAGATACTGTATCATTCTGAATCAGATTACCTTTTGGGCAATCTGGGTTTCCTGGGCTTTACATAAATAGAATTGAGCCAAAGTAATTCTCAGAATCCTGAGAGGCACTCAGTGTTCAGTCTTTCAATAAGCCATCAATCTCTCAATACCCCCAACATTAGATACGTTGATAAGAATAAATCAGGTTACTGTTGAGAACTGTAGAATTTTTCCAAGAAATCCTAGAGTTCAGTGAGATGAAGGAATAATTTCAGTAAGGTTGTATATCTAAATTTCTCTTCAACTTAAAATTTCTTAATTCTTCAAACCCACATTAACAATCCACACTCAAAAGTTGGCTAATTAAAAAATGGATTTACTTTTTTGGTGTCAAAATTTCTGGAAAGTCAAGAGGAGAAAACTTTATAAAATATCCTCAAATGCAAATAAAGACATGCCTTTTTAAAAACTAATTTTAAATTGGTCTGTGTTGCTACATTAAGACGTATTTCATGACGATTGAATGCCAAGTCTAGCATTTAAATATTTGTGCCTCATCAGAGCAAAACCTTGTTATAGTACTAGAAATAAAATGGAGCATCTCTTTATCATGAGAGAAAATAATTTGGTCAAATAATAAATGGGTGGTGGCCTCGAAGCCTTGTTTAAGTTATAAGGATCATTCATGATGGAATATATATTTCGGCCTATGGTAGTGACAAGCTAACTCTGGTAATAACAGAATAGTGATCCACCCAGAAAACATTTCAATAGAGACTCAAGAGACTTCTCATTTCTACTTAAGATGCTTCTGTTTTGAAAAAGAATATGGAGGTGGGGAGGGAGATGGATAAAATAGATGAGGGGGATTAAGGAGTACACTTGTTGTGATGAGCACTGGGTGATATATGGAATTGCTGAATCACTACATTATACACCTGAAACTAATATCACACTGTCATACTATACTGGAGTTAAATTTTTAAATTTTTTTCAGTGATATTTTTCCATTTTAATTGGAAAAAAAGGAATGTGGACAGTATGAGCTTGCTAGACATGCAAAGGAAGCGTATAGCTTCTACTTTAGGTGCTCATGGCATTTATAAGGCTTAAAGAGTTACAACAGTTTGATGGTTTCTCAAAAAGTTAAGCATATACTTGCTATATGACCCAACAATTCCACTCCTTGATATATACCTAAAAGAACTGAAAACAAGGACTTAAGCAGGTACTTGTATGCAAAGTTCATGGTAGCATTATTTACAACAGACAAAAGGTGGGGGGGGGGGATAACCCAATCCATCAACAGATGAATGAATAAACCAGATGTGGTATACAAACAATGGACTATATTTAGCCATGAAAACAAAAGACATTCTGGGGTGCCTAGGTGGCTCAGTAGGTTAAGCATATGACTCTTGATCTTGGTGCAAGCCGGTTACGACCTCATGGTTCATGGGTTCAAACCCTGCTTCAGACTCTCAGAGCCCACGTAGGATTCTCTCTCTCCCTGTCTCTCTCTGCCCCTTACCCACATGTGTGCTGTCTCTCTCTCTCTCTCTCTCAAAAATAAATACTTTTTAAAATCTTAAAAAATAACAAGAAAAATAAGTGACATTCTGAAACATGCTACAACATAGATGAATCTTGAAAACACACTAAGTAAAATAAGCCAGACACAAAAAGGCAAATATTATATAATTCCACATATGCAAAATGTCTAGAAAGTCAAATTTATAAAGACAGAAAGTAGATTAGAAGTTGTCAGGGGTGTAGGGATGAGGGGAGGGTAGAATGGAGCCTTACTTTTTTACAGGTAGAGTTTCTGTTTGGAATGATGAAAAGTTTTAGAAATAGTGGTGATGGTGGCAAATGTGAATATAATTAATGCCAATGAATTATACACTTTAGAATGGTAAATATGGTAGATTTTAAGGTATGTACAGTTACCAAGAAAAGTACTAGGGGAAATATCCTAATTTATATAATGGATAAAGGGCTGAAACCCCTAATACGGAAACAATTTGAAAAACATAAGGAGGGGCGCCTGGGTGGCTCAGTCGGTTAAACCTCTGACTTCAGCTCAGGTCATGATCTCACGGTTAGTGGGTTCGGGCCCCTCATTGGGCTCTGTGCTGACATCTCAGAGCCTGGAGCCTGCTTGCGATTCTGTGTCTCCCTCTCTCTCTGACCCTCCCTCACTCATGCTCTGTTTCTGTCTCAATAATAAATAAACATAAAAATTAAAAAAAAAAAAAGAAAGAAAAACATAAGGAAAAGCTCAGTGGTTAAACAGAAAAAAGGACAAAGGAAATACACAGGCAAGTTACAGAAGAAATGACCGACTAATGTATGAAAGGATAATGATATGATCATCCTTAATTGCAATAAAATAAATATAAAAATTAAATGAATATAAATAAGATCCCTTTTTTTCACTAGAGGAGAAAAAAGAAAGACAAATGGGATCTGTAAAGGGCAGACCAAGAGTTGATTATTTTTTTTAAACCAATGTTTTAATGCAGAGTGTTTAGTGCAAATGTGGACATTACCAAAATTTTTACTAATATTCCCACCTTTTGGCCCTCTCGCCACTGGCAATCAACCTGTGCATCCAGATACACGCAGGAAGAGACGTCTGTGTCAGGTGCTTATCATACCGCCTAGATATCCAGTAATAGGAAGAACGTTATTATCAGCCCTGGGGCATCCATAAGATAGAGTAAGTACTGTGCCATCATTAAAAATCATATAAAATATATTTAATAGCAATGGGTAAAAGTTCATAATACATTTTTAAGTGTGAAAAAAGATATCAAAAAGTTAACGATTCTCTTGGAGTACTGAGATCGTGAATGATTTTTATCTTTTGTATCTTTCATATATCCAAACTTTCTGCAGTTAAAATGCGTAATGTTCAAAAATGTTATATAAAAAGGAGTTTTAATAAAACAAAAATTGATGTGCTGAGATGCAGCTGAGATTTCTGAGGCCATGTTCACTTGGGAATAGTATTGAGCTTGAAGTAGGGGAAGCAAGAATCCGAGCAGTCCCTTTCACCCTCCATGGGAGTTGGTGGTTTCTCTCAGGACTAGGAGGAAAGCACTGGTCACCCAAGCATGCAGATCATAAAAAGCCTGGGAAGCCCAGCCCGCGCATCAAAGCAGGTTAGTCTCAGATGGGCATCTGTCCTCAAATTTAAAGAAAATTACACTTTTATTGGTCAGTGTCATTAAAAGTCTTATGCCCATTATTGTCCACTAACAGATGAGGTGAGAGTACAGTAAAACCTTGGTTTGAGAGCATAATTCATTTCAGAAACATGTTTGTAATTCAAAGTACTTGTATATCAAAGCAAATTTCTCCATAAGAAATAATGGAAACTCAGATGATTCATTCTACAACCCGAAAATATTCATAGAAAAATAATTACAATACTGTAATATAATACAAAATAATAAAGAAAATACAAAATATAAAGAAAAATAAATTAGCCTGCACTCACCTTTGAAAACCTTCCATGGCTGGTGTGAGAGAGACAAGAGAGGAGGATTATTGTGTAGCACAACTTTCACTATCACTGCCAGAGTCACTGCTATTTATTGGCTCAATAGAATCTTTTTCTTTTTGTGTAACTTTAACAAGGAAGCTATCCGATGACACTTGCTTTTACTTCCTTTTGAGGATTTCCTGGAAATGTGACACGGCCTTGTCGTTAAACAGAGTCACCGCTCTCACTCCTACAGCCTTATTTGGGTGGTGCTTTTCTACAAAATTTTGCACTTTCCCACATGTTACACATCTGCCTAATCTCATTTGAAGTGAGGGATTCCTCCGCCTTTTTCTCCCTCTCCTCTGCAGATGAGATGCAGATATAGACTCCTTGTAAAGTCTTGCAATTTCAGCTACTCGCATACCTGGTTTAAACTTCTCAGTGATTTCCTTTTTAACTTCCACTGTAATCATCCTCTTCTTAACCTCCTTTCTTTTCAACCTTTTTCTGCAAAGGGGCCATTGTATACACGTGGATGTTGACTACAGTACAATATTAATAAATTGTTGTTATATACTGCATGCTATGTAACTGGCAATAAGACAGCAGAGAAAAGGGTCTATATCTGCAGGCAGCCTGACCCAGAATGAAGCAAAGCATTCTTAGGCTTACTCTTATACAGAAAAGCAAAGGACTGTCCATGAGTCACTTTGAAATGACAAAAAATACACTACTGCCAGTTGTGGGCACCTTCCATAGTTCTGAAAAATCACTGATTTCTGCCAAACACTGTGGCCTGAGACCAAATATCCAGGCATAAAAGACAATAACCAGCAATCCCACAGCTAGAGAAAGAGAACCAGTGACTCACTTGTGATCATGTGACTTTCAGCATTACGTACTACTCGTATTGCAAGACATCGCTTGTTTGTCAAGTTAAAATTTATTACAAATGTTTGCTTGTCTTGTGGAACACTCACAGAACAAGTTACCTGCAATCCAAGATTTTACTGGGTTTGTCTTTATCTCTCAGAAACTTATATACTTTCCCAAGCTGTGCTTAAATCGTATACAAGTTAAATGTATAAGATTCTGAGGTACCTGGGTGGCTCAGTTGGTTGAGCATCAGACTTTGGCTCCAATCATGACTTCACGGCTCCTGAGATTGAGCCCTGCATTGGGTTCTCTGATGTCAGCATGGAAGCTGCTTCAGATCCACTAGGTCTCCCTCTCTTTCTGCACCTCCCCCACTAGCTCTCTCTCTCTCTCTCAAACATAAAATAAAAACAAAAAAAATAAAAAAATATATAATTCTGCATAGTTATAATAATTATATTTTGAATGAAAACAATAAAGGATTTTTCTTCAAAATCCTGTAAATTTATTTAAATGGAAAGCTTTATAAATATGGAAAAGTTAAATCATGGTTAGGTCTACACCTAATGAACACCTGTGACTTTTCAGTCAGAGAAAGACAAATATAATATGACTTAACTCGCATGAGGAGAAAGATACAAAACAGATGAACATAAGGGAAGGGAAGCAAAAATAATATAAAAACAGGGAGGGGGACAAAACATAAGAGACTCTTAAATGTAGAGAACAAATAGATTGTTGTTGGAGGGGTTGTGGGGGGATGAGTAAGGGGCGTTAAGGAAGACACTTGTTGGGATGAGCACTGGGGGTTACCCGAGGGAATGAATCACTGGAATCTACTTCAGAAATCATTGTTGCCCTACATGCCAACTAACCTGGGTGTAAATACATACATACACACATACATAGAAATAGGGTTAAAATAGACTTAAATTTAAAAAATTTGTGACTTCCCCCCAAATACTCAGATTTATGACCATCAAAAAAATAGTTTGGGTTATAATATGCTATGGAATTACAATCTCCTTGTGATCAGGGTGCATGTCTTTCCTTTTAAATCATATTTTTCTAATTATAAAAAGTAAGACTTGCTTAATTTAAGCAATTTAGGAAATATAGATAAAGATAAGGTAAAAATAAAAATTATTGGCATTCCATCCACCCTGATATACTACTGTGCATATTGTAGCATATACCCTTTCAGATTCTTTCCTGTATCCACTTATTCTATACTTTAAAAAAAAGTCATACCATGTTATAGCTAATGGTTTATAACCTGTATTTATTTAACTTAACAACACATTTAGAAAATATTTCTGTGTTATTAAATATTCTTTACAATCTGATTCTCAGTAGAACATGGTTTCCCTTGTTTGAGCATAGTGTTCTCAGCGGGTCTCCTTTTTGTCAGAAATTGACAATGTCTCCAGTTCCTGCCATCATGAAAAGGGTTTTGGTAAACGTCCCTGTATTTCTACATATCTCTAATTGTTTGCTTAGGTTAAATTCCTAGGAATTTAAGGAATTACCATGTTAAAAGTATGAAATGTTAAGGTTTTTCAATCATATTGTAAAATTGCTCTTGGAAAGGTACTATCAGTTTGAACTCCCACCAAAAGTAGAAGAGAACTGACTTCCCAGCACCCTCACCATCACTATGATTACTAAAAATAAAACAATGCAAAACAAAACAAAAAAACCAAGGCCAGGCTGATAGATGAAAAGTGGTATCTTACTGTTGTTTGAATATTCATTTCATTGACTACTACTGAAGATGAACTTTCTTAAGATAAATTTTTCATATAAGTAAGCACTTACTTATAATTATTCTTTTAGAAATTTCCCATTCTTATCCTTTGTTCATTTTTCCTCATGTTAGTCTGTTTCTCATTGATTCGGGTTTTTAAAAATTTTTTTTAACATTTATTCATTTTTAAGAGAGAGAGTACGAGTGCGGGAGGGACAGAAAGAGGGAGACACAGAATCTGAAACAGGTTCCAGGTGCTGAGCTGTCAGCACAGCCTGACGCGGGGCTCGAACCCATGAACCGTGAGATCATGACCTGAGCTGAAGTCAGACACCCAATCACTGACTGAGCCACCCAGACTCCCCTGTTTCTCATTGATTTGTAAGAGCTCTTTTTATATTAAGAGTATTACAAGAAGGCCCATTTTTTTATACTTTGTATCTTCTACAGTGTCTACTGAAGAGATAGGCAAATGGTGATACCTCCTTACAGAAGGATTTTACACTATGTCTGTGGCTAAATCAATCGTGTGTATTTCTTTGGTTAAAATAATGTGAAAAGCATATTATTTCTCTTTACTGACTTTCACTTTAAGCACTAAGTTTGATAATTTCAGTGTTTCAGAGGATAAAAATAGTCCAAGACTCATCGAAGAAATTTAAGGGAACTTAGAATTACTTAACAAAACAAAACAAAAAAAAGTGGTGTCAGGAGGGTGGGGGCACTTTCAAAATTCTACAAGGTAGAATCATTAATCTTTGGAGGTCAGGTTGAGGAGAGAAGAATTTAAACTGTAACAGAAAAATGTGACACAGGAAAGAACACTTTTGAGGAGGATGAAGGATTTAAGCACTGAGCTGCGTTCATCTAGGTAATTGTAATGAGTCCTTTCTTAGAATGGTCTACCAAGAGCAGCGAGGAGGCAGAGAGAAGGTCTTTCATTTTGTGCCAGCAGGGGCGCCTGCCTCTGAGCCCAGGAGGGACGAGGGAGGACGGCGGGCCCCTGGCCCAGGCCCCCTGTTCACCAAAGGCCACCAGCAGGCTAAACAGGTACAGTCACAGAGCTCTCCTGACAGGTCACAGAGAAGGGAACTGCAGTGCCCCGCGACCAGGTCAGGCCACCCAAAGTCCACTGCAAATCCACAATTTTATAAGTATAATTTTTATATGAACGGTCATATAGCACTGTATTTTGGGTATGTTTATAGCACAAATGTGTTAGAATTAGTGCTATAAATGTCACATTTAAAATGCTATATTTTATACATAAAACAACTTTGGTAACTCTGCTTTAAAGCATTTTAACAAACCAGGAGTCTCAAAATATGAAAGAGCCTGGGCTTTATCCAACCTCTGAGAGGCATTTATCATGGATTAACAAATTGGAAATGCTGAAATCCCCTTATAGGGTTTGCCGATTTGCAGATTATTTACCTGGATATGTAATTGAACAGTACTGTGACTGGCCTACTAGTTGTGATTGTGGGGGCCTCCCAGGGGATCATAGTAATACCAAAATTACTTAGCTTTTTTATTAATCAATTAGGGGCTGTTTTATTTCGGGTATGCTGGGAACTTGCAGCAGTAGAGTGCACTGGGCTTTAAAATTTCTTATTAAATCTTCTGAGGGTTTTTCCCAAAATGTGATTAATAACAGTTCTGTGACATGATAAGAAAGCAAAATATACCATTTGTAAGTCTAAAAGAAAATTACAGGTAACTTAACTCCAAAAGCAGTAATAATTAGAATAGCAAAAGATACTGGGAGAGTGAATTAAATCCTTTGGGCATATGTGGTTATTTTGGAGAAATCATTACCTGCTTTAATCATTTGGATTATATGTGCTGGGAATGCACTCATGATTAGAGATTTGATAGATGTATAATTTGACTCTGGATGTCAACAGGATCATAACTCTAGATAGTAAACATTGTCAGCGACTGATGTTGCCTACATAACACACCTTACAAGTTGTGCCTTAGAGCTGCTCCACATATTTATGTTTGTGGGGCTGAACATCATTAATATCTCTCTGGAAAGTTTTTAAATTTCTTCTCTTTTATTTTTATTTTTCCCATTCTTTAATTCTTTCTTGTCCAAATGAACTGAGATATAGAACATCCCAACTGGTATTTTTGTGTGCCTGTTCGTTTGCTTTAAAAAGATTAGTCTTTCCTGTTGGGTTTTAAAAAAAATTTTTTTTAATGTTTTATTTATTTTTGAGACAGAGAGAGACAGAGCATGAGCAGGGAGTGGTAGAGAGACAGGGAGACACAGAATCGGAGGCAAGCTCCAGGCTCTGAGCTGTCAGCACAGAACCCAACGTGGGGCTGGAACCCACGAATGTGAGATCATGACCTGAGCCAAAGTCAGAGGCTTAACCGACTGAGCCACCCAGGCGCCCCTAGTCTTTCTTGTTGGTTAATCTCAGAGCTACAAAGTAGTGCATTGATCCAGTAGTAAAAACAACTTTGTAAAGTTAACAGTATAACTGCATACTGATTCAACCATCCAAGATACATCAAAGATAAAGCCTGCTCCTGAAGAGAAAGGGAGAGAGACTCATTCATGTAATACATATCCTTTGAGGCTAATATGCACCAGACATGGTACCAGATGCCCTCGGTGTGTCCTCTTACCTATTATATGACCAACACTAAAAGCTGCCAGACTCAACTCTCAGTCTTCACTGGGAAACCACAAGTTCAAGAATACCTTTGTTGGGTCGAAGTTAATTAAAATGAAGTTGACTAAAAATTGTTTCCCATATGAATTTCTAAAACCTTAAACCCTATCAGAAAAACAGTGTTGAACCTTGTGGAAGATGAAATTACTTTAAGATAAAGTAGTATTTTAAAAGCTTTGCTATTTATTGTATAGCTGTTATAGTTTTACAGCCGAAAAGTGACTTACTGGGGCACCTGGGTGGCTCAGTCAGTTAAGCGTCCAGCTTCGGCTCAGGTCATGATCTCACGTGGGTTCGATCCCCGCGTCAGGCTCTGTGTTGACAGCTAGCTCAGAGCCTGGAGCCTGCTTCAGATTCTGCATCTCCCTCTGTCTCTGACCCTCCCCTGCTCACATTGTCTCTCTCGGTCTCTCAAAAATAAATAAAAAACATAACAAAAAAAAAAAAGAAAAAGTGACTTATTTTTTACCTCCTAGGCAAAAAAAAAAAAAAAAAAAAAAAAAAAAAAAAAGGACCAAAGTGGGAAAATGTAATGATACACTTAGTGGAGAAATTTTAAACTTTGGATTTGTCAGAAATTTGGGGAAATGCTGAGGAAGAGTGGAGTGACTACACTCAGTTAATCTATTCCAGTGGTTAGCAACTAGATGCACGTATAGCAACAATATCAAAAAATACATATAAAAACTAGACAGGATCCGATCCATCATGTGCATGACTCAGCCTCACTCAACCCACCCTAGTCTAGGCCTGAACAACATGTTTCCACCCGAGTAACCTCTGGCAACCATTCTGTCCCCCTCTGACAAGAGAGGGCTGTGTTGGGTAGAGTCCCAACAGCCTGGGAGGAATAGGAACTCACAGCCTATAGCTGCAATATGTTCCCACGCAGGGGAATACTGAAAACAGGCTCCTAAGAGAATGGTAGGTCAAAATCAGAATAAAAAGTCCATGCTGGGTCATTTTTCCAAATAGAATAAAGGTGGAAAGGCAGCCAAAATATAAAGTTAAAGAGACAGAGACAGATGTTGCTGCTACGTGATGATGTGGGGAGATGAGCCTGCAATAATTCCTAAATCATCGGTGGACACCTGCATGGTCTTTTCTCATCCACTTTCCACGGCTGCTGAGAACTCCAGGGTCTTTGAAAGCGATGGCCAGAGGCAAACCATTCATGTGCTTTGGCATTTCTAATCATCTGAGAAACCTATGTGCTTTCCATTAGCACCAAACTTTTACTACCTTTACTTTAGTCTTAAGGCAAGTGAGCACCGGACACTGGCCCTGTGCTCTCCTTTCTGGAAGACTCTTGGCGTAAAGGACCCAGTGAGGAGGACGCTCACACGGGGTTGAGAGTGGCCACTTGGAAGTGTGCCACTGGGTGAGGCAACTTCACACCCGAGGCTCATAACAACTGAGTTAATTGCCCCCCAAAATGGGCAGAATTATGACAAAGTCCAACCCAGGATGGTTTTTGAGGGGCAGTTTAAAAACTTGTTGGAAAACCAACAAGATTGGCAGCCTGCAGAACAACTAAAGGCTATTTCTCCTACGCATTTGCAAACCCGCTGACTCCAAGCCTGAGGCTTTTTCTTCTGAGCAGCATAACTCAAGTGAAAACCCAGTCAAGGAAATTCTACTCAAAGATTCTTTGCACACATGTTGTTACCTACTCCTCCACCACCAGCACCACCACCAAATTCACAGGGCCAGATTTCCCGAAGATAGTTTGTCTAACCAGCTAATCAATCTGAAAACCAAAGCCCCTTCGGGAAGTTTCCATTGCTAGGAAGGTTTTTGCTTTTTGTGATGAAAACTGAGTAAGTTAATGCTCCAGAATCCAAATCCACCTTGCTCAATTTCTACATAAGAGGGGCAGTAGAAGGTCTGAGAGAGAGAGAGAGAGAGAAGGATTTTTTTTTACTTGCATCAGGAGACTAGTATTAATAGACTATACTTTTTGGAGAAGTAAATTAACTTTATACAATGTTTAAGGAATATTGTATATGTAGGATCAAATGAGGGGAAAGGATAGTTTTGCCAAAGGCAACTGTTATCAAGGTTCTGAAATTAATTGGATGCTTTAATTGAGGTAGATTACTAGCTAATGCTTGCTTGAATACAGTAATTCTCCTATTAAATTATCTTTGAATAATTACCTGAAATTTCTCAGCTGCAGGGACTGATGGCTATTTAATTGCACAGTGATGTTGCTATATAATTACTTAACAAGGTGTCCTGTAATAGTTTAATTCCCTTTTTACTGAAAAAAAAGTGGATGATAAAGTAACTACAAATACCTCTTTCATAAAAAAATAAATCACTGCAGATTTTTTCCTTCAGATTATTTGATATTTGAAGGTAAATGAAATTATTTCTAAATTTGTGATTTATAATTCAAGTATTGATGATTTTTTAAATAGAGTAGAGCCTCTCTAACATATAGTACATTAGATAACATTTCAAAGGATTGGAATTGTCATTTTTAATTTTTGCTTATCACGAGCATTTTATGTCTCATTAAATACCCAAGAAACCACACCTTGCTCTTCATTCTTATTGCATATTTTATCTAAGGTTTTCAAATTAAGCATGTAGTCATTAAATGAATAATTAAATCTTATTTAAATGTGGCCATATGTCATGTGACAATGGTATGACAGAAAATTAAATGAATTGCTTGACATTATTTGACAAACAATCTGTACAGTTTCCACCAAGATATCAATTTATTCACATTTAGAATATTTCCACAAACATTACTAGAATATCAGCAACAAATCATCTGACTCTTATCAGGCTAATCTAACTGACCTCTATAGTAATCTTAATCAGGTATTAAAGTCAAAAACAAAGGACAATATCTTTTGACAATCTTTTTTTTTAGGTAAATTGGTGAACTACTAAAATCTTAGGAAAACACAGCTGATTGGGGTGTCGACTGAAAAAGCAGTAACATTGGTGCATGGCCAGTCTTACCACATTAAACATATTTCCAGAGTTTGTCCCAATGATTTAATAATGTATACCTGACCTGAATGCCAGAGCAACATGCTGGCAACAATTTGTTGGCCCCAAACTAGAACTAAAAACTGCTTAGATAAGAGAATGGGCCACATTAATAAGATGCAGTTCAACAGATCCCAGGAAACATCACTCACATGTGGAGAGGATGGACAGCAATAATCTATATCCAGTATGGCAGAAGCAGTGTGGAGCCATTGTGGAAAATTAGCTAAATATGAGGCTTCACATTAGGCCATTTTTTTCTAAGCAAACTCAGTACTGAAACACATAGAAGATTTGCCGTCCTGAGCATTGGTTGGTACTGAGCAAGCAGGTGATGCCAAAGTCAGTTCTCAATTTTGTTTTTAAATCACAGTTCATAGATATAATATAAGCATTACACAGTTGAAAAGCCAATAAGCCCTTCGTTATCTGTAAATAATTAGTCCCAGCTCCAGGGTGAAGAGTTTCATTCTACTTCCAATAAAGTTTTTGGAGCAGATGAAAATATGGCACTGAATACCCCTTGTGATTATTGTGTATGCAACATAAGAAATACAGGTGGCAGTGTTTCCACTGGGTATTCCAGTCAGTTAGGCATCTGACTTTTGATTTGGGCTATGTCATGATCTCATGGTTGTAAATCGAGCCCCACATAGGACTCTGTGCTGAAAGTGCAAAGTCTGCTTGGGATTTTCTCTTTCCCCTCCCCCATTCATGGTCTCTCTCCCTCTCTCTTTCCCTCTCTCTCTCAAAAGTAAATAAATAAACATTTTTTAAAAAAGAAATACAGGTGATCCATGCTTTGATGAAATTATCAAATCCATGAAATTATCATAGATTAAGCAGACAGTGAAAACTGTACAATAGCCACTGTATCTTTGAGATCTTTAAGATTGAAATGGAGCTTTGAAATTCTGTCAAATGAGGAAACAGAGCCACGGTGTTTGGTCATGTCAGGCTTTTGGCCTCTTAGCAGCACTTGAAAGTCAAGGCCAAACAGAAGCTAGTTGCTGCAGTCTAACAGGAGGAAGGAATGAAGTGATGCAGTATGAGGAGGGAAAGATGGCAAGACAGGAGTGGTGGAGATGGAAGGGAGGGAGATGCAGAACATGATCCACATCATCCTTACACACTTCTGGTTTTGAGGACAGGATGACTAAAGGCAACACAATTCTGCTTTGAGCATGTGAGTAAAAGGGAAAATGGTAAAGTACTATTTCTGGGAAACTCTCTACACAGTGCAGACCATTGGCCAAGCCTGTGGTGTGTTTGCATATACGGTGTACCGGCCCAAGACGCTGTCCTACCAGTATGCAGAAACAAGACGATCAATGTCACAAGATAACCCTCCTGAGACAGTGGACCCATTGGCACTGTGTACATTCTAACAATCTATTTCTCTCTTAAATAATAGCACCATGACAATAATAATAAATAGCCTCAGAGTTTCCCATAGAAAACAGTTTATTTGTCCAAGCAACAATTATGGGTAAATGTATTTTTCTTTTTTTTTTTAATTTATTTTTGATACAGAGAGAGACAGAGTATGAGAGGGGGAGGGTCAGAGAGAGAGGGAGACACAGAACCGGAAGCAGGCTCCAGGCTCTGAGCTAGCGGTCAGCACAGAGCCTGACGCGGGGCTCGAACCCACGAACGTGAGATGTGACCTGAGCCGAAGCCGGAGGCTTAACCGACTGAGCCACCCAGGCGCCCCA